>NW_024424897.1:3479760-3548036 GCF_017311325.1 Ursus maritimus | reverse complement strand
CGACGGGGCCTGCAGCAACTCTGTACCAAGAAGCCCCTGGTCAAGGGTTAAAGAATAGGAGGCAACCAACCAAACGACTGACGTGAACCCTATTTTACCGTCCTGCGAAGCGATCCACAATCTACTCCTATCTCTGCCCTGCATCCACGGCCACTCCTGCCCTGCGTGGGCCCCACATGTAAGATGAGAGGAATAGCTCGTGCCCTCCCTGCCGCTGTAAAGAACAGGGAGGTGATGCCCAGGTCTGGGTCTTCAGAGAAAAAGGCGCTCGCTCCACGGAGCCAATGGTCACAATAAGTCAAAACTGTAACTGCATGGGTCAGGACAAAAGTCATGCCAGAGTTTATTTCAAAATCCGACAATTTTTGTTTTGTTTTTTTAAGGTTTTATTTATTTGTCTGAGAGGAAGAGAGAGAGCGTGCACGCACGAGCGGGGGAAGGGCAGGAGAGAGAGAAACAGGCTCCCCGCTGAGCAGGGAGCCCGACATGGGGCTCGATCCCAGGACCCGAGTCACGACCTGAGCCGAAGGCAGACGCTCAACCGACTGAGCCCCCCCGGTGTTCCTATACACACTGACTTCTTAAAAATGAAACACAGGGGCACCTGGGGGGCTCAGTCGGTTGAGTGTCTGCCTTTGGCTCAGGTCGTGACTCGGGTCCTGGGATCAAGCCCCATGTCGGGCTCCCTGCTCAGCGGGGAGCCTGCTTCTCTCTCTCCTTCTGCCCTTCCCCCGCTCGTGTGTGCGCGCTCTCTCTCTACTAAACAAATAAAATCTTTAAAAAAATAAAATAAAAATGAAGTATAATTTTCGCAAACTACAGAGCTCTTGGGTGTACAGCTGGACGAGTCGACAAATGCGGACTGACGGACTGTAACCCATGTTCCCATCAGGACACGGACATCAACCCAGAAAGCTCCCTCTCGCCCTGGGGAACAGCTCCATCTCAAATACCCATGGTTGTGACTTCTGTCGTCATCGATAAGCTTTGCCTGTTCCTGAGTTTCACAGAACCAGACACAGAGTATGTACTTGGTTGTGTCCGGCTTCTTTAGGTCCACAGAGGATCTGTGGTGTTCACCCTACACACCTTCTTCCCTCCACCGACAAACTCGAACTCTCAAAAGCCAATACACACAAGCAGCTCATGAACCCCAATCCAATCTCGCCAGATACAGAACCCCCAAAATCAAACAGACCTAACAATCAGTTTCTCAAACTGTGTTCCCATGGAAAACTAGTTCCAAGATATTAAGGTGCAATGTGGGCTCTTTGGGGCAAAACCACAATGATCTCATTGAGCACTGGTTGAGTCCCACTGACTTCCCAGTGCACTGCACGCACGGTACGATGTAAGCACGTTAAGTGTTAGTAAAACGAATGAATGAATGGACCCCAATTAACTTTAGAAAATTTTTCATAAGGGGCGCATGGATAGTTCAGTTGGTTGAGTATCCGACTTTGGCTCAGGTCATGATCCCAGGGTTCTGGGACTGAGTCCCACGTAGGGCTCCCTGCTCAGCAGGAAGTCTGCTTCTCCCTCTGCGACTGACCGCCCCACTTGTGTGTGCCCACTTGTTCTGTCTCAAATAAAATCTTTAAAAAAAAGAAAAAAATTCTTCACAATAAAGTTCCCTCCTGGAGATTCAAAATACAACACAGCTTATTAATAAAGGCTCTGAGAAGGCCTGCAATTAAAAATGACTACTGAACTTTAGCTTGGTAGTTCCCAAACTCAGCTGAGCACAGACCACTTTCAAGTACAATACAGTTGTACGTACAAAATACGGTATCTTAAAAACAGACAGCACAAACATTCTGCGGAACACTGGCTGGGGAAAGGCTGATGTAAGCAAGCCCCCATCACTGCCAGTGAGGAAGGTGAGGCTCTGACAAGTGCCCTGCCCCAAACCATCTAAGTCGGCTCTAACCACTTGTATGATACAACATCTTCTATTAAGACACCACTGTGCAGGGCACCTGGTGGGCTCGGTCGGGGGAGCGTCTGACTCTTGATCTCAGGGTCTTGAGTTCAAGTTCCACGTTGGGGGTAGAGAAATGACTTAAAAAATAAACTAAAATAAAACGCCACTGTACAAAAGTTAAGTTTTTACTCTACGTGCCACAAAAAGCCATGGTGCACAACCACACCTATGTTAGCCACGAGACAGCCCGTGGTAGATCGGAGCCCACAGTGCAGTGTTCACGTTCATTCTGCAGGAAACCTTGAGCTGCTGTATCGGGACAATGCCACGCGCAGGCAGAGGTTGGGACAAGACCTAGTAAGATGGCGCTTCTTGAACTTGACCGTGCGTGACAACCACTTAGGGGTTCTGCAAACATGCACACTCCTGAGCCCTGCCTTCCAGAGAGTCTCAGTCACTGGCTCTGGGGTGGCGTGGGGAGCCGGTATTCCTTAAAGGCGGCCGACCACGCCGGCCAGACACCACGGCGAAGGCTCACCTTCGTGATCTTCCCCCCACTGAAGTTGGCGAAGCGCTTGAGGGACAGGGTCAGGACGTTGGAGGTTCTGTGGATGGTGAAGCGCTTACTGGCTGGGACCTTCTTCTTGCATCTGTGAGGAGGGTGAGCGGAAGAGGGGTCAGCCGGTGCTCTGAGGAACGCCGTCCTCCCGTGGGCCCCCAACGGCGACACCTGCTCTGTTGGCACAGGGTCTCTGGCTGAGGCGTGTGACCTCCGCGTCCCGAGACACGAACCCCCGTGACTTCAGGGAAGGGCAGCCAGCGCAGGGAACCGAGGACCAGGGGAAAACTGGAGACCGCAGAGCCACAAGGAAGCTCTCTGCCACGGAGGGCACGAGGTCGGGCGCACGGGAAGCAAGCGTGGGAGACAGGAAGGAACGCGCAGAGCGGGGCGGCCCAGAGAAACCGCCGTGAGCGAAGCCCAAGACACGGAAGCGAGGGGGAGAAGACGAAGGAAAGCATGCAGCTTCCCGGGCACGGAGAGACGAGTTTAGAGAGGGGGAAAGCCGCGTTTTGGCACGGGAAAATAAATCTGAAAAGCGTACGTAAGAAAACTCTTCGTGACTACGGCTTTTGAATGAGCTACGCCCGAACTACGACACCCGCACGGTCGTCTGTGCGGCTCCCAGGAGACCCGGGCCACAGCCACGTGTGCTGTGGCTGCCGGAGGCCACTGAAGGCGGCTCCTCTGGGACGCGGGACGGCCACGTGCGGTCCCCTCCCCGCTCCGTGCCGCCGTCGCTGCTGGGACCCACGTCCCCGGTGAGGGGTGCTCCTGGCACACGGCAAGTGGACGTAAAGAGACGCCGGCTATCAAAACCGCGGCGCCCACTTCACCCGTGCGGTTCAGGGCTGCGCGCTCCTCCAGGGACCGAACGGCGGCCCGAGGCGGCAGGCGCGGCCCAGCGCGGCGGGCGGCCGGCCCTCTGGGCCGCAGCGAAACCCAACTTACTTTGCACACATATAGGCGTTCTCTCCACTCAGGACATCTGGTTTCACAAAAAGTTCCAGAGCGCGCACAATATTAGCAGCTTGCTGAGGAGGACAAAAACAGGGACTCGCGTCAACGGGAGAAAAAGGCTGACTCAAGAAATGCCACCCGGAAGGTCTTTTTCAGGCTGAGGCAGCAAATCCCAGCCATCGGCCTGCCTCCAAACCGGCCTGCCGGCTGCCCCCTCTGACACTCGGGCCGTCCCGGAAAGGAGCAGGGGAGCGGGCGGCCGAGCCGTCTCTGCGGACGCGGAGCACGGCCCCTGCAGGGCTCCCCGCACCCGGCTGCGGCCACAGGCACTGAACGAGACGGGGGCCCAGCGGGAGCGGCTCTGTGCCCTGCGTCCACGGTGCGCTCACCCGTCACGCCTCAGGACACGACGCTGCATTTTAGCTGCCTGTGTTAAATGAAAGGAATGCGCACAGGGAGAAGACTAGAAATCAACGGGCAAAAATGGTGGAGCCTACTTTAAGGCAGTGGGATTCCCAGTATTTCTTCATCTGCCTAGGTCACGGGCCCTCACCGACTCCCCGCTCCGCCCCAGCCTCCCCGGCCGAAGGCAAACACGACCCAGCGGAGCTGCGGTCCATACCCGGATCTCCAGTGCTACGTCCAGGTAGGGGTCGTACGTGTCCGAGACGCTCTTGCACACCGAGCACTTCACTGCAACGCAACACAGAGGCGGTGGGGCGGGTGCAGGTGCCCCCAGCACGCCACCCCCAGGTCTCCAAGACCTAGCCGGCCCCTCACGAACTCTGGTGTCTGGAGAGAGAGCTCGCGGACCACCAGAGTGCCCAAGGAGACGTCTGTGAAACCCAGCACCTCACCGCCCCGCCCGGTGAGGGGCCTCCATCCCTGCCCCGACTATGGCCTCAGCAGGCCCCAGTCCCCAGCGGAACGGCAGAGGCCACATGTGAAGAAGCAAGGAACTCAGAAGAAAAATAACGCCGCCCTCCTCTATCCGTGCTGGACATTCTGCTCCAAACTCCGTCCCGGAAGCAGCGAGCCCACGGGTAAGGGTGTGTTTCAGAGGAGGCTGGGGCCTCCGTGGCTCCCCCAGGTCTGCCCGCCAGGAAGGGGCTCCACCTGGGCACAAACTCCTAGTCTTTCCTGGTTAATATTCTCATCCTCATCTCATTCCTGGTTAATATTCTCTACAAAGGGGGAGAGAAAACATCTTCACTTACCACGTGATCTGAGATAGCCTCCAAAAATTTGATGGACCAAAGTAGTAGCCTGTGTTTGACGATCCAACCTGCAAACGAGGCCACAGCCTTCAAGAGAAGGACAGGAGGCAGCCCCCTGCCCCTTTCATCCCCAGCCCAGCGTGCCCCTGGGAAATCCCACCACACAAGCGCGGGTCTGAGGCACTCGCCCTGGCTCTCGGCGGGCCCTCAGCTGTGCCACGTGCTCTGATGGGCCCAGGCCCCCTCCCCACAACAGCCACCTCAGACCTTCAAGACCCCCACCCTCTCCGCAGGCACCTCATCCCCCACTTTGCAGGAAATGAGGGGCCGGAGAAACGCACCTAGTGCCCACCTGGTCTCAAGGACAGAGGCGCCCCACCCCCTGGAACCCACCGCCCACCCCCAGCTCACCCCGCCTCTGTCCCGCATGATCAGCTCCACTCCTTGCTGGCTGCCATGTGCCTGAGCCCCTTATCTGAAGAGCAGGAGCAAGCAGGCACAAAACCCCCACCTCTGTATCTTCTGGCAGGACAGGAGCTGTCAGGACGTGCGCTCCAGGGTCAGGCCGGCCTGTACTCAAATCCCCCAGCCCCGTTTACCGGCCAGGATCTGAAGCCGCCCTCGGCCTCGGCTGCAGCTGCTCACCTGCCCCATGGAGCTGCTAAGCCGAGCGCCCACACACCCCACAGTTGTTCATGTGATGAAGATTCTGGAAACACCACCCTGTCCCTAGCTTCTGCTCCTGGTAGCCGCCTGTGATCCACTGAATCTGGCTCTGACTCTCCCTTCACACTGCTCTCCTCAGAGTCATCGTCCGGGACACAAATCCAGGTGACCGGAGTCTTTGGGCTGGAACACGACAGCCCCGGACAGAGCAGCCGTTCCCTCGTGGGCACGCTCCCCTCTGCGGCAGGCCCGTCCCCTGCGCCCCCGGCTCTGCAGATGCCTGTCTCGATTCTCTGACTCCCAGGCCTGGCCTGGCACTCGGTGGTGCCGCCTCCCAGCGCTCTCCTCCTCACCCCTGCACACGCCGCGTGGCGCCCTGCCCTGGGCTCCCCCTGCAGTGTGCAGGACTAACCAACACAAGGGCACATCTTTGTTTTGCAAAATTAGAAAATGAAAAACCAACTGCCACCGTGCATTTTCACCACCGTTCATCAAGAGGAGGGACGTTTTAACGCCCCAAACCATCGAGGACATAATCTCAGTGCAAACTGGAAGCTTGTGGCCAGCCACACGTGATGGCAGCTGCTGAAATCCAGGGGGCCCCGGGCCGGCTGGGCCCGTTAGAACAGGAGGAGCAAACCACCGCACAGACCCCGCTCTTGGGACCCTGAGGCAGCACAAGCTCAAAGCTCAAACGAGCCGTAAGGAGGAAATAAAGCCGGGGTCCAGCAAACCGTCTTCAATACTCCCGCCGGAGCCCTGCTGGAGATGAAGGCTGGTCTGGGGAACACTGAGGGAGAGACCAGGGACTAGAGGCGGCCCTGGAGTCGCCCGGAAGCCCTGGCAGGAGGAGGAGCCCACTGGGTCCTGAGACACACGCCACACCAGGGGCCGTCCAGCGCTTGGCCTCTGGGACAGAAGGCACCCCGGACTGAGAACCACGCGAACCACCAGGCCCAGGGGCGGTGCCGGAGGAAAACAGTGAACAAGAATCACAGCACCCCGTCTGGTGAAGATGAGCCCCCAGAAGGCAAGCACAAGGCAGACGAGAAGAGCAATAGAAGATCCCATGCTGACCGAAAGACCCTCAAACAAGAGTCTGGGGAGAGATCACCGTAAGTTTTGCAACTAAAATAAAAAAGGGCAAAATGGAGAAAGTTAACTAACGTGGAGGGAAAAGACGAAATCACACCGGGAATGAAGTAGGAATTGCAAGGGGCCGAAAGGAGAAGAGATTCGAGTGAGCACGGGGAGGGGCATGACAAGACTGGAAAGCAGCTGGAGGGGAGGTCGAGGTAAAGAAAGAGGCGGCAGAGAGAAGGTGGTCCTGCGGGAGACCGCCAATGACCGGAGACCCTGACAAAAGCCTTTAACACAGAAGCAAACTGTCACGTGCTCCGGAGGTGACAGGACTCTGTGATGCGTGCGGAGTGTCATCGCTGACGACGGGTGGAGGCACAGCACACACCCCAGCGGGGAAACCGCGCCGGAGCACGACACGCCGATGTACACCGTCTGCCTCATTTATCGCTGTACACCCTCGAGCCACGACACTCAAGCTGAGCCGATCCACAAGGGGCGGCGTTCGGATGCTACGCACTCGTGCTGCTAGCAACAGTTTTGCGCGCACGATGCCCGAGTCGACGTGTGCCGCAGAGCCACCTCTTGTCGTCACTGCTCGGGTGTCCAGCCAAACTGACCACAACGATCAGCTCTAAAGATGTTCCTAGTGACACCATCAGACTTTAAAGAGTGAAAAAGATCCTGAATCCTCTCGGTAAGGTCCTTGCAAGGTCAAGAGAGGGACTGGCCTCAGGCTTCCAGAACCCTGCAATCCCCACTGCAGGCCGCCTGGAAAGCCCGCGCAGGAGGACAGGCAGACCCCCCGGGCCTATTTAACGGGGGAAAGACCGAGGCAAAGGTGGGAATGAACGTGGAAGAACATATCAAGGTAAGAGATAACACAACTAAGAGGCGGGCGAGAGAGGAGAGGGAAGGACGGAGGGCCGCCCCAAACACTGACACACAGAATCACGGTCCAGAAGAGAGGGGCAAGGCCATGCACGAGGCTGCGCACAGAGCTGTCACTGGAAACGGAGGTACAGGTCTTCCTGAGTATCACACGAAAGCTTAAAAATTAACGAGCAAAGGGAAACCAGAGAGGGGAAGAAACACAGCCAATGTACCACGTGTGATAATTGTAAATCTCAGCATCACGGCTGGGTCAAGACCAAACTTCAGTCATCACAATAAATGCAAAGGGGCTGAACGTGCCTATGAAAGAAATGGGCTTTCAACAAAGATGTGATGGTTGCGGATGTGTGACCACAGCCACGCTTACAAAGCAAACGCTCCAGGAGGCACGAGGAGGTGGGTGCCTGCCAGCGATAGGAGCCGGAACACGCCGTCCCAGTGAGAGACCGAGGCGGGAGGAAGAGAGCACGGGCAGGGAAGACAGCCGGCAGGTCTCCCCGCGGATGCGTACCCAGCTACCCTGCCAACAGGAGAGCACACCGTGTCAGCTGCGCAGGGAACACGCACAAACGCCCGTCACGCACCGGGTCACAAAGCCAGCACCAGCAAGCTCCACGAAGTAGAAATATCATAAATACTCTCTGCTCACAAGTTCAACTAAAAATCTCTAACAAAACCAGAAGGGAAAAAAAAGTCGCTTCCACCTGCAAATGAAATTGAATCATTCAGCTGATGTGACTCTTACTTTTTTTCATTTCACTAAGAGTGGCGACACCTTTCTCGCAGACGGGTGTGTGGAAAGCATCCCACAACCCCCTGCACGGGTGCCCCGCCGTGCCTGGCTCACCTGACGTCAGACGCGCTCATCCTTCCACCAACGAACGCACGGCCACTTCTGTGTTCCGGACCATGAAAGGCTCGCTGCCAGCTGCCCTGCTGCCCAGACCACAAACGGACTCCTCTCCACCCACAGGCCCAATCCCCAAACTTATACATCCTACCTAACGCCCATCCCTCCCGGATCTCCCACCTCTGGAGGGTCTGGGTAACGAGGCTGGCATGGCACTGACCCTGCTGTCCTAAAACCTCCCAGGTGATTCTGTTGCGTGACCAGGGCTGGGAACCCCTGCCGGGGACGTGCTGTACCCACCTGCATGGCAGGGAGGCCACGCCCTCACCACCAGCCTCTGCAGGCCTCGCCCAGGACCAGCCACACTCCTTGCCTCCTCCCTCCCCCTCATCTGAGCCCTGGGGGGACTCCTCCTTGGAGGCCTCCTTCGTGTAAGAGCAAAGCAGAATTCTCCTGGGAATGGCTCCCAGAGTCCCTCCACTACGGCACTTAGTACATGACCTTGTAGACACTGGCCAGTATCTGCCTCCCCCCCTCACTCTCCGAGCTCCTCCAACTAGAGAACCCAGTCTTTCACCTGGAAGTGCCCAGTGTGGACACAGTGCCTGGCACACAGGAGGCGTCAGCAAAGAGCTGAAATCAATAGCTACAGCCTGGGGCAGGGAGAGGCACAGGAAGGGCAGACCCAGCGTCTACCTGCCTGCAGGGATGAGGGGAAAGAGCATGTGACCTCACTGCACACTTCAGCATAGTAAGGGGCAGACGCCAGAGGAACCCATGGGAAGTTTTCTCAGGATTTAAAAAGAATCTCATCACGGAGACCAGAGATTTCCCACGATCATTGCTACAACTCGACTTTGCTGAAGGACATTTCGGATGTTTCTTAAGCTGCTTAACGGGCATTTCCAGAGTCCATGACTCAGTTCTACCCTAAGCCAAGGCAACAGCCTCGGAACAGAGAGCATTTTCTGCCTATTTCCTTTTGTCTGAACCCAGAAGCCAGGACTCGTACAAAAACATCCCTGACCATAACTGTCTCACAACAGGGAAGACGCGGCATGAAGTCAGCAACCTGTCACATGCGTTTGTCTCTGCTTTCAAAGTGAAAATGAAGACATCGTAACCGTGCAGAATGAAGCCTCAAAAATTAAAAACCTCCCACCCTCAAATGTCCCTGCGTGCTTTCATAAAGATGTTGAAACTCCTACCACCCCACCCTCTGTATCAAAACCATGAGATGGTTTTTAAAAGATGGGAAGAGTCTAGGACAACAGCCAGAGGCCCTCAGAAAGATCTGCCAAAGCACCTCCCCTGCAGCGAGCTGCTGGGGCAGGGCTCGCGCCTGGCCCACCAAACCGCCCCTGGCGAGGAGGGGGCCTGGGGGAGGCCATGTCCCGGGACGCAGGAGTGGTCCCGTATCTGGGTCTCGGCAGGTGTAGGACACCTGGACACAGGTATCTATGGAGAACGCCTGGCTTCCGCATGGCACCTCTGTCACCCCCACGGCAGCAGGGGTCTGAAGCCCCGTAGGGAAAGTGGGTGAAGGGAAGCACATACTTGGCACAGCCGTTCAAACAGGCCTTCTGCATGGCATCGATGGTGTACCGGAGAAACTCGTGTGCATCCTCCTGGTTTCCGAAGCGGAAATGCCGAGCAATCTCTAAGGAAAGAAAGAAGCATCAGACTGGCAGGGAAGAACTCATGCCTCTCCCCGAATCACCCACTGCTGTGCTTATCACCGACCCCCTCCGCAGTCCCAGGGGTAAGCGGCAAGCGAGGGAATCAAGAGCTCTGCATGAACTGTGCGTCCCAACCCCAAGTCCTCATAGTAGGCGTTTTCTCAATGAGACCCGAGGGCCTGCACTCTCCCTACTTAGCAGCAAAGCACGGATGCGGGAGAATACCAGGCACTAAGAATGGGAAACCCACCGACGAACTAGTTTTCCAGGAGCCAGCACAGAGCACAAGCGGGTCACAAGGATGCCGCACAAGGCTTCAGAAACCAAGTGACCCATCTCTTCTACCGAGTGAACAGGAAATCTGTGCTAACCCGTCCTGGGCTGTTCAGAAGAGCCCCGGCCTCGCCTGCCTCCCTAAGACACAGCCTCTGCCCCCTTCCTGGCCCAAGCCTCCCCATCCTTCAAGGGGAGGTCAGCACTCTCCTCCCCCCGACCCAGACCCACACCAGCCCCTCAGTCTGCGCCGGCACGTGTGCCACAGTCCTGTGACCTGAGGTCTTAGGACTCCTCCCCGTGCCCCCCGGCACCCCCTGCCCGCTGCAGCCTTGGGTCTGGCTGCTGTGCGGCCAGGAACGGACTCTTACTTTTCAGATCCCGGATGAAGGAGACGGGCTTGATGGCGTTGCCGCTGTTGGCGAAGGCCTGCACCATGTGGTTCTGCATGAGGCACAGCATGCAGAAGCTGCCCTGGTGACCTGCACAGGGGAGGGGCGGTCCTCGCATGTCAGCGCGCCCCCGCGGCCCACTGCCCCGCCCCCACACGGCCCCACCCGCCACCCCGCATTGGCTGCCCACCTGGGTGAGCTGCCCCCGGGCCCCTGGAGCCAGTTACTAAGAAGAGCAGTAAGACTGATTTGCAAAACGAAGCCTGGAACAACGTTTCCGCTACCATCTAACCCGTACCACGTGGTAAGGGAGCCCGTTTCAGGGCTTCCCGACAACCCCTCGTTCACGCCTCACACATGGAGTCCACCGTCCCCGGCCACGTGGCTCTGGCTCCGGAGCGCACGGCAGCCGCAGACGGAACGGAAACGGGGTGGGCAGAGCTTGATCCACAACGTGGGCCAGACGGAGCCCGCGGGCCGCGCCCGCCAAGCCCTGCCAGGCCTGAAGCGCTGCGGCTCCTCGGGCAGCGGGCCGCGCGCGTTCACCTGTGCCGATCAGGAGATCCACGCGCGAGGAGCGGTACGAAGCCGGAACCACGCAGCTCCAAGCCGGCTGAGGCGTCTGCACAGGACAACTGCCGTCACCGCGAGTCTCCCGTGCCGCCCGCCATCCCCACCGGGGTCCCCACGGCTCCCACCAACGGAGTTCCTGGGCTAACACACGTGCACACGCCCACACAGTGCGTGTGTTTAAGCTGCTTTACGTAAGTCACGCCGGACGTCCTGCTCAGCGGTCAGTTTTGACGCAGCTCTGGGTCCCTCACGTAGACTAGAGTATGTCACCCCATGGACACACCACGGTTCACTACGGGCTCTCCGCTGACACACACGGACCCCTCCATGTTTCTGCTCCTCTCTCCTTGTGTCCAACCTCCTGGGAGGCACCCACCCACAACAGACTTCTGGGCCCGAGGGCAAGCACCTCTTCAGTTCTGCAAGCCACTGCTGTCTCACACGCACTACAGTACCGCCCAAGCAGACCCAGTCGTAACAGAAAAGGCACCACAAACCGGCGTTCTCCCCCGTGCAACAGCTCTCCTCACCCAGTCCTTTCAACCCACCTCAAAGTCAACAACGAGACAGCGTGCAGCCTGTTTATCGCATGCACATAAAGATGCCAGTATTTATATACAGAGCATAGCTCGTGGGGGCAAAGATGCGGAGGGACCGGAACCCCTCCCTGTGCACCGTTGCTGAGGATGCACACTGCTGCAGCGGCTATGGGAAAAGTGGGGCGCTCCCTCGAAAAATTAAGACCACAATTCCCACATGATCCAGCAATCCCACTTCTGTGTTAACACCCGAAAGAAACGAAAGCAGGGTCTTCATCAGGCACTTGTGCACCGATCTTCACGAGAACTAAAACACAGAAGCCAAGTGTCCGCCAACAAAGGAACGGGTAAGAACGGTAGTGTGCACGCACAGTGGAATATTATTCAGCCTTAAAGAGGAAAGCAAATTCTCACACCTGCCACAACACGGACAACCTTGAGGACATGACGCTGCGTGAAGTCAGCCGGTCACAAAAAGACCAATACCGTACGATTCCACTTAAACGAGGTAGCTGGAGTCATCAGGTTCACAGAGACAGAAAGTAGGATGGTGGGCACCAGGGGCTGGGGGATGGGGACGGGGAGTTAGTGTTTAAGGGGCAGAGATTCTGTTTGGGAAGATGAAGGGGCTCTGGAGATGGACGGTAGCACGATAATGTGAATGCATTTAAAGCCACTGAGCTGTACACTCAAAAACGGTCAATCCTGGGGCGTCTGGCCGGCTCAGTCAGTGCAGCGTGAGACTCGATCTCGGGGTCATGAGTTTACGCACCACACTGTGCGTAGAGATTACTTAAAAAAAAAAACAACACTTTAAAAGTGGTAGATTTTACATTATGTGTATGTATCATAGTAGAAAAAAGTTTTTAGCTAAAAAAAATGCTACTATATACACTACCCCTTTGGAGGGATCTTGGAAAACGGTTTATGTGAGCGCCTTTACGTCAAGGGGAGGTTTTTACTTTTCATGTCAGAGCTTTCTGGACTCTTCCAACCATATCCATGTATTACTTTTATTTTTAAAATGACAATAATGGCTGAGGGGGCTCAAATTTAGGCAAAAAACTGAAATGTTATTTAAAAGAACGTAAACGTAAGCATTCACAAATGCTGAACGGAGCGCCCCGCCCCCAATCTAACTCAGGAGAGGACAGTACTGTGACAGCTGCGTGGGAATCGTGCCTCGAATGATCACGCACAACACCGCAGACCATCAGCCTGATAAACTGTCACTCCCAAAGAGGGCAAGTATCAATTTTAGCCTGGAATTCCTCAAACACGGTTTCCCAAACCCCCGGCAATAAGCAAGATTGATTTAAGCGGCATGTGGACAAACATTCTTCAGGTAATTAAGGAAAACAGAACATAAAAGTCAAATGCGTGACTTCTGGGACCTTGCTACTTCTATTTGGAGAAGAATGTCCAAAAGGACAGAGCCGAATCCTCCTGCAAATTTTACATCAAGTGTTTCTTTTCGGGGTGCCCGGCTGCTGGCTCAGTCAGTGGAGTGGACAACTCCTGATCTCAGGGGTGAGTTCGAGCCCCACACTGGGTGTGGAAAATACTTAAAAAATCAAGTCTTTCTTTTCTAGCGAGATCCCGGCGCAGAAGCGCTCCCGCAGGCAGGAATCGGCGCTCTGGGCTACGCGTACAGCAGCCCGGGTCACACTTCCCAGAGTCCTCGAGTCTTCAAATAGCATGTATTCGAGGGCGAGAGCACAGCCCGGGCCCACGTGGGGCCGCTCTCAGAGCCACGGGGGGACAGGCAAACCAATACTAAGACTTCTCTTGATACTTCTACTCTGAGAAAGCTGAGACACTACGGCTAGCATTTCAGGGACACTGGGGCGCTCACAGGAGAGGCGTCCTGAGGGAGGGTGACACGTCCCGCCACAAAGAGGGGCCGATCCTGGCTGCTCCCATCTCGCTGCCACGGGGTGCAGGGTACGGGGATTTCCGGGTGTCCCCACTTTCCCGACGTCAGCCCTAACCACGCTGACAAGGGTCCCGCCGAGGAAGCAGAACTGGAGGGCAGCTGTGCAGGGAAGCAGGGTGAACAAGGAATGGCAGGGCTCCCTAAGTCTGGAGAGCAGCGTCTCCTCACCGAAGTCATGAGGAGAAAACAGAGCGCTGGGGCGCCTGGGGGGCTCGGTCAGCCGAGTGTCTGACTCTTGATTTCTGCTCAGGTCATGATCTCAGGGACGTGGGATCGAGCCCCGCCTCCACTGAGTGGGCTTGAGACTCTCTCTCCCCCCTGCCCCTCCCCCCACCACGTGCTCCCTCCCTCTCTTAAAAAAAAGTCTTAAAAAGACAAAAAAAAACGAAAACCACAAAGACAGCCCAGTTGAGTCTTACTAAAAGTCCACCCAGAACCCCCTCGACATCACCAAAGTCACGACCGGAAAGAGCGATTTACAACCAACTTCCCCTGCAACGGGCACGGTGCCTCAGTGTGTTAACTTCGGCCACCACAGAGCCACCACGGTCATCGCAAGATGTCTAAGAATGCTACTTCCTTCACGTCATCTTTCACTCATTTAAAAAAAGTAACATAACGCATCTCCCTGAACATCACACAATCCACTTTTACCCTAACACTGCTCCTCTCGTGCTCCCATCTCCCTGCCTCTGCGTCTCTCCTGATTTCCTGATTTTCACTGTTTACCAATTTAAAAAAATTACTTTTCTTAAAGCCTTATCCCATACGTGTATACCTAAACACCGTATCGCCTGTTTTTCAACTTTATAAATAGCAATTCACGCTGTTTGCGGTCTTCTGGGACTTTTCCTTCACCGTATGACTCAGCCCCACGCACGGAGCGGTCCTTCCTCCCCCTGCCCTGCTGCGTGACATTCCTCATGGGCCTCGACCGTGATGCGAGCATCCGCTCTGTTGATGGGCACCCGAGAGGCTTGCAATTTGCTGCTTGCAGACATTTTTACACAGGCGTCCTGACGGGCACGTATCCGAGCCCTTCTGCAGGCAGAGCTGCCGGCGGGTCGGGTACTTGGAAGAGAACGCCCGTTCCGGGGAGCATAAAAGGTTCTCGCTCGTCTGCATGTGGACACTCGGTACCGCCAGGCTTCTGGATGTGCCTCCATCACAAAGGCGTGGCGTGGTACCTGTCGTGGTTTTGATGGCAGTTCCCGGATTCCCAGCAAGGCTCAACATCTCTCCCTGTACTCTGACCATGAGTTCCCTCTTCTGTAAAATGTCAGTTCATGACTTTCTTTTACTTTTTTATGTCTTTCCCTTGTTGGTATCCCTGTATTCTTTCCACATTCTCGGTAGCGATCCTTTGCTGGTATGTGTCCTGGGTTTTGCCTCCAGTTCATAGCTCCCTGTTTTCCTTTTAAGTCTTTTCTGGGAACAAGCGTTAACTTCAATGCAGCTGAATCTGTCATTTTTCTTTAATAGTTGGTGCTGAGTCTTGTTTAAGAAATCTCCCACCCAAGGTCAGAAAGATATTTGCCCATGTTTGTTATAAGAGCCTAATACTTGGGGGCGCCTGGGTGGCTCAGTCGGTGAAGCATCTGCCTTCAGCTCAGGTCATGAGCCCCACAATGGGCTCTCTGCTCGGGAGCGAGTCTACTTCTCCCTCTCCCTCTGTGATCTCTCTTGCTCTCACTCTCTCTCAAATAAATATCTTAAAAAAAAAAAGAGCCTAATATTTGCTTTTGGTATTAAATTTATAACGCATTTTTAAAGTTCCATGAATTTCAAATGGGAGACACATGGAGAACCAGCACTCACCACACCTCCAGGTGTAGGACGCAGTCTATTTCTGGGCTCTACGCTGTTCCGCTGTCAGTAGGTCCCCTCCCTGACCCAACACCATGACACTTTAATTTCTCTAACTTGCCCACACTTCACAGTTGGTAGGGCACCTCTCTTCTCATATTCTCCTTCAGAAGTGTCTTGGTGATTTGGGGTCCTCTGCCCTTTTTCACATAAATTTTAGAATCAGGCGGAGCTATGTTAATTTGGGGAGAATCGACTTTTTTATAACAGGGAGGCTTCCCTCTGAAGGCAGCTGTCTTCATGTACGCAGATGAGTGTGTCGCGGTCCCTCAGTGAAGGACTGCTCGGTAACTTTAGGTCTAGAGGCTTCATCACTTCTGTTGTGATTATAAATTTCTTTTATAGTAGCAAATTTTTATAAAAAACTCCTTGTTTTTTGGCATAAAGAAATTCAACTAACTTTTTGTATGTTGATGCTGTATCTGGTCACATCGCAAACCTTCTCATTTATAGATTCTCTTGCTTTTCAATGCAGGGTTGTCGTTTTCAAGGAACAATAGCGCGCTCCTTCCTTTTGTCCCCTAGTTCACTGCTCTGGCTAGGACCGACACATCCTAACACAAGTGGCGAGAGAGACCCTTGTTTCGCTCTGTATTCTGAAGGGTATGCTTCCAATATTTTCCTATCTAGAATACTTTAGTCGTCGTGTTTGGTAGATACCCTTTATCAAGACAAGGAAGCTCCTTCCTGCTGCTCCTTTGCTAAAAGTTTATCATAAACTTCTTTTGGGGGCATTATTTTCAGGTTTTGTCTTTTAATCTGTTGATACAGTAATTAAGGAAGCAAAATTAGCAGTCTCTTACGTAGTACTTACCAAGTGCCAAGTACTATTCTGAGCACTCTACCTACCTCATTCAGGCTTCCCAACAGCTCCATTGGGGAGATGATACTATTACGCTGCAGATGAGGAACAGGAAGCTTCTAAAAGGTTAACATTCTCAGGGATCACAGCACTTAGGGGCAGAGCCAGGACAGGACCCCCAGCAGGCCCACCTCCGGAGGACCCGTTTCACCCGTCGTGCTGTGTACTCTCCACCGTCACACTTAGAGATTTTCTTTCTTCCTTTTTCTTTTTTTTAATAGATTTTTTCTTTTTTCTTTTTTAGATTTTATTTATTTGAGAGAGAGAGAGAAAGAGCAGGGGAGAGAGGAAGAGGGAGAAGCAGGCTCCCCCCCCGAGCAGGGAGCCCGACGTGGGGCTCGATCCCAGGACCCTGAGATCATGAGCTGAGCCGAAGGCAGACGTTAACCGACTGAGCCACCCGGGAGTCCCCAGAGATTTTCTGATATTAGAACATCCCTGCATCACTAGGACGAACACGAGTTGCTCACAGTGTTTAAGAGACTACTGAACGTGTTGTATTCTGTCCAGACGTTTTGTTAACTACACTCGTAAGATGGGGCTGTAATTTTTCTTTCTCCTACTGTACTTGTGTAATTTTGTTACCCAAGTTATAAGAACCTCATAAAATGAGCTGGGGGTTCTCTCTCTTTCTAGTCTCTGGAAGGATCTGTGAAGCATTGCAACAATGTGTTTCTCAAAATGTTCATACAGCTCACCCATAAATCATCTCAGTCTGGTATTTTCTTCATGGGAAGATTTTTAACCACCAATTTAATAGTTAAAAGCTTTCTACTCTCTTCAGTTTTGGTAAGTGACATTTTATTTCATCTTTACCCATTTTACGTTTCTCCTCTGGGGCATGATTTATAACGTACACAGAACACTGCACCATACCAGATGTGTAGTCACGGAACGTACACGTTTTGGACTTGTTTTCTGACAACACCTTTCTCCCTTTTGGCAGTTTGGGACCAACACTCTACCCAAGTGACTGGCTTCCGCGGCCTGGCCTGCAGTGGGCACATGTCAGATTTAGGTTTTATCAGTTACTCCATCACGGACTTCACGCCTAAGTCTGACCCGGCCGAAGGCTGCTAGCACCACGGGCGCCCGGGTTTGTCCCATCAGGAGACCGTCCGGCTCCCCCGAGTCCCAGCCCGCCCCCGGCTGCCGGCTCACACTCACAGTTGCGAGTATGCTCCTTGGAGAGCAGGTAGTTGGCCAGAGGCGGGGTGTAGGTCAAGCACTGGATGGTGGAGTTCAGGAAGCAGGTGTTGCCGAGGTTGTGCAGCCCCGCTCCCACGCGGTAAACCCGCTCCCACTTCAGAGACAGCCGCTCCGTGGGGAAGAGCACTTTCTGTGGGGCAGGGACACCATCACCGCCGCTCTCGTACGCATGCTCGCTGCCTGAGAGAGAAAGGGACAGGGGAGGGAGGAGGGCTTCAGTCTCCGCACAGGTGGACCACGAAAAAGGAATCGCTGATAGGTGCGCTCAGCATACACTTGCCAAGATGCAGTGTCAAAGGGTCACCGGGGTCCCCGCTGACTGGAAGTTACTACAAAGCCCAGGAGAAAACCCAGTCATCCCGTGGCTCCCGCAGATTGCTTGGGTCTGGAATTCAAGGAGCCCTCCACGGAGGAGACGACACTGAGAGAACGAACAGCTGGAGCCGAGCCTCCGCACTCTGAGGCCCAGCCCATTTCTTGTTTCCCAGCCCCGCTTTTGAGCCTATTAAACACACACACGTTCCAAGGCCTCCCTAAGGACACACCTCTCTTTGTGACCAACCCTGTACCATTATTTCTGTAACTACAGAGCCATGGACCCCACAGAAGCTTCACAACTCTCTGAGCACATTCCGTTTTTGTTCCTCCTCATTGGTCAACACTTCATCCATCCACTTGGTCAACACACAGTGAGACCCCTTCTGCCAGCCCACCGTGTGCCCGTACCCTGTCTCCTGGCCTGTGGCTCGTCTCCACTCCTGTGGCGACTGGCTCCCTCCGTTTTAGGGTTCAGCAAGACATATTTGCTCTTTAATGACTCCAGCTGATAGGAGAAACTCTTGCTGGCTGGCTCGAACTCGATCTTCTGTAAAAGGACCTTCTTGGCAGAGGAGGCCAGAAGCTTCCCCAGCTCTCCATCGTCAGCCGGGTCCTTGCGGCCAGGTTTCAGGGCTTCCTTCAATTTCTCGACTATTGGCATGGTGCATCACTGCGGGGACAAGCAGGAACACAGAGCGATGAGTAACTGGGTCCCAGGAACAGAGCCTCACTTCTCTGAAAATCCCCTCTGCTCTTTACGGATGCTAGCCACATAAAAGCTTCCCTGGATTGGTCGCCAACCCTACAAAGGAAGTGTAAAACATGGAGACGTATTACCAGCCACCTGGACAGAGTCGAGTCCCCCACGCCTCTGTCAAAGAGAAGGTGCTTTCACAAACAGCACTAAAGGGACAACAGGGGCATGTGCGGCACGCGTGTCTTCGGTAAGGGACTATGGGCATTGGTTTGCTGCCCCTCCAAGAGGTGACCATGTGCTCCTAATGTCCGCCCTGGAACAGGGAAACACTGATGCTCTTAAGACACTCTGGCTGCACACACAAATCCATATCACAAAACAATCAGCCTGGTGAGCTGCGGGAGCACGCCTCTCTGCTCAGGCCACGCTCTTCGAAACGAACGCCAGAGGCCCCGTGTGATCACTGAAAGGATGCGAGTCCGCACGGAGACGGCTCCGGAAACACGAAACACGCGATGCAGTTCAAAGACTCGGTATAAGAAAGTAAAACATCTCAATAATTTTGAGACTGGTTACGTGCTGAAATGATAATATTTTACATATATTGGGTTAAATAAAATATGTTGTAAAAATTAATTTCAGTGGCTTTTTATTTCTTAACATGGCTATTGTAAAATTTTAAGTTGTATGTACGGCCTGTGTTATTGGACAGTGCTTGTACAGACGATCCTTCTGAAGGTGAGCGAGGAGAGACAGGACAGTGGCAGGACTGGAATGGTACACACGAGACACCCGGACTTTAAGAGGGAAGTGACAGCTCCAGCTGGAGTGCGGCAGGCCTGGCTTATCCCTTCACCTATCGGCTATAAACTCCAGGGACAACCACTGTGACTTCGCGGCTCCCCATTCTGAGGAAAACAGGGGCTGAAAGCAGCACCACGGGTGGTTTTGAGGTTACCGAGGTGAGAGCCGGCTGCAGCTGCTGGCAGTGGTAACGGGCAGGACTCCCGTCCATACCTCTGACTGCGACGCGCTCCCTCTCAGCTCAACCACCCAGCCAGAGCTCAGGGGCAATCTGAGTCACAGGTAGAAAAATACGTTCCTTGGGGCGCCTGGGTGGCACAGCGGTTAAAGCGTCTGCCTTCGGCTCAGGGCGTGATCCCGGCGTTGTGGGATCGAGCCCCACATCAGGCTCCTCCGCTATGAGCCTGCTTCTTCCTCTCCCACTCCCCCTGCTTGTGTTCCCTCTCTCGCTGGCTGTCTCTATCTCTGTCAGATAAATAAATAAAATCTTTAAAAAAAAAAAAAAAAAAAAAAAAAAAAGAAATACGTTCCTTAAACTGCTCACTCTTAGAAAATGAGGACCGCCTCAGGTGTCCAGCATCCAGCCTGCCACAGGGGCACGGATTAGGCAGGCGGATCCCCGAACTCAGGGAAAGGATTTATAAAACTGTTCGAATTTATCCCTCATGGAGCATCTCATTCCCGAGGTCAAATTTCTTTATCTACAAAAATTTCTGTAGGGGGGCACCTGGGCGGCTCAGCGGGTGAAGCAGCTGCCTTCGGCTCATGTCATGATCCCAGGGTCCTGGGATCGAGCCCCACATCGGGCTCCCTGCTCAGCGGGGAGCCTGCTTCTCCCTCTCCCTGTCGCTCCCCCTGCTTGTGTGTGCGCATGCTGTCACATAAATAAATAAAAGCTTAAAAAAAAAATTTCTGCAGGGGCGCCTGGCTGGCTTAGTCTTAAAGTGTGCGCCTCTTGACCTTGGGGCTGTAAGTTCGAGCCCCATGTTGGGCGCAGAGATTAAAAATAAAATCTGAAAAAAAAAATTCTGCAAAGAATACAAGAAACTTACTTTTTAAAAAGCAAGCACAAATTCTTTGATTTGAGGAAATAAAAGAACCTTTCCTGAGGGGAACTGGCGAAGTGTTCGCACCCACTGAAGAATGACTGCTAGGTGACAAGCCGACAGCTTGGAGAAATGGAAAACCATGCCGAGGCCTCCGCCGGCTCACCTGGGACACCTGAACTTGGGCGTGTTGCGGCTGCAGCATGAGGTCAGGTTCTGGGCCAGACCGGGCAGGAGCAGTGCGGGACCCTCGGATTCGCGTGCTCCTCGCTGTGCCCCGTGAAATCAGCAAAGCTGCAAGTCCGTCGTTCAGAATGGGCATCCGAACCTGTGGGGTGAACAGAGCACCCCGTGAGGCCGCTCTCTTCCCCTATCTCCTCAGTCCGCGGCGCGATCACAGCGCAGGAAGCCTGACTGTCTGGACGATCGGCATTCGGGCTGAAGGGAGCGCGGATGGTGCTGGAGTGAGGGAGTGTGGAGAAGAGCTGAACGGACTAGCTACAAGTTACTACAAAGTGAGTGATAAGAAATCACTGCCCTTGGCTCAGTATCTTAACCTTCAGGTCTGCGACAAGTCCAAGGAACAAAAGTCTTCAGTGAACTCCAGTGTAAATCACTTTCCAAAGAGCGAGAGGTAATTAATAACCTCCTCACCTCCAACTTCCAGATTTCATAAACCAGTAGAATTTCACACACACACACACACACACACACACACAAAAGGAATCGAAGGAGCAGTAAGAATCGTCACATTTTCACTTTGCTAAGTACAGATTTTTTTCTTTATCCATCCAAAATCACTATGATTACATAAAATGAAAATACTTAAAAAAATGTTCTGCTGTGAAAACATTCAAATATATACAATGCGGTGAAACAACACGGGGACCGCCATGATTCCCTTACTCAGCGTCACTAATTACTATGTAGGCCCCTCCTGATTCTTCTCCTGTCCCCACATTGTTGACAGCAAATTTCAGATCATCATGCCTCATATCCATAAATAAAAATATACCAACACCAAAATAAAGGGGAAGCATAGTGAATATGATCTCAGAATGAAAGCCAATCTGTAAGGGGAAGATTCCAGTCTCCCAAAAATCTCCTTACAATATCCCTGTCTTAATCGAAACTCATACCTCACTGTGGACAGGTGAGGACATAGATGGACATGGGTCCAAGGGCAAATGGTCAGGAACCAAACAGCAAGGGGATAAACAGAACTTGGGAGATATAACCCAATTTATTTCAAGAGAAGTAATTTAAAGAACATCTATCCCATAGCCCACCCCTCAATGTGGAAGTCAGAGATTTTGAACAATTTTTCAAGTTCTGACAAAGGTCAACCTCTATGTCATCAATTCCACCCAAAACATCAACAATAACCAAAAATTCATCTCTCTCTGACGTGCAGGAACCCAGAGAAAAACATCCTTGTAATCGTCAGCAAGCCCTCTGATGTACGTATCTGACAAAACGCTCTTCAAAAACCGGGAAAGATGCTTCCTCCACTCCAAGGTCCAGGAACAGCTCAGCTTCTCCCATCATCTCTCTACCTCCAACAGCAGGCAAACACAGCATCTGCAGAATACCCTTCAAGCATAGCCTCTCTCCCTCCACCCTCTAAATGCACTTTTCCAGGATGAAATGCACTCAAGACTCACAGGGTCAACCACGTGCGGGTGGGGGAGGAGCCCCAGATGGACAGAGCCCGGGGCCTCCCTGGGGCACTTTCACAGGGGCCTCCACGCTCTTCTGCAGAGCTTGCAGAACACCAGTCTCCAGCCAGGAAGGAGTAAGCAGAGCCTCCCTCTCCTTGGAGGCCTGATTCTAGGCATCTCTTAGAGAAAGCAGGCTGGCCACGATGCTTTCCTCTCTCATCTGTCTCCGTCTTAGAATGGTGTTCTGTCTAGCTCCTAGTACCCCAGGGGAGACTCAACACTACCCACCAGTACAAGGATTATTTTAAAATCCCACAGCTTGTCCCCATCCACTCACATTCACCATGACCATGACCCCGAAGGTTACCTTCTCCAGGGATAAGTCTTTCCCATATTTCTTACTAAAAGAAAAAAAAAATTTCAGCACTACTGCCACACAGAACAGCCTCCTCCAGATTTTGAGTTAAGCCATTCCAGAGAAAGTCTGGGTCCTGCATTAGTGATGCTTCTCTGGGTAACCACCATGCCCAAGACCGACACAGACCCTTGCCTCCCCGGACTCCCTGGGGCTCCTGGCTGGGGCAGCTCTCTCCACCACCGGTCGGCGTTCCCTGGGAACAGCAAAGAGCATGCCTCCGGACCCTCTCTGTGGACCCCTTAAGCCCCTCAAGGACTGCGCAGCCCTGGGCCTTCCCTGCGGATCCTGGAGCCCTCGCGTACCGCGCGCCCCTGGCCTTCCCCGTGAACCCCGGAACCCTCGTGGACCGCGTGTCCCTGGCCTTCCCCATGGACCTCCGAACCCTCGCGGACCGCGCGCCCCTGACCTCCCCGTGGACCCCCGAGCCCCTCGTGGACCGCGCGCCCCTGGCCCCCCCCGAGGACCCCCCCAAGCCCTTCGCGGACCCTGCGCCCGACTTCCCCGTGGACCCCGGAGCCCTCGCGAACCGCGCGCCCCTGACCCTCCCCGTAGATCCCCGAGACCCTCGCGGACCCCGCGCCCCTGGCCCTCCCCGTAGCCCCCCGAGCCCCTCACGGACAGCGCTGCCCCGAACTCCTGGCTAACGAAGTAGCCCTGGGACCTCCCCACCGGCCCCCGAGCCCCTCGCGGCCGCGCGCTCACGTCTCCCCCGCTGCGCCCCCCTGCAGGCCGCACCTTCCCGCGCCCCAGGCACAGCGGAAGCCCTCCACCCGGCCGGACGCGCAGTCTTCTCTCGGCCTGCGCGCCGCCGAGACCCGGCCCCAGACTACCCGGCCCTCGGCGGGCCCGGCTGCAGGCCCGCGGCGCTGGCGTCTACTCCGCCAGGGCCCTGCACACGCACCATCCGGGCCTCGGGCGCCTCACACACGTGTCACGGCGACGCTTAAAGGCACCGCGACTCGCGGCCCGCGCTGCTGGACTCGAAAGGTCGTGGCAGCTTTAAGAGACGGGGCTAGCTGCGTCCCCGCTCCCTGGGCCCGCCCACAGCCGTTCTATGCAGCCTATACGTCACCCTTCCACCCCGCGGCCCCGCCAGCCTACGCGATGACGCAAGCACGCAGAGCCAGAGACGCCCCGCCCCCTTGGCCGGAGCCAGGCGTGTTCCCGGAGAGCACGTGAGGCGTCCGCTTCCGGGTCCGTAACGCGGATGTGCACCTGGCGCAGCCTCGTACCCGGTGCTTTGCACACTCCGCGTCCAGCCCGTGGCGCGGGGCCTCGGCCTCACTCTCTAGGGCCCTTTAGTGACCAAGACACGGACGGGGAGCGATGAGGGCAGCAGGCCCAGGAAAGCCACGGGAGGCCAAGCAAGAAGCTGTTGGGATGAAGGGTGGGAGAGTAGGGGGAGTGGTGGCGTTTGACCTTTGAAATGTCCGGGGTGGGGGGGCGCTTGTAATTCCCGCCCCCTTCCTGACCTCCAAAAGCATTACCCTGTAACGCTTACGTTAAGCTTTTGGTGGAACGCTTGCAAATGACGTACTGCTTCTGCAGTATTTTTAAGAATGCTTTTCACCTGAATCATTCCTTCCCGTTCTGGGCAGGGGGGAGAGGGAGCGGCTCCTAGCCTGACCGCCCGTGGCACTCTCACAGAGGCAGAGAGTGGGAATAAACGACACCCCCCGCCCCCGAACCACAGCCTTGTGCACACAACACTATCAGCCTGGTCTGTCTTGGCAGGGAGGTCTGGAGCGGGCTGGGTGAGTTCCCGGGCGAACCCCCGTAGATCAAGTCTCCGTGCCCACCCCGCGCCCCACACAGTCCTTGCAGCCAGGAATGGGGATGGAGAGTGACGAGAGGTGTGACTGGGACAACATTCACCCTGTGGTGACTGCTACGTGGGTGCTGGTGTCTTGAAAAAGCAAACAAACAGGAACAATACTGTAGGAGCCTGAGACTAAGAATCCCAAGAGCTTCAAACTGAGATTTGTTCCTGGTGTGATCCCCTCTGTGCCCTCAAACCATGATTCAAACAGACAGGTCTCATGCCTGATAGTATGTATCGGTGAATGAGTAAAGGGTGGGGGCAGTTTGGAAGGAGTGGCAGCTGGCAGGGGAACGAGGAGACTTGGGTTTTATCCCAAAGCTGCCCTAATTAGCAGGTTGCTTTGGACAGTTAACTAACCTAAGCCTCCCTTTCCTCATCTGTGGAATAAAGGCGATTTCCAGCAGGTCTCTTAACAACACTGAAGACATTTGCTTCCGTTGCTGAGCTGATACTATGTCTCAGACACCTAGTCGACTGCTTTGCCCACGTGAGATGCTTTAATCCTCATGGCAAGCCTACAAAAAGATGCTGTTCCCTTTTTACAGATGAAAAAACTGAGTGTACCATCCCCGCAAGCAAGCAGTGATGTGAGGGTTTCAACCCAAGTTCGTCAGGCTCCAGGTTCACACCTGTAGTTCAGGCCCTCAGGGAACCCCAAAATTCTGGTGAAGTGACAGATGAATTGCCTGACAGGCCTCCATCCTGCTTGAGGATGTAATCTGAGCCCCAGAAGTTGGGAGGAGCCTTTGGCCAGCCACACTCCCACCCTAACTCCCCCTTCAGAGTCTCTCGAAGAAGCCTCAGAATGGAATCTCCTTGAGATATGTTCACGGGGGCCTTTCCTAAAGTGCTCACTCTCAAAGGTTACCAGAGAAATGCAAATTAAAACCGCACCGTGGGACATTTCACACCCACTAGAACAGCTAAAATTAAAAAGACTACATGTTGGAGAGAACGTGAAGCACACCCCTGGGAGTATAAACGATGCAAGCATTTTGGAAAGAAAAGTGAAATGTTTCTTTGAAGTAAGAGACACCCAGCCCATGGCCGTGGCTACCCCACTCTAACTATGCCTGCAGCCCGGTAAATGGCACATGTGCAGGTGCCCACCTCTCTCCCCCGATCTCTGGAATGGTGGTCCAGGAAGGGCCTGCTGGTCATCTCCCTGCAGGGTCCACAAGCACTTCAAACTCACCATACCCGCCCAGAAACGGGTGCCTCCCCACTGCCTCCCCTAAGCTGCCTCTCTTTTTCTGCCCTGTTGGCCACTTGGCTGCTCTGCTGGAGCTCAGACCAAATCCTTGCCCTTTTCTGCTTTCCAGGCACCCTGGTGTCCCCGAGTGTCTGGCCACTGGGGGTCACTGGCGAGACTGGAGGGCAAAGGAAAGGGGAAGCGGGACCTTTCTCTCCCTCCCTCGGAATGCCGCATCCAGAGAGGAGCATTCTCTGCCTCCCCCTCCCCAAGCCATCCCCTCCCTGGGCTCTTGCAGGCCTCTTCCTGCCTCTGACCCTCCATCGGAGAAGGGCTAACAGCTGCCTATTGTTCTCTAGCTGGCTTCCGTCATGATGGAACTAATCCCTGCGTTAATCCCCTCTGTTTGAAAGGCTGTACGGAGTGGTTTCGGTGTTCCTGATTGGACCCAGGTTGATCCAGACCCCAACATCCACCTTCCTGGCCCCATGTAAATCATCCATCAACCAATTTTGCTAATCTTACTTCTCAAATATTCCTCAAACCACTCTCTTCCCTCCATCTAATTGCCCAAATAGAGCGCCTCTCCATCTTCACCTGCATTACTGGAATGGCCAAACCCATCCCTCGAACTGCCAGATAGAATAATATGTTTAGAAGGTCTACCCGAAAACACCGTGCATCTGTCTGAACCCTTCCCCGTCCCTTGAAGCTCGGGAAAATCAAGCTCTCCTCAGCATGGTCTCTAATGGCCCTTGGGGGCTGGCTCCGCGCCTGCTTTTTTTCCTCATTCCCCAGCCACTCCCTGCCCTGGATCCTCTGGTGGAGCTAAATCCAAATGCCCCCTAGGCCCTAATCAGGTTATCTCTGCTCCAGGCTCATGCTGGTCTTTGCCCTAAATTCCGTTTCCCGCTTGCCCTTCTATAACATCCTCGGGCACTACCTCCTCCAGGAAGTCTTCCTAGATTTCCTCCATCCCTGCCATTAGGTTGGCGTTGCCTTGGGCCGGTTGCACATTCCACTTACACACTCAATTGGAATGTTCTCTGGTCTTCTCCCTCCCCGTGACGACTGGTAAAGCTCTCACGATGTCTCCCTCATCTCATTGCAGGTACACTGTGCATAAATGTCTATGAAACCCAACCAAACAAAAAATGACATGCTCAAGATGAGACCACTTAATAATCTCTAAATCCTGAAGGAGAAAAGTAGAGGAACACTGGAGATTCACGAGGAGTCTCTCTCTCTCACACACACACACTATAACCAAAATGAATCAAACGAGAATTTGCCTTAAGAAACAAAGCGCATTACCAGATTAACAGTACTGCTGCCCAGGAGTCGCCTGTGCCCGGCCAAAGATACGCGCTAATTTCTGGAGAGACCGCAATCGCATCTCTAACTGTAAATTAGTAATTCTGACTTTCATATCAGTTGCTGTGAGTTTGGTTCCTATGAGTTGTTCTGGCTGGGCCTACAAAACCCTAACAATTTCCTCTTTTCTAGACACTGCCAAATTCAGATCCAAACCCTCCCCTGGCTGCGCTCACCAAGGAAAAGCCACACGATGGATTCCCAGAGCCGTTTTAGACCTCTCCTTGGACTATGGATGGCCTGCAATGGAATTTGGCCCATAAAGATCTTACTTTTTCATGAATGTGTTTGGTGGTTTGGCCAAAAAGTAGCCAACAGGCCTTAAATTCCTGTGCCGGCCACTGGCCTGCCTCCTCCTTCCCTCCCAGGGCAGTTTTCTCTCTAAAACACAAACGAACCCAGCATAAACACACAGGTGTGTATTTTCTCTGCGCGCATAGGAATCGCTGTCCCCAACTGCTGACACCGAAATCCTGCTTGAACCTTTACGGTGGCCATTCGTGTCCCGCTGTCCTCAGGATGCCTCCCCGTCCTTGCCCCAAATTGCCTCTCACTTCATTCTTTTGGGTTTCACTCCCTTCCTTAGGTCCCATTGGTTGTTCTCTGAAACACAATGTTACTTTGCACAGCGCTGTTACTATTCTTTTTGAAGCAAGGCATGTATCCTCGTTTGGCCTCAGGACTTGATTATATACATTTTTCAAGAGTGTTCGAGACCTTCTCTTAAATCCCAGCACCACCTTGCATTGGAGCCTCTGACTCCAGCGCTGCCCGGCGTGGCACTGAGAGAGGCTCTACTGGACTGTTCCTTGCCGCGTCTGGGCCTGCCTGGGGCCGAGGTGGGTACAGGCCCAGGGGGCCCAGGCCGGAAGCTGCCTGTAGTGAGTTCAGTAGTGACTAATTCTCTCCAGAGCCTGGAAGAGGAAGTGACAGGTGTCACTCCCAAGCCAGAGGCTGACAATCTGCCAGGCCTCCCTCCTTCCTCTTTGTGGCTAAAAAGGAAGGGCTCTGAGGCTTCAGAAGGTGGTGGGGACACAGAGGGAAAGAGCCCAGGTNNNCCTGAATCGCCCGTGGAAGTCATCCAGCCAACGTCCCCACTGGTCCCGGCAAGAAACGCGCACCTGTCGTTTGCTGCTGAGACGCCAGCTTTGTTTGCCGCAGCGTCCAGCGCGTCCGCGGCTGGCAGACTTTGGCTCCCAGATCACAGGAAGTCAGGGTAAGTCTTTCGGGCTCAGCGGTTGTGGGGTGCTGCATCCAGTGCCAAGCCCCAGCATCTGGGACTATGGCAGAGGGGGTTCGACACACCTGGTGTGCTTGGGGAAGCTGTCCTACAATGACGGGGGGCCGCCACACCCCAGTTTGCTCAGGGCAGTCCTGGTTTATACCTATTGACCCCACTCATTGAAAGCACCGTCTTCTCTCTCAAAAGTGACCCCGTTTGGAAGATAAATTATATAGAGATGAATCTTTCAGATAACTGAATCTTACCCTCTCTAAGTTCACACATGGCCACCTGTAACAGGTATTTTGGTGTTTTGGTGTGTCTTAATGGAGACTGGGATTTTATTGTCATCCTTGCTTCAAAGCTCATAAAAAGGAAGATACATTTGTATTTGTTCTGAAAACAATAGAAAACAAAAGGGAAGCCACTATGCAGCTCTTCGTGCAGAGAGAAGGCAAACATCACCAGGTGGGAGGCGACCCGCGGAGGGTAGCGTGCTTGCACAGCTGTGTTCTGGGGGCTCGTGGTCCTCAGGGATGCTGCAGAGGAGGCCAGACCCTGCCTCTGCCTGGGTTGGATCCCAGCCCCAGTGCTTGCTGGCTGGGTGCCTGGGAAATGGACCTCTCTAGGCCTCAGACTCCTTATCTACCAACCAAGACCGATGAGAGCACAGACTTCTCGGAGTTGGCAAGTGTCACCTAGGATAATGGATGTGAAACCCTCGGTGCCAGTCCTGGTGTGGACTAAACGTGAGATTTGGGGTTATTATTATCAGAATGACTTGCTAAGCCATTGCCCACGGGGGTTTAGCATTGGAGTCTCCTGAGCCTGGGGAAAGGTCGTAAACAGGAAAGGGGCAGGGCGTGTATGCAAGCCCCACAGCAAGCCTGGGACTGCTCTCCTCCAGAAGGCCTGCGTCCGGGGTTGCTGTCTGGGAACTGGGATTCCGGTTGGGTTCCCCCGTTCTCTGATAAGAATGGATCCTGGGGGGGCACCTGGGGGGCGCAGTCGTTGAGCGTCTGCCTTCGGCTCAGGGCGTGATCCCAGCATTCCAGGATCGAGCCCCACATCGGGCTCCTCCGCTGGGAGCCTGCTTCTTCCTCTCCCACTCCCCCTGCTTGTGTTCCCACTCTCGCTGGCTGTTTCTCTCTGTCAAATTAATAAATAAAATCTTTGAAAAAAAAAAGAATGGATCCTGGGGACACCTGGCTGGTTCAGTCGGGGGAGTGTGCCACTCTTGATCTCGGGGTTGTGCGTTCGAGCACCGTGTTGGTTGTGGAGATGACTTAGAAAAACAAAAGCAACAAAAAAGCATGGATCCTGTGCCTCAAGCACTTATGTCAAGCACCTGCTTTTCTTCCGGGAGGCTGGAATTCTGCTACACGCTGGGCAGAGGGTGCCGGCATGACCAGCACCCAGTAAAAACTGCCGGGGGTTAGGTCTGTGTTGAGCCTCCCTGGTTGGAATCTTGCACCTGGAGCTCCCCACCTCCCACAACTTCGCTTGAAGGGAAACATGTTGGGTGGCCTAAAAACAAACATTAATCTTTCAGCTTTATTTCCAGGTCCTGTATGCAGCATTGCCTCTGCACCCCATTTTGGGTCCCATCCCCAAACCCTCTTTAGCACTCGACCTTTCTGTTATTGGCCCCCGCCTGACAGCCCCAGCATTTTGCAGCATTTCGGATTTGGACTTGCCTCACGTTTTTGTTTCAATTAATTGGAAAGGAATATTCTTCCCAGTTGTCACAGAACAAAAATGGACAGAATCGTGTTTCCGAATGTCTTCTTTCTTTCCCGGTTTGTTTCCCGGAGGAGAAAATCTGCTGTCAGAGCTTGATGGTTTCCCCAAATCAAAGCACTGCCTTTCACTGCCGGGGACGCACGGCCACCGAGTGGGGCAAGGCGAGCTGTGGGGCCGCTCTGAGCTCGAACCCGAGGCTAAAGATAGGACCTGTTCGTGCAGGGGCTTCAAAGTCTTCATGCAGAATCCCTTGTAATGGCAAGTTGTCCATAATAAAACTGACCCCAATAAAAGATCTGTTAGCTCCACTGTCTCGTCGGTAAGTTAGATCAGGGAACAGCTAGTGCTACCCAAACTTCTAGAGGTTTTAACCAGCCCTGGCGGCCGGCCCCGGGACCCTTCACACTGGACCCTGCAGGGTCCGTTGCTGCGTTTCCATTTTGAACCCGCATGTGTCTGTTGGGGGTTCAGACCCGAGGCCCCACGCACGTTCCTTTCACAGAAAGCGAGGCTGAGGGGGGAAGAATGGTGTCTGGAGACTCCCTAACAGTCTGCTTACCCCGTATGTGGGTCCTCAAACCGATTCGAAATGGCTTGCCAAGATGGAGACAGCTCGGATAATGACCGGGTCACGGGTGCGTGGAGTTCGTTAGATCACGCTCTGCGTTGTGTTTTGTTTTTTTAATATGTTTGAAAATTTCCATAACGAGAAGTGCTTTTCAGAAGTCACATTTGACCTAAACTACATAAAAGAAAGGAAATGGGTAGCAGTCGTCTGGTGGGTTTGCTGTGACCCCATGGGGCCTGCGGTCCGGAGGGGCACAGATGCTGGGGAAGGTCATTTGCACGACATGTTCAAGTTTAAATTATGACGGGGTCATCTTTCCCAGCTGGAGAGGAGGAGAGCGGGGATGGGGACAAAAGAGCCTGGAGAGCAGCTGCCATGCACGGCCCTCGTTAGGGTCCTGACGCAAGCCAGGGGACCGTAAAAAAGCACTGACAAGACCATGGGACCTGCCCGCATGTTGACTAGATGCCAGTGGATCCCTCAAAGCACCCGGGCCTCTCTTTCTCTTGGGGACACATGTCCACCTCCACAGGACAGGCTCCCCTGGAGGTGTTTGGTTCCTAAGCTAGGAAGCGACAGCTCCGAGCGTCGGATCCAGCCACACACACAGAGCCAACGTTCTTGATAATACTGTTTATTGTCCATTGACCGAGCGATCACTCAAGAATGATACAAAGCATCGGAGACATGCGCAGTCTGCTTGTCAACGTTCAACAGCTCTCACGTGTTCCCAGCACAGGAAGGTCTCAGACTTCATAGTCCAGCAAAAACACATTGCCCAAAAGTTAAAAAAAAAAAACAAAAAAAAAAACAAAAAACCAAAAACCCAAGCAAAAACAAACACAATCAAACAAAGCTTTAAATTACGGCAGATGTCCGATATTTCTTAATACTTATCAAGCAAAGGTTTGAAAAGAACTACAATGTAAACTTCATTTAAATATTTTGAGTTGCTTGCATGAAGACAAGAATGGAATGAAGAACGAGCAGTGTGCAGAACGTAACACATAAATTAAACGACGCCGAATGGAGAGGCTTCCTCAGCTACATGCACGTTGCAACTGTTCACTCTGACGTGTCTGAGTGGCTTTGTCTCTCGGCTGCCACTGGGCACCTCATCTTGAATTTTTTGTTTCTGTTTTTGTTTTCTGCTCAGCATGGCTAGAAGACAATGTGTGTGGATTGAGTATAAAGGCCATTTTTTAGAACCACCGACTCAAAGATCCTTTACTTTGTAATGATCTGAAGCGGAGAACAAAAAGTAGCAGATGGAAAAAGCAACCATACTCAAAGAAGGAAAGAAAAGATCTGAAGGGACCCACCATCATAGGCTAGCTACCATGCCATGCTTTCCATTCTGGGTCAAAAGCTTCCACGATGCAGAAACCTTAAAAAAAAAGTGCAAGTCTAACACCTACCAAGGGTAATAAAAAAACACAGCACAGGAATGATTACAACTGATGTCGGAAACAAACCAAAACATTTAAAAAATCAGCAGAAACAGGAGTAAATGTTACATATGATAACACCATACAGGAAGCAAACAGGGGTGGGGTGTTATATTGATTGGAGGGGTCTGGTGTTCTTGTATATACTGAAATCACATGGACTGGTCCATTATGACATCTTACAAACTTTCTATCACTGTACAGCATGAAAGCGGCCTTGACGCGGGGGCGGATCCCTGGCTAGTCCCCTAGTCTGCCCTGGAAAGGGCAGTCATCAAAATCTGTGCTGACCAGGTCCCGGCAGGCATGGGGGTTATTACACGCCACCTGGGGGTCAGGAGTCTTACAGGTGGTCTGGGGTCACCGCAGAGTAGAGCAATGCTGAAGAACGTAGTGACTTTGGAAGCATTCTGCAGGAGGACCACTCGCAGGCTGACACGCTCGGGTTTCCGGGTTTCCGTGCGTGCTCGCGCACGTGCTCGCGCACGTGTACGTTTGCGTAATTTGCGCGAAAAGCTCAGATCAGTTTATACTGCATACAAGTAGGAAGAAAAAGATGACTTTTTGTTACTAAGAGATTTCTGCCTGCCTTAACCCCCATTTTCCTGGCAGCAGAAAGCCACGCTTGGGGAACGCGTTCTCTAGTCCCCTGGGACGTTTCTTTGACCGAGATCAAATGTGACAAATCTAAGTGGAGGCTGGTGCGGCGGGGATTTGGCTTCACAGATTATCTGAGAATTCATCTTTAGGAAAATGAGATGTTGGCCACAGTATCCCGCAGGCCCAGAAAGAGATTCACGGAACCCACCTACCTCCCCGATTTTTCCCTTCCTAGGTAAGACTTGACAACACGCCCAGCTAACTTCACTCCCAGAGACCCCACGCCCAGCACAGTGACTGTCCGTTTTTGCAGCGGGTCACGGTAAAGCTGTGGCACTTGCTTGGGGGGGGGGGTCTGAGGTGCGTTGGGGGGCACAGCAGGGCCTGGTTTTCGATGTCCTCAGGATGTGCAAACAGCACAGCCAGCCCGCGCCACTGGCCACACACAACCCCTTGCGAAGCCAACGTGTACGACTCAGGCGGATGCCCGACGCCAGGAGGAGGAAGCCAGACTCACTTGACAAACCCGGGAATAAATGGCCAGGGGAGCCCAGTGTCCCCCCAAACGTCTGCCCTCAGGGCAGAATGCCACGGACTCCCCCCCGCATCAGGGTGCGTGGTGGGGGGACTGAAAAGGACTTGGCTGAAGCTGTCGCCCACATCGTACAAGGCTCTGCAGCGTGGCTCCCACTGCGATTCTGCGGGTTAACGGGACTAACTGGGACCCCTTCAAGAGCGAGCCACTGGCCCAGGGCGGCCTCTGTATTTACGGGAGTCACAGGTGCTGGGAGTCCGTGATGGGCACAAAGGACACAGGGGTGCTCGCGAGGGGCGGGGACCACCACCCTAGGACCAGAGGTGTGGAAGCTGCAGGAAACGAGGGACATGCCCCTCTCGAGATGAAAGGGACCTGGTAGGCCTGCTACACAGTCTTGCAACGACCCTCAAAAGTTTCTGCAAAATGCACATTCCCAGGCTCTGCCCCGACCAGGCCTGGGGGCTCCTGCGTACGGGCCGCCCGCTCAGTGTTTGTGACAGTGCGAGGGCTGGGGCTGGGCCCGTGCATCCCACCCCTGCCCGCACCCAGGGATGCCCAGGCTGGCGGATGGGGGTGTGGGACCGCAACCACGTTTAAAAGGGCAATGGGGGTGGGAGGAGACTCACACTAATTTAGACCCACTTGGATGACTGTTTTATTCATGCTGTTTCCGGGAAGGGATGTCAGAGCTGGACCAGTCTAAACTCTTGGAGGCTTTTCCGTTGGCCAAAGGGGTGCTGTTGGCCAGCTTACGGGTCCTCAATATCGAGAAACTCCTGCTTGGGGGGCGCCGCTCCGCGGTACCACGCACAAGAGCCGTCGCTTCTCTTGATGCAGGCGAAGAACTTGGCCTGATGCCCGTTGATGTTCTTCTCCGTGACCCAGTCCATCCAGAGGCACTCGTCCGGAGACGAGATGTAGCATGGGATCATGGGGCAGCGCGCGATCTAGGAAGAAGGACACGGAGGCGGTCCGGTCAGGGACAGAGGCCGCTCAGGGGGCATCTCCAGAGCCTAGCCACGTGCCCGGCAGAGACGGTCAAGGGCAGTTTGTCCACGTGAGCACAGTGGCGGGGGAGGGAACAGGGGCTCGAGCTGAACCTGCTCCATCAGCAGCCCTTCCTGAGCACCCCCTACTCTCTAAACTGCAGCGGGCAGCCTGCCTGGGTGGGGGGATGGGGCCTGGGGGGACCCCTGTGCACAGCTCCCGCCCCCCCAGCTGCTGCAGGTGCCCCTCTGCTTTGGGCCATCTGGTCTGCCGTCTCTGAGCATGCTGCAAAGGCCTCAGTGTGGCCCCACCCTCCCAGAACCACCACCACAGAGGGCCTTATATTTCCTGGAGCTAGCTAGGTTCCGTCAAATAAAAAGGATGGTGTCTTGCTCCGAAGCACGCATGGGCTTTGAGGGGGTCGGCAAGTAGCACTGTGGTGGGGGAACTTGAGTCCACAAGTGGGAAAGGGAAGAACTCAGTTTTGTTCGGCTGTGAATTTTTAAATTTAAATTCAATTAACATACAGTGTATTATTACTTTCAGAGTTCAGTGATTCATCAGTCTTATATCAGGTGCCCTCCTTAATGCCCATCACCCAGTTACCCCATCCCCCACTCCCCTCCAGCAACCCTCAGTTTGTTTCCTATGCTTAAGAGTCTCTTATGGTTTGCCTCCTTCTCTGATTTCATCTTGTTCTATTTTTCCCTCCGTTTCTCTATGCTCCTGTTCTGTTTCTTAAATTCCACCCATGAGTGAAATCATGTAATTGTTTTTCTCTGACTTATTTCGCTCAGCATAATAGCCTCTAGTTCCAACCACGTTGTTGCAAATGGCCAGATTTCACTCGTTTGGACGCTGAAGAACTCCGTTTTAATCTCAAGTTGGGCAATGATGCGTTTGCTCCACGTACGCGCAGCTGTAGGTCAGAATTCACATTCCGAACGGGGTAAGGGACTGGCTGGCGTTGATGGACCGCGGAAGCAAGAGCGCCTATCAGCAAAAGCCAATCCCTGCAGCCTTCCGGCCCCAGACCCACTTCCGGTGGCAGAGGGGCCTGGCCCCTGGCGGGGCTTCCTGTGCTGGGGCTGGAGGCACAGGCGGTGGGGACCAAGGGCAGCAGGAGACAGAGGACCCAAGCCTGGGCCGTGGAGATCTCACTGTCTAAAGCTGCACATATCGTCAGTGCTGCTCTGGCTGCACCTCGCACCACCTCTGGGCTGCGTTTTTTTTTTTTAAGATTTTATTTATTTATTTATTGGGCGGGGGGCACGAGCAGGGGGAGCAGCAGACTTCCCACTGAGCAGGGAGCCCCATGCAGGGCTTGATCCCAGGACCCCAAGATCATGACCTGAGCTGAAGGCAGATGCTTCACCGACTGAGCCCCCCAGGTGCCCTTCTGGGCTGCTTTTAAGAAGGGGACGGGGTGTCAGGGTCCTCTGTGGGCCCAGTGCGTGGAAATGGCTCGGACGTTCTTTCCCAAGGCACTCAAATCTTTGCACCACGAACAGCATCCATAGAAGGTACTCACAGCCCCCTGTTCGCCCCATGAAATTCCTCCCCCTGGAAGGCTCTCCTTCCTAGAAGCTCCAGGCCACAGAGCCAGATTGCCATGACCTCCCAAATATCCCTCGGCAGGGGCAAGCCTCGGGGCTCTGTCCCCGGCCAGACAGCCGCACTGGTAGCAAGGCCGTACCTCCCCAGAGCCCAGTCCTCAGGACCCCGTGGACGGAGAGGCCCTGGAAAGCCAAGGATCAAAGCCCGGCGGTCTCCCTGGAGACGGAAGTGATGAGGTCAAGGCCAGCTTACCTTGCACTCACAGCCCATCTGGTACCTGTGGTTCAGGCTCTTCTTCTGGGTGGTGCTCAGGGTGTCCCAGGGCACGATGAAGTCACACAGGGTGATGTGCATCTTGCCGTTCCCCTCGGCCTTTCCTGAGGAGACAGAGATATCCAAGCTCAGGGCAAGTCACAGGTCCTCCTCCTCCCGCCGCCCCCCGCCCCCGAGTACGGCTTGGGTGTGTCGAGGCTCACTGCTCACAGTACCGCGTGTTGGGGGCTGAGCTGCGGCCTCTCCAAAATCCCCAAACTCCTGACCCCCAGCACCTCAGAAATGTGCTTGTGTTTGGACACGGGTCTTTCGTGAGGTGATGGCGTTAACCGAGATCCCATGGGGGGGGCCACATACAATAAGAACGGGGTCCTATAAAGATGAGATCAGGACCCAGACAGGCACAGAGGGGACACGGCCATCTGCGAGCCCAGGAGAGAGGCTTCGGGGAACCAGCCTGCCCATGCCTGATGCTGGGCCCCCCCGACCCCCGGACTGCGAGGGACTCAATCCCTGGTCACGGCAGCGCAAGCTGACGGATACACCAGGATTGTGTGTGCCAAGCAGAATGAACACTCGAGAGCACTTGGCGGACACGGGAAGAAAACCGACAGCGAGCACTTAGCTGCGGTTCCTTCCAACGCTCTTCCACGCACGTGATTCCGCACGAAAGAGATCACATCGCACGTAGATCACGTTGTTTCCCGCTTTAGTTTTCACACACATGTCCTCCATTTGATCTTGAACTTGTCTGGGTTTTTCCACCACAAACAGCAAAAACATGGAATTTTATAAAATTGGAAATCGGCTCCGCATTCCCTTCACGGCGGGGGGAGGGGGCAGCACTCTTTGTCTCTTCTCCCGCAGGCTCCTGACTCCGCTCCCTCCTTTCCTCCGCCCAAGAGTTCGAAGGGTTTGTGCTGGGGACGGCCTTGGCATCAGCCGGGCAGGACACAAAGATGAAATGAGGGCTGGAGAGGTCATGTCAAATCTCAGCCCTCCAGCTGCCATGGCACCTTGTCAACAGCCACAGAGGCAGGGCGGCGGGAGGCTCCCGAGGGGCCGACCGGAGCCTCGGGCTGCACCCCGGGCTCTCCACTTGACAAAGCTCCGGGACATCCAACGTAATGATCTCAGGCACAGCACAGGCCGTGAAGAATCCACTAATAGACATATAGTTCGGTGAATAATGCAGCTTGTATGCTAAGAATGCACCCCTGAGGGGAATACATCGCCCCGTGATCTCTGGCCAGGGGAAAGGCGTGTTGGCTGGCCCGAGGCCTCAAGCAGGCACAGGGACATCCTGTGTGCCGGGCAGGTGGCAGGAGGCACTCCCTCGATGTGAATTCTGATGCTCTGTCTTCTGATTTAACGGCTCCCCTTACCTTCGGGAGCTCTATTTTCCCTTGTGTCTGTTCGGACTTGAATGACGTTCCAGGTGAAGAGAAGGGACAAGGAGCAGGGTTGCTACTGGACAGCATTTATTCTGACTCCTAACAACTAATGGAAGAGAAGTGTTTGGCCGGCTCGAAATACTTCCAAATAGGTACTTGGGCTTTTTTTTTTTTTTAACTGTATAGCCATTTTGTATGAGTTCAGAGTAGCTGAGGAAGGGGGAAAACAGGTGACAAGTAACTCGTTCCTATCTCCTGCTTCCTTCCAGAACGTACAGCCCATGCAGGTGCATATGGACCACAGCCCTCCCCCGGCCCCGCCTCCTCCGTGCTGGCTCCGCCCCCCAAACGCCTGCAGTGATGTCTGCGGCCTCGCCAGGCTGTCATCCATGTCCTGCTCCACGTCTGTCTTTGCCTTTCTTCTGTCCCCTGCTCCTCAACCAGATCATAAGCATGAAGGGTAAGAGTTCAGTCTGCGTCCGTTTTTATTCACAGCTCCTCACACATAGTAATCGCTCAATAAAAGTGTACTGACAACAGTGCGGGTATTTGTTCCAACAGTTCGCTTCATTATCGGCCTTTTTTGCTATCTTCCCTTTTGACCTTTTCGCCACCAATCCAAGCTCCCGCCGAGAGCAGGACAGGGAAGGACACGGAGACGCAATACAAACTGTGTATCTTGTACGGCCCTGGCTAAGCTCCTGTTTACCTTGGGTGTCACTTACAAACGACGCAGCATCTCAGAATGTTCCAAGGACACCCTTTCTGTACAGGCACAGTTATTACGACTTGGTTGGGCACGCACCATGTGAACATCTGTTACAACATCCTCCCACGTGCGCCTTGGAAAAACGCACAGTCTCTCTTGGAGAGAAAAACAGGAATTAATTAAAATTTGTAACTGAAGGCTGTAGGTTTCTTTTTCCTCTTGGAGGAGAGGACTGCAGAAGAAAATTATAGGGCCAATTCTATCGCAGTTCCTGAACATGAGCGTCTCCTGGTGCCCAGCTCAACATGTGAACTTGAGTCATCAGCCCAAGAGGAGGTGGGCTGCCTCGGGCCATGCGGTCACTCCTGGGGCCACTGCCAGGGCTGGCTGAGTGGTTTACTGTGCCCCGTGATTTCTGGGTGGCCCGTCCTGACTCCAGGACAAGATGGAGAGTCTGTGCTCAGAAAGTAAACACCAGACTTGACCCAGAGCCATCTCACTGAGCTGCGGAAAGACGTCAGCTCAGCGAGGTCCCCCTGTAACGGGTGCGCCGGCCCCTGCTGGACGTGCCTGCTCGGGATCTTAGGCTCCGTGGCCAGTTAGCAAACTCAAATGTGCCCCATGTTACTTGCTTCCAGTATTAAACATGAAAGGGTGAAAGGCAATAGACGCAGTTACAAACAGATGTATCTTCCAACAAAATGTATCTTCTTCCTTTTTACTACAAGCGGAGCTACCGTGTGGACGGTTCCGGCTGCAGCAAGCCCAGCAGATGCGCTCCAGTTACTCGGAGGATCGTCTTCTTGTTCCGACTGGGGACAGTTTAACAGACCCGTGTGCAGGAACAGCACAGGACACATATGTGTCACATGATAAATAACCTCTGACGGCAAATAGGAGCGAGCGAGCTTCTGCACGAGAACAGCAATATTAGCAGGGTTACTGAGATGATTGGGCTCTCTGCCTTCGACTCACGACGCTTCAGGCGGACACAGAAGCCTCTTTCTTCCAGAAGAGATGCTGAGCAAAACAGAGGAAGAGACTCTCCTACCATGTCTCCCGAACTAACACAAAGCCACCGCTCACAAGATAATCGCCACCGAGCTGCCATGTGCAGCCTCCACCCTCGGCTCTTGTTCGAGACCCACACTTCCTACGCAGCCACGCGCGCTTTGTGGCCAGCGGGACGGGGCCGTACGGGAGCCACGTACTCAGCACACACACTGCACGCCAGGGCTCCTGACGGCTGGACATAATCCGTCTTCCGGGCCATCCTCCCTGCAGTCCGGACTGTCCATCTCATGGAACAAAGGGCAGTGCCAAGGTCCTCGGGATCTCTGGGCAAGAGGCAGGACGGACCGACCCGCAGATGAAAGTCATGTCCCACATGTACCTCCGTAAGGGGAGTGGCTGAGCTCGGCCCCTGGGGCTCAGCCCTCCTGTGTGTGTGCTGACCAGCTACTCGGCCCCTCTGCGATGAAAGGTCTGCGTCTGACCCAGGGCAGGGAAGGTTCTGGTTAGATGCCAGCTCTCAGCCCTGGAGATACCCTGGACTCTCCTGGGGAGCTTTAGAAATGCTGATGCCCGGGCCGCAGCCCTGGAGATTCTGCTCGGAATTGGTCTACGGTGGCACCTGGAATTCAGGATTTCTACCAGACTCCCCGAGAAATTCCAGCGGGCCGTGCAGGTGGAAGGCTGCTGGCTCCGATGCTGGGGCGGTGAGACTGCTAACACCTGGACCACACGGACGAAGAAGCGGAGTGCCACAGATCTGGGAGTCAGGGAGGTTCTGCCGGCAGTGCGGCCCAGGCACAGGTGTGCTGAGAAATGCCTACCACCCGGCTCCCCACCCCCCACCCCCCAGGAGAAAGAGCTCCAGTGCCCGGCACCTGCCAGAATTTGTGCGGCAGACGCTTACGCCCCGATTTCAAGGTACCAACGAGACATCAACCAGAACGTAACCATCGGTGCGTGAAAGTGGGTTCGGGCCGTCAGGGCCAGGAAGAGGGCGATCCTATTTCTATCAACAGGGAGACGGCGACGCCTGTTGTATGAACCCAGACGTAGGTCACCTTCCCTCCCAGGAGCCCTCCCGGAGGACCCTGGGCCTCCCTCCTTCGGCGTGTGCGCTCCGCAGTCTGGCCGGCTGCCCTAGAGGGCGGTGTGAAGAGCCGGAGACCCAGGGCGAGGGGCTCCTTTTTAGGGGTTAGTCCTCAGGGACCAGCACACGACCTGGTGCTGGAAACAGAAGCCATTGATCCCTTAGGGCAACAGGTTCCCTGAGCCATGAGAGGTCTCGTCTCCCTTCCCTTCTCTCCACGGCTCATCCTTCTGACCATGAAAGCAATAGATGGCATTTGTAAAATTTTGCACATACGGGGAAGTATCAAGAGGAGATAAAACAGACGTTGCCCATCTCGGGCACACGCGGACCGGTCGTCTCCCAGCCCAGGCCGCGCCCCGCGTTCTGTGCACCTGCCCTGCCTTGCCGTCCCCCGTGTCATGGTGACAGCACCATCAGGAAGGTCCCTGCTTCGTGATTCTGTCCCCATACCTGTCTCTCTGGTTGACTCTGTTTTTCTTACTGTAAAAATAGCAGATACTGCAAATGTAAAATGGTGCAGCTGCTTTGGAAAACAGTCTGGCAGTTCCTCAAATGATTAAACATAGTCGCCATATGCCCTGAAATTCTACTCCTACGCATCGGCCCGAGAGGGATGAAAACACAGGCACGCAAACACGTGGTGATGGGCGCTGACAGCAGCGTCGTGCAGACGAGCCCAAAGGTGGAAACAACCCCAGTGTCCATCAGAAGACAAATGGGGGGACCCACTGGTCTATCCAAAGAACGGCCACAAAAAGGAGTGAAGCTCTAATTCACGCTACAATGTGGATGAACTTTACAAAAATGTCACGCTGAACACGGTGCTGAGTGAGGGACACCAGACACACAGGACCACAGAGTCTATGATTCCATTCACAGGACTCTGAAATAGGGAAACCCACGGAGTAAAAAAAAAAAAATAGATGGTGGATGCTGGAGCTGGGGGGAGGGGGGAGGGCTAGGAGGGCTACAACAGCCGGAGGGCACAGGGTTCTCTGACTGTGGCCGTGGCTGCAACCTGGTACCCAAAGCACCGAACGACGCCCTTTAAATGGGCGAACGGTATCCTGTGTGAGTTATAGTCAAGACAACTTAAAAAATCGTAGATGCTCATATAGTCAAGACAACTTAAAAAATCGTAGATGCACACTTAGAAAGGTCAGAAATGCCCATAAAGGAAGAAAAAAATCTCCCATCAACCCCAAGGAGAGGGACAGAAGTCTTAATGGAACGATGAACCAGGGACGCAGATGCCAGGCATGAGTGTCTTAAGGGAGGGAGGGGGGCGTTACCCAAGGAGAGGTGACAGCTGTGTCCTCTGCCCCACTCACACCCCACTGCATCTCCCCCCCGGCAGGGATCCCCACACGCGCAGCACGGCCGGGGTCAGTGCCAAATCTTCCAGATTCTTGGATCTTTGCACCTGCCACCCGAGACGGTCTCTTCCTCCGGAGCACTCGTTCGCTGCTCACAGTCCCCCCACCAAAAACAAACCCAACCCCTGTTTAATTTTCTTTCGTTTCTTCTCCTGCCCCCTCAGTGGGAGCGTGTGTGCACTCCCCTCCGGATATCCCCTCCTGAACTCCTGTCACGCCAGGCACAGTGCGAGGTGCCTCGTGGTGCCTGCTAAGTACGTGTTGATTTTCTAAATATCCTCAGTGGATTGGGGAGAAGCACGAATAACCCAAACAGAAGACAATCCCCCAAAGCACAAAGATCTGGATTCAGAATGTATTTTTATAGTTAAATCCAAATTGTATAATAGAATATAATGTCTGACCAGGGCAGCTGTCCCCTCCACTCCCCCATCTCCTCCCAAGTTGTGGGCTGACTCGTACTTCCCTAGGGAGCATTCCCAGCATCCGGCATGGGTCTCCCTTTCAGGAATAAAAGGCAAAAATTCTCACCTCTTGGTGTCCACCCGACCTCATGTGTCCTGTGGATACTGGTTTACTGTGTTTTCCCATCAAGTCACACTGGTTCCACTGTTGTGGGGGGCAGGCCAGAATGTACAGGAATTCTCGGACGGAAAGAGGCGGGGAAGCCCGGAGACTTCAGAACAGCCTCACGGTGTCACGGCTCTGTTGGGCCTCATGGTGTCTCAGGCTGCCCCTGCACCACAGAGACGCCACCCCGGACGGTCCCTAAGAACGTGCCCCATGCCTGTTCACAAACACACCTGCAATGAGATATTCCTTCTTGCCTCCGATGTCCAGCGAGACCCCGCATACGGCAGAGGAAGGAGCCGTGTAGATAAACTCTATGTCCTTGTCAGGGCCTTTGAACATCTGGAAAGACGAAAATGAGATGTGAGCAGAGCTGGCCTGCACAGCTAAGGAGGTCGCCCCCCCTCCCATTGACCCAGAACATCCTGGGGGCAGCCCAACCCACACCCGTGGGACCACCAGCATGGAAAAGGCGGACAGAAGGAACCAAGGAGCTAGATTAGAAGGTGACCATTCCCACTGCAGAGGGTTTCTCTGGAGACATTCGTCCCGTAGTGTGGCAGCTGTCAGCGGGCTGGGCACAACAGGGTCACCTGGAGGAACCCATCTCCGACAACACATGGGCTCTCCCTCCCACCGACAGGGTCACATCAGAAACTCCGGGGAGAGGCCTGCGGATCTCCAGTGACTCGGACCCGTCGTGGAGGACCGTTGCCTCTGTGGATTGCCAGGAACCCCGATCAAGCACTGGCTACGCGATGGGGGCACCCTTGCCTCCGTGGCCGCGGATGTGACCCCAGGGCCAGTGGGGTTTCACGTCTCAACTGTTGATCTACTGTCTTTTGGGGACATGCCTGCGGCCCAGGTGGAGGGGCGCATCGTTCCAACAGCCTGGCAGGAAGCGAGATCGCCGCAGCCAGGGGTTCCTGCTGCCCCACTGGGTGGGGACAGTGACAGGCGGGGACGTGAGCGTGCGCGGAGGATGGTCTTCACCCCAGCCGTGGGGTGCAGCCCAGCGGAGGCTGGGGGTGCCGGGGAGGGAGGCGGCGGGAAGGGGAACGCACACACACGCTCCGGGACCAGAGAACAGAGGATGAACAGGGCAGGTGCCCCCGGGCTTTGCGAGGCCACGGAACCTCGGGAGAGGGTTTTCGCCTAAACCAAGGTTACTAGTGTGGGGTTTGGGGAGGAGGGGTTGTTACAACAAGCAAACCCCAATACAACGGGGTCATCTCAATGTCACGATAACCCAGCTTTGTGAGCGCTCAGTCCAACCTACCCCAGGAAGGGTGAGGCGGCTGGTGACAAAGCACTCAGCCTCCCACTGAGGACAACACGCTGCTTTGGTGTTAACTCTTGCCTTTTCACGAGGCCTCGATGAGGTCGCAAGGGCAGAGACGGTCTCTCTCCCACTCACAGACGCCTAGGCTCTGAGAGAGCAGGTCACCCCCTCGAACGACATGATGCAACAATAAGCATTTCCTTGACCTTCTGATAACATTTACTTCCCGCTTCTTTCTAATTTTGTACGAAAATTAACACGGACCGCGACAACTCCTGCCTTTACAGAGCCCTCTCTCCAGCTAGAAACTAGGACTTCCTTCTCTCCTGAAAACCCAGCTGGTGACTGCTGACAATGACCACTTTCCTGCAGGGCGGGTCCTGTCCTTCCTAGCCCCCCCAATCTCCTCTCAAACACGGGCTCCTTGCCACACACCCTTGAACATGGACAACGCTCTGAGAAAACGGACCCCACCACCTGCCCCTCGGTGCACAGCCTCCCCGCCTGCCCGTCCCTCTCCCACCTGGCGGCCCCTCCTCTCCACCACGGGCCAGGCCGCAGTCTCCACGTCTCCCCCCACGTCCTCTTCTGGGAAGCTGGCCCCCACCACACCTGCCCACAGGACCCCTCCTTCCTCGTAGAATTTAAAGCCGAACAGGCAAGACTAGAGCCCACGGCACAGGCTGGGCGAGTGAGGGCTCCCAGACGCAGCGACCAAGCTCTGCTGCCTTCAAGCCTCACACTAGCTCAGCTGTGGACGGGCGCCCGCGGAACGTTCCACGGAAGCTCTGGCCACCTTCGTAACCATGCTGAGGCTCTGCCACACGCTCACTGCCCACCAAGATGAAGAGAACGCATTTCCGAAATAACCTAGTCGATGGGAACATAGCGTGTCCGCGCAGCTCTCCAGGCATTTACAGATTAAGGAAAATCGGACCGACTTGCGTCTGCTCCAGCGACGGCGGNACGGCATTCCTTGAGAAGGCAGGACACCGCGCCAGGGTCTGCCGCCGCTGGGGGACCCGACCTTGCTCCCGACCCTCCCGCGGCTCTGCCCAGTGGAGCGACTGGTCCCCGTTACCTTTATCTGCTTGATCTCGTACTGAATGCGCTTGATGGGGTTGCCGTAGATGTCATTCCCGGAGTCCACCTCCTTCGCGCTGACTGCTTTCGCCCTTATCACTGCAAAACAACGACACGGAGGTGAGCCGAGCCCCCACAGTGCCGTCCTGGCTCCGAGCAGCGGCACGATGAGCCCGGCCCCTCGCGTGGCATCGCACCCCACACACGCCGAGCGGGAGAGGCAAGAGGTAAAGCTCTGAGACCCCTTCTGGTCCCAGGATTCTTCAACGAGGATGTCGACAGGGGCCAAAAGCGGAAGCCTGGTCTCTCAGGACCAGCGGGGTGCCTGAGGGAGTCACTCAAAGCTCTTTGTTGATGCCCTGCTTGAGTGCTTGGGGCTTTTAAAAATCCCCTCCGGTGTGTATTCAGTGTGTATTCATCCGGGGCTGGGGAAGCAGATAAGCAAATTAACCGGCCACAATCATCATCATATAATTAAGGATGGTGAGATCCCTACCACCCAGCCTCCATCCAGAGGCGACTGGCAAACACGCTTTTTCAGGCTGAGGGCAGAGGGATAACTGCCTCTCCACGAGGCCCCGTCATTCCGGTTTGGGGGTCTTACAACTGAAGGGTCTATCCTGCTACTCATAATCTGTCCTAAAAGCGACCCTGAAAAACGTCCTGTGGGTGATTCTTTATAATAATAACAACACATATTCTATCAAGGGCACAACAGAGGAAGGGTCAGAGTGCTCTGCCCCCAAAGGAAACGCTCACGGGCCTCAGCCCAGACCCACGGGGCAGGTGCCAAGGAAGGAAGCCAAACGGAAAGAAAACGATCCCAGACCATGACACAAGATGAAGGAGAGGGGAAGAGGTGGGGCTGGGAAGGTTCTGGAACATTTGTCAGAGTCTGAGGCCGCTCATGGGCCGTGCACCACAGGGCTTCCTACCAGCCATTACGCCAGGACCCGGCCCCAGCCTGCACCCTGACGAGGCGAGGGTCAGCGTTCACGTGTCCCTGGGGCAGAGCCCTCCCTTGTTTCATTTGGAGGCTTATCAGCTGGTGGCATGGCCTGTTTTAATGGCTTTAAAAGCTTTGCCCTCCACAGCTCAGCTATGCAGGGTCACTCGGGTGAGTGCTCCGCTAACGTGGATGTGAGCAAAACAGAGCAATACGGAACAGACAGAGCCAGGCACAGAGGCGCCTCCGTCCTCCACCCCCGGTGGGGAACTCGCATCTTGGAACCCCCTGGCCCGGGCTGTCTTCGCCACAGAGCGGGGAGGCCCAGGCACGTGCATCCCATCTGTGCCCGTTCCCGGGCCCCAGCCTGGCACCAGGCGGCGGCCCCGCCCAGGCCCGAACCCCATGCTTCTGTCTTCTTCTGTCGGAGCTGAGTCATGACAGGCAGAGGCCGCAGGTTCCTGTTTCCCAGGCTAAGCCAGGCCCCCAGGCCCCAACCTGCAGAGCCACAGCTAGGAAACGCCACCCAGTGGGCCACGCAGCACCGAGGGCTCTGCCCTTGGTAGCGGGTCAGCCTGTTTCCAGTGGCTCCTCCTGCTCCCACCCTTCTCCACCCCCAGCACCAGCAGGCTTTTTATAGCCGCGTCCCTCCGGGCTCAAACGTCTTCCTCAGCCGCCCACTGCCCTCGTCGAAAATAGGACACCCCTCTGCAGCCTGGTACCAGCCAGCAGCTGTCCCCGTCAGCCCAGCTGCTCCCGCCTGCTGTTCTGCCAGTCCGTAACAGTCCCTTGAGCCCAAACCTGCCCAGGGGTGTCTCCCCCTCCGTACAGACAAGTCTCTTCTGCCCTGCATGCCATCTACCCCTCCCTGCCAGGAAAACTTCTATGCATCCTTCAAGACCCAGGTCACATTGCCCTTTCCTTGCTCTGGGAGATCCTGTCCTCCTGTGGCACTTGGCACATTCCACATCTCTCATCCATCCTGTTGGAAACACCTGTGCACCTGCCTGCTCAGGGGGCTTGTACCAGGCGCTACGTTCTGACCACAGTCAGTGCCCACTAGGTCCTTGCCAGATGGAACTGGGCCGTCCCTGAGACATCCGGGCAGCCCAGGTGAGTTTGTCTGTGGTCTCTCTCACTACCTGCCTCGTCTATACCCTACTGCGAGGCCACATGGGGAAGTGTTGATGCAAATCCCCAAATGTCCCAGATGAATGCCCCAGGCGTCACTGGGCGTGAGCACTGCCGCTGGCTGGTGGTATCAAACGGACCCGGAACGTCCAAGGGAGACAACAGTTCTGGGAGGAGCATTGCTGGATTTTACCAGGATACGCCCAATCCTGCATGCTTTCTCCAATTGCTTTTCAGAGGCCCACAACCCCACATGACGCTTCACCCAAAACAGCTCCTCAATAAACACAGCCATGGCAACGAGAAAACCAGCAGGCACTCCTCTCAGTGAACAAGTTCCACTCCGTTCCATGCGTTCACATCCATGCATTTTTCTCCCAGAAAAGCCCCTAAGGCTCCCAGGCAGCTCGAATCCTTCAGGAGGGGCAGCACCGGGCTGGACCCTGCTCCAGCCCCCTCCCCGCTACGTGGTGGCCCAGACACTCCCTGACCTCCCGGAGGTGCAGCGGCTCACAGCTGCCACCGAGCCGCCACCCCCAGCCCCTGCACTCCTCCAGGCTGCGGTGAGGAACAGGGGCCCGGGCCGCGCCGTGCCTGCCGCACACCACACGTCTAGTTCGAGACGACAGAACGGCAGTGGAGCGTGGTGAAGAATGGCACAAATTCTCCCGCTCCTGCGGGAGAGATGCCCGGAGAGCTGCAGCTCGGGGCTGCTCGGGTCCAGACGGCACGCCCCGGTCAGCACGGATCGCAGGCTCTGGGCTGGACGCAGCTTCCTGACTCACTTGCTTTGCTTTAGGGCTACAGACGACACACTTTCCTTTTTTAAATTACAAGAAAGAGGGAACTGGTTGAATGCAGGGTCCAGGGCAGACGTGCAGGTTGAGACTAGAACATTAACTGGTTCCCAGGCTGCAAGCAGCTTGCAGGGAAGTGGGGCCAGGGGCCAGGGGCTGGGCTTGTCCACCCAAAACAAAACCTCACGATTCTTTGGGGTCTTTGAATTCGGGGTGGGACCCTCCTCTCCACTTTGCAAAATGACAGATAATGTGAAGGAAAGAAAGAAAATCAAGAGAGGCAAAGAGAGACCAGTTCTGTGGAAATCTTCCGAAAGCATCGACGCTGTCCAGACATGAAGGAGAGGTGCCGGGCATACCCGTCCACGGAGATGCCACGGACCTGCTCAGGGCATCAGGGGCTGTGTGGGTTCAACATGCTAGGCGGGGAAGGGCACAAGCAAAGCTTGAGAAATTAATTCATCAAAGCCAGAGGATCCCACAGGCAAGGAGGCAGGAGAGCTGGGGGAGACAGGACGGGGGGCCCCACAGGGACGGAGGGCTGGGGAGGCCTCACAGTGGACCCCAGCCAGCTCTGGCTGCGGACATTCTGACCCTCAGCCTTCTGCCCCCAGGATGAGGCCAAAGTGGGGTTTCTTAGCAGCCAGACTCAGGCTCGGGGTTGAGCTGCCTTTCACGTGAAATCCTAAAAGTGTGGGCCTCCTTCTGCTGCCCATGGGAGAAAGGGGTAAGGTGAGGCAGAGTCTTTGTAGTAGAGATGGCCTTCAAGGAGCATCCAAGCCAGGCAAGAAGTCAGACAACGGACGGGGAACAGAGAAGCACACCATTTCCAACCCAAGCGGAGGACAGGGAGGAGGCAGAGAGCTCTCCAGAAAGGCATTTCCAACATCTCAGGGGATGGGCATCACCAGAGCTCTGGGATGGAGGCCACCGTAAGTAAAGGATGGGCCCCTCTCAGTCCCAGGCCATTTAAAGGCCAGGGCTGGGGAAAAGCAGAGAGACCCAAAGAGTCTGAGAGGAGATTAAAATCCAGGCATGGACACACGTTTGTTGAACACCTACTATGTGCTGGGTCTGGTGTCTGGCCCTCGGGTGGACGGCCAGCCCACATCCTGTCCACCGCCCAGCAGTGAGCGGCTCTGCTCCACTGGCCTGCCCTTGGCCGTAGAAACCAGAGGCAGCAGCGGACCAAGAGGCTTTATAAGGATCCTTTTTTTTAACTGCTTTGTGCTCAAAAATGATGGCCTCTCCCTGAGCTGCTCAGATGTTGTTTTTTCTTCTTTCCCTTCTGCCGTTAACACAACATCTGGGTTTGAGATCAAGGGTGATACACTGGTTGATGAATTCACCGCCAGATGTTGGCTACTGGAATGCACAACCCTCGACTTAATTCAAAGCACACGCAACCGCAGCGCCCCTGCCCCCACCCCTTGGGCCGCGGACACCACATGATGTCACTTCCCCCTGCTAGCAGCCTGCAAAAACAATCCCTAGTACAGCCAGCCAGATTTGGGATGGAAAAGGGCTGGGTGGGTGGAGAGTCAAGGTCGGGGACGATGATCCAAAGAACACAGGCTATGTTCAGACTGTGAGGGAGGACGCCCGCCCAGGGAAGACCTGGGAGGCCAGACTGTCCCGCTGATGCCCGGGACGGGCGGGCGGCGGGGGTGGGGTGGGAACAGCAGGGGGCTTTCGGGAAACCTAGGGTGTCCTCAGCACGCAATGTGGCCTGGGCCGGCACGGGGTGGGGGGCACACTTGACCAGCCCAGGCACAGATTTGAATCATCCCCCCGCACCCCACCAACATCTTTAGAGCCCTGCTGTGTCCGGGACATTCCGAGGGAAGCAACGGAGAGCAGCAAGCCATCCCCGTAATCCGTGGGGGAGCCAGACCCGGAAAGAGAACTGCCTCTAAGGAGTTCACTTATTTCACACCCACTGAGTCGTCTTTACTATCTTGCCGTGAGCCTGGCCGCTCCCCGGAGGAATCCCATCTGCTACATATATGAATATATCCGAATAGGACACTTCCCAGTGGGGCCACTCTGCCTGGGCACCGGCTCCCAATTCCAGAGCCAGGTAAAGCTGTGGATATTCAAACATGACTTTCAGACCTTCATGGCCTTGTTTCAATGCACTCAACACACGCTAAGTCCCCAGGCCCTGGTGCCGGCTGAGACCGAGCTTCTGGCTCAGGGAAAATCATGCATTTGCCCAGAAGAGATGTGGGAACCTCTGGGGTTCGGAAAACATACTCATCTAAATCCAAGGTCAAAATCCAGCCCCGGATCATCTGAGCCTCGCCAGTGCACTGAGTCAGAGCGGCAGGGCTGGCTCAGTGTCAGCAGAGGCCACGTCCCCTCTCAGCCTAGCCCATGGACGGCAGCCGCCAGCGGGAACCTGGGAGAGTCGCCCAGGGAGACCGCTGCCCGCAGGGACGGCCCTGCTCTGCTCTTCCGTCCTGCTCCCAGCCCCGGGGTCCCTCTGCTAGGGGCATGTTCCCAGTGCCACTCATGTGGGGGCAGGGAGAGATGGGGCCCTGGACTTGCCGGCACATCTGCCGAAGACCCTCCTGTCCTGTCCCCAACTGAGAGGGGGTCATCCTGCACGGTGACCGGGATGCAGTTGAACTAAGCGCACCGTGGGCACCGGGGTTTGGGTGTGAGCGTGGGGAAGGGCATTTCTTAGGTGGAAACGGGGCCACTGCATTGCCCGGGCTGCAGACGTCCTCCGTGGGTCACTCGGTCCACTTCCTTGTCTCCATGCAGAATTACATGCCGGCCTCTTCAGAGGAAACCCACTCACTCCGGGTGGGCTCCATCCGCTGGGGGGCTTGGGGACAGCTGCAGGGTTCCCTGCTTTTGTCTATGCTCTCCAGAGAAGGGGGCTCCCTGAGTCTGGACATTTACACCCTCCAAACACAGAGCTACCAAAATCCCCGCTAACACCTGTAACTACATCCTGAAGCTGCCGTCGGAACGGGAATTTCTTATCCCTTTCGGGTGGACATGTGACACCGCATGGCTGGTCGACCCGGCTGAGGCCCCTGAGTTTTGATGAGCTTGTCCAAGCCCGGCTGAGGGCAGCCCTGGGGCACCCCCATCCCACCCACACACTAATCCCAGGGGCCCGACTTGGGAAAGCAAGGGGGTGCCCCACGGCCCCCACCTGCACCCAGACACACCTGGCAGTAACAGCTACAGCTTTGCCCCATAAAAGCTGTAACAGAAGGAGCACGTTTTCAGGGCCCTGCCCCCCATTACTGTGGGATCCCCAACTGCTTGTGTAAGGACAGCACCTCGGTGGGCTTTGGGGGGCCATAGTAAAGATGATTTGAACCTCTCCCATGGGACTTTATTTGCTTCGTGAGCCGGGCAGGCGACCTCCCAGCTGGGGGGCAGGGAACGGGGCAGACAGTGATTGAGAAAGAGAAGCGGGCTCACTTGGACGGCAGGCCGGCTCAGACCCCGTGGGTCTCAAGGCCACACCCCTCCCCACAGAACTGCACGTGGAAATGGGGTGCGGTCCAACAGCCCGGGAGATGTCACAAGGAATGCGTGGCATCAGCGCTGGCTCAGCACCCAGACGTCCATGGGAGCGTCCGGCCCCACCTGCCCCTGTGGCCTCACTGCCTGGCCACGCCCCACCTTTGCAGGTGCCCCTTGGTGGACACGGCGGGCGGGGAGTAGGAAGGAGGGGGAGGGAGGGCTCTCCCTGGACACCTGGCTCTGACCTTCCCTGGTATCAGGGCCTGGCTGCTTTCAGTCTACAGTGGAGCAAACTTCCTCCAATTCATTTCTTTTAGGGAACTGAGAGGGAGGAGGGGCATCATTTCAAAATTAAAACCTTCCTGTGGTGGTAGGAGGCAACCAGGGGCTCCCTCCGTCCGAGCAGCAGCCCTGACGGACCAGATGCCACCTTTGGGTCCCTGCAAGCCTCCTATCCTGGGGAGCCGACGGACGTCCCCAGCTCTGGGATAGGGCTGTGCTGTCCAGGGTGAGGGCAAGGTTGGCCGGTGTGACTCAGGCTGGGGTTGGAAATGCCTGCACTCACCACCACCTGGAGCAGACATGTCTGTGGGGGCCGAGGGTGGGGCAGGGAGGGTGACCGGGTGCACGAGAGAGGACGGCAAACAGCAGTGTGGCCCCAGCGCTGAGCCTTGGAGATTCTAGCACATTCCCATGAGCTGCTGTCCACTGGATGCCCCGTCTCCATGGAGACCAGCGTTCCCACCTCCACTTCCTGTCCGTTGGCTCAGGCCCCCTTGGGAGCACGAGGGAAACATCTCTAAGAGCTCATCGGCTGTGCAGAGAAAAGCTGGGGCACTCGCGGCTCAGCCACCCGCCCCAGCCCCCTAGGACCCTGGCAGGCCCCCGACTCACGCCCCGCCACCCTTCCTTCTCCCTGTGAGCCCAGTGGGATCTCATGCCAGAGCCCTTGGTCACGGTTCCCGAAGCCTTGGGCTCAGGCCCTTCCCATTCACGTGCTGCTGAATCACTTGAAAAAAATGCCTCCCGATCCTGGGAGGATTTGCTGAGAACAGTGCGGCTTTTGTGGAAGGAACTGCTGCTCTGCACTTTCTCCGCCAAGACCCCGAGAGCAGCCAAGCTCAGCCCTGCAAACCCTGAGCCTGGAGCCCACGGCGGGGGCAGCAGCTGGATGGGGCAGGGCTGAAGGCAGAGGGGGCCTGGAGAGGCACTGAGGAGCATCCGGCCACCCCCCTGCAGTCCCTGCCCATCCACCGGCCGGGGAAGGGGCACGGAGAGGCCGGGTGGCCCGGTCCTCACACTGCCACTGGCAGGCTGTGACCCCGGGCAAGTCCCTGCTCTCTCTAGGCTGCCCCACTTGCAGGGGTGAAAGCAGGAGGGCTGGGCCCATCAGCAGGGACAGGGCAGCAGCCCCGCCCCTCATGTAGGATGAGGCATGCAGTCCTTGGGCTGACCCCAACCAACTGCCTCTCTCGGGCAGACAGGGATGTAAAGCCTGGGATCCCAGGGCCTGCACTCCAGCTTCCAGTGTCGGGAGAACCCAGGAGGCACGTGCACCCTCTCCCCCTCCTACGTTTTAGAGCTCAGCCGAGGAAACAAGGCCACCTCCTGGAGCTAACGATGTACACAGATGTACTGTCAACCCAGCACCCTCCCTCCAGCCTGCAACCCGGCCTGGACTGTTCCAGGACCTGTAAAGGCAGGCCACGCGTCCACATCAACCCCCCATCATGTTCCAGATCGAGGAGGTGGGGGCAGGAGGCCGTCTGCATCTCGTGGCCGTCTTCCGCTCACAGAAGAACCACTGCAGGTCAGAGAGGGGGTCCTGTGCCGATTTTAAAAATCGTCTTCCCGTGATTTTACATTTCTGAGGGTCTGGATGTTATCATACACCGTATGAGCATGCACCTGGCTGGGTGGGGGAGGGGACAGGCATGAGGACCCTCGGACCAGCACACGTAGAAGGCGGGGTCACAGACGAAACCGATGACGCCTGCTGGCCCAGCACTTGGAGGAGCGGGCCGGGCCATCGCAGGGTCAGCTGCTATGCCTGGGTTTCTTGTCCTGGCATTTGTGAGGCACTGCTGGTCTGTACCTGCCCTAGGGATCGTGGAGCTCAGTGCTCCCCCTCCAAACCCCTCGGGCAAACAGGGGCACCCATCTACCACCAGGTTGGCCATGGAGGCCTCCCTGAGTCCCTGTGGTCTGTGGACGACTCGGACGGGGCTGCTAGGAAGCGACCAGACACTAAAAACTCTAGTAAATTCAGACTGAGATAGAAACAGGGAAGCTGCCCCCAAAGGTGTGAGCAGAAGCATGAAATCCATGGAAAGTTCTAGAAGATCCAAACAGTGTTTGGAGGTGGAGGACCCATAGGGGAGGACCCGAGAAGTGCTCCAGGAGGACAAAGGTGCACACAGCCATCATGTCAGGAGTCCTCACTGCCACCTGGCCGTGCTCCGGGGGAACCCTCCAGCAGCCCCACACTCGTCCAGGCGGCACTGTCCCAGGCCCTCCGGTGCTGTCACCCAGGTGCGTCAGAGTGATCCGCAGGGAGCAAAGACAGGGTCTGCCGGGACCCCAGCCTGCTCTCTGGGTACCACGGAGATGGAAGATACCCATGACCTCTCCAGAGGGAATCGGGGGCGGGCTGGAGGGCAGTTTATTTTCAGCACCACTGGCCTGGGCAAAGCAGCACTGAAGCCCCCAGGCTTCCTCAGCTCAGGGAGGAAAGAGCAGGGTGTCTCGTCCTGCTGCTGGGGGACAGTGTAGGTGTGACCACTGGGCACCGATGACTCACACTCCACCTCGTCTCGCTGTCCATCTCCTACATCTACTTTTAGTTCAAGTGTGGCCGAGAAGGGGCACTTCCTCACCGAGGACACTCGGGCCGCAAATACTACCTTGGAAAGTAGAAACAGAAATAATCCCCTCCAAGACAGGCTCATCCATTCATCGGACTGCGGCTTCCAGGCGGTCAGTGTTTGGGTCCCATCACGCCCATGGCTTTAAACCCAGGGATCCCAGGGCGCCCTCCCGGACCAAGGTGACTGTTGGCAGCACGCAGGAGCCCCGGATGATCTCATAACCTGCAACGCTGAGCAACCACAGGCCAGCCTCCCCTCGGGTCATCCTCATTCGGCTTGGGAGTCGCAGAGCCCTCCCGGCCCCAGGGCTTCGTTCTCACTCGCGCTGGGCTTAGATGGGACAGTTGAGTGGGCTCTGCGGCCCTGACCCGTGGCATTCCAATAGCAGAGGACAGAATGGAAGCGGGCTGGGATCATTTTCTCTATCTAACGTGGAAAAGCCAGACACACGACGGGGCTCGGGGAGATACTTTCCATGAGATAAAAACATGAGACCGCAAAAGCGTCCTCAACCCCAGCTGCTGGGGATTTGAAAAGCACCCAAAAACTTGTACAGGGTGCTGTGACTGCCCCGTCTGAGTGGCACGTGTGGGGGTTCCGTGCGCCTGATGCGCTCCGGGGAAGCCCAGCTCAGGGTTCTCACGGGACTGGGTCACCCCAGAGCTCCCACGCCCCTGATCGGGTGAAATGGAGTTCAGCGGGCATATAGCTACGGAAGAGCTACAGAACAGGGAAGGAGCACACAGGTGGAGCCGGTTTCGAGCAAATATTCTCGCTCTTGAGTTTGGACGGTGGGCTCACACTTGTTCATTATGTAACCCAGGAAGCAGACACTAAGGGAGAGAAGACCATTCAGGGACCAACGATACAAAGGCATCGTGACGGAAGACGGATGATCAAACTGGATGCGTCTGAGGTCCGGGGGTGGGGGGGCAGCCATGGCCTTCATACGCCAGTCCAGGGATCACCTAACTGTGGCTTGAGGTCCAAACCCAGACACCCCCCCTATTTTTGCAAATAAAGTCTTACTGGAACCTGGCCCTGACACCCACTTATGTGTTGTCTATGGCTGCATTCAAGGTGCAATGGCAGGGGAGGGTCATGGCCACAGAGACTGGTGGGCTGGCAAAGCCTAGAATGTGCAGTCTCTGGCTCTCTGCAGAAGTTTACCCTCCCCTGCTCCAGTCTCCGAGTATCTGCAACTAGCACATGAGGCCCCTTGGCCCAGGCAGGGTCTCCACAGCCGCCGGGTCCGGGACACCGACCAGCCAGCCAGGCGCCCCACCGCTGGCAGCCCCAGGCACAGGCACCCGGCAGGGCGAGATGCTGGGGGCCACTCCCCTTTCTTCTCTGGGGCTCTGTCTTCTCTTTCCCTTCTTCCTCCTGCTTCTCCTCTGCCTGTCTCTCCCTCTGTCTCACTTCCCAACATCAAAGTGGCAAGCCTATCCTAAGCCAGGTCCCATGAAATGACGCTGGTTTTGCTGACTTGAGAGACTAAAGAGGTCCTACTGCAATCTCCCCACTTGTGTCCCAGCCAATCGCTAAGCAACAGATGATGTATCTTTTGAAACCGTGCCTGCTTGACCTGGGATGCCCCTGAAAGTCCAGGGTTTATTTGGCTAACACATCTGGGCTCCTTCCTTCACCTGAATCTCTGGCTGTGCTTGTGGCCCGTGCGAGCAGCCTCAGCCCCGGGACCCGCCTCCGCGCCGCGCCGGCCAGGTTCCTGTGGTCAGGCCAGGGAGCCTTCCCGGACGGTACTTCGTCAGAAGGCGGGCCCGGGGAATGGCCCCCCTGCAGGCCAGCGGGGGGACAGGTGGCCCGCGGGTGTCTGAGCGGACGGCGCGCACAAAGACTCTGCACAGGCTGGGGACCGTTTCCGGCATCGCGCCTGTATCAGTGATGTATTTATCATGGGTGGGACGCTTGCGCTTATCATAGCCTCTGAAACTCTTGCAAGCGTTTCCTGGCTTCTTCAAGAAATTGCTTGTGCAACTTGTTTTGCTTTTCAATTTGCTGCTGAAGGTCACGGATCATCTGACTGTGCCTGTCATCGTCCATGAAGCTGGAGGCCCAGAGAGAAGTGGTGTCGTGCTCACATGCCCCTTCCTTCTCCTGGTCTAGGGAGGAGTAGGACTTCAGACGAGCCAGGCACGCCCTTCTCTGTTCTCTCTGCTCTTCCAGCCCGGCCTGGGAGTGGGCTTCCCAGCTCAGCCCCGGGGAGCCTGTCTGGTGCAGCAGCTCCAGCTTCCCACCTGCTCTCTGCCACAAGGCCGCGAGGCCAGCTTCGTCTGCCCGTCCTTGCGGGGCACGGCGCCGGGGGCCCTCCGCCAGCGGGTCCGGTCTGGCCGGTGCTTGTCCGGAGCCCGTGCCGCCATGGAGCTGGTTCTCTTTACCGATCAATACTCCTGCCTTAGGAGACAACGGTTTACTCTCATTCTGGGATGGGAACTTGGCCAGCCTAAGATATTTCTGGCTCTTGAGTTTGCTCAGGAACTCCTTCAGGCTGGTTTGGGACTCGGCCTGGTGAGCCTCTGTCTGCGCTGGCCACGTGAGCTCCCCACCAGGCTCCCCACCCGCTTCTGTGCCCACCGCTGTCGTGTCTATCCGGGCCTCACCTCTCCACTCCGGCACGTGGCAGGGGCCGAGCTCTGCCCCAGCGTTCGGACCCCCCCGGGGCCCCGGTGCGAGGTGCAACCTAAGGTGCTTCCTCAGCTCTCGGTTTGTGTTAAACAGCTCCTGGAAAGCCAACTCCAGCTCCCGCTGCCACCTGCTCTTGTCCCCGTGCCTGCATGGAGACGTCTGTGGCGTGGCGCCCCCTCTCCAAGTCCAGCCAGCTGGCCACAGCTGGTCTAGGTCTTTTGCTTTTCCCTGGGGACTCTGATCCAGACAGTTGTTTTTCGGGCCTTGACCAGGAGGAGCCACCCCCTTTCCCGGCTGCCTCCTCCCGTCCCGGGCTCCTTCTTTCTCCCTTTTCTCCAGACGCTCGAGCTCCCCCACGGCAGCCGAGAACTCTTCCAGATCCACCCCTCCGCTCCCCCAAGGGTCAGCGGGATGGCAGGCGCCACGGGTCTTCATCGACGGCGCTCGCTTCCCCTTATTCTTCTCACGGGGGCAGAGGGGGCGACGGGTCAGGCCCGCGGCCCTGGGAGCCCCCTGCTTCTCCGCGCCCACCGCTTTCCTCTGAGACTTGGAGCGCCAGGGCTCCCGGCCGACTCGCTCTTCTCTGCGGCTCTTCTCTTCTCTCACGGCCGCCCTGTGCTTCTCCCTGGCCCTCTGCGGCTGGGCTGCTCCTCGCTGGGCCGGCCCCTCCGAGTCAGGCTGGTGTTCCCTTGCCTGGCCTCCCCCGGCCCCTAACGGATGTGCGAAATACGGCCGCTCCAGGCCTCGGACTTGCTGGCCGGGGGCCTCCTGCCACCCTGCCTTCAGCTCCTCGGCCAGGCGCTGGGGCTGCGGGCTCTTCCGCGGCAGGAGGCCTTGTCTTCTCTGCAGGGCGAGGGCTCCTTTCTCCCGGACTTGTAGTAACCTGTGCTTCTGCCTCAAGTGCGCGGTCTCGCAGCCGGAGCCTGGGCTCAGCCGAGCGGCTCTGTCTGCGTTTCTTTTCATGTCGGTGACCTGCACAGGCGCGGCTTCAGAGTGAAGGCGGTGGGAACCAAGAGCGGGCGTCGAGGCACCAGGGGCCGAGGAGCCACAGTTGCCACGGCTGTCCCACGCCAAGCCCACAAGACCAGGACACACTCTGCGGCCCAGAGTGTTCTGAGAAGAGCGAGCCCCTGGAGACAAGGCACACACAGGTCTGAATGCAGGACAAGCTCTAAAACGTGTCCCTCCCGGTCACTTTCTCCAAGACCTGCTGCAAGGGGCCAGGCTCTGCTCCCTGTTTGTCCTGTGCACCTTAACAAGACCCCGTGGGGCAGGTGCTTTCGGCGGGTGTGGTTTTGCTCTCCAGGGGACACATGGCAATGTCTGGGGACAGTTTTTGTCGTCATAACTGGGGGGAGGGGGTGCATCTAGTGCATGCAGGCCAGGGACGCTGCTCGACACCCTGCATGGCCCAGAACGGTGCCCACAATGAACAGTGGCTCAGCTCCCTGTGCCCACAGTGCCAGGGCTGAGACCCCCAGCTTAGAAGACACATTAGGACTCAGGCAGGGGTGGAAGAGTGCAAGTGTCTGGGCTCTGCAGGGGGAGCTGCTTATAAATGGGAGGAAGAAAAGGTGGGGGGAGCCTGTTAGGCAGGGGTGTGTGCAGGGGTGTGTGCGTGTGCGTGTGGTACTAGAATCCATTGCAAACCGATCAAACGGGGCTTAAGCTTCTTTTTTCAGGATGCGCAGCTCTTCTCTCATGGGATTATCGGAGAGGGATGCTTTGGCATCAGGAAGGGACCCGTGTTCTGCAGGCCCTCCCAGAAGAGGAGGGGTATTTACACCAAAGAAATGTGGACTCACATCTGTGGGCACCTGCAGCTGATGTCAAAACCAGCCAGAGCAGCGGGCTAAAGGAGCCCCTTCCTGCACAGCTGCAGGCTGTGCCGAGTGCCCCTCCACCGCCCTCCCTGCTCTCATTTAGGTCCGTGTGCGGCTGGCCCAGAGGCATGGCGGGAGCTAGAAAACACCACACGTCCACGGCACAGTGAACAGTTACGCTCATCTTTCTTACAATAACCCTGTGAGGTAAGGGGCTACCAGCACCCCGGTTCACAGGAGGGGAAACTGAGGCAGGGACCGATTAAGAAACTTCACCCAGATCACACAGCTGGCGAGTGGCAGAGACGGGTCTGTGCCGCTCTCGTGGACCGCAGTGCCTTTGCCAACCGAGGCTGTTCACGCGGCCGCCGGCTTTTGGTAAATTTGATCATCCGTTCGACACTTGGAATAGCGGTTGGCGTTCCAACCAGCCACTCTGCCAACCACCACGATGAGCAAGAGGAGGGGGAGAGAGCGAGCTGGGGCACTGATCGTGAGCGGCGGGGGTTCAGCAGAGGTGCCCAGCAACGTGCCCGGAGCACGACCAACCAAAGAAACCGATCCGATGGCGTCATCGATACTGAGCACCTTCGCACGCCAAGAGACATCGTTCGTAAGTGAGGACAAAAGGCACAGACTGGCAGGAAGTACCTGCGAACCGTATATGCAACAGAAGGCTTTGAATCCAGGTTATATGAACCCCTCAAGATATAATAAGACAAATCATCCAATTTTTAAATGGGCAGGAAAAAAGCAAAATAAACACTTGACTAAAGAGGAGGCACATGGCCCATAAAGCGTGAGATTTGAGCATCGACCGTCATGGGGGGGTGTGCACGCGGAAGCTACAAGGAGGCCCCACTCGCGCCCACCGGGATGGCGGTGATGAGACAGACGGACCATAACAAGTGTTGGCGAGGACGCGGGGCAGCCAGAATCCTCCCACCCTGTGGCACAGCGCAAAATGGTGCAGCCGTTCTGGAAAACAGTTGGGCCAATTTTTAAAAGGTAAACGCAGATTCACCAGATGCCCAGCAACTGCACGCCTACGCGTCCGCCCGAGAGAAAGGAGAGCGCCTGTCCAGACCGAAGCTGTGGAGATAGAGGGGGGCTGGACGACCTCCCCAGCTCACGGGGAAGATGGGAGTTTGGGTCCGGGTCTCAAATGTCAAAGACTGAGCTTTTTCCACCCTGGGAATGGCCACAGCAGTGTCCAAACAGGCGGGGAGAGCTGGCAATGTTCCCTCGTCTGCCCTGGAAGACAGCTGGAGGGAAGAAGGGAAACCGCACCCCTCGACCCAGAGGTTCACCGGCTCACCTTCCGTTAACCGGCGACAGTTAGTGAAACCTGGACGCGCCTCTCCCGCTCCCGAGTGCCCCAACCCACTCGGTCGCCCTGAGCCAGGCGCACGGACGCGGGCACCCCCATACCACCAAGTTGGGTTTCCAGGAGACGCGCAAATGGATGAAAACAGAAAACGTCTGGACAGACTTGGTGGGGACAGAGTGCAGAAATTACAGCCAGCTCCCAGTTCAGGAACTGAAAACCCAGTGACGCCCAGCAGACACCCCCTTGCCCTCTGCCCACATCCCCAGCTCCTCCGAGCTGCCACCCCCAAGCCCGTCCCTGGCTTCCTAACTTGAGACCGGAGTGTTCTGAGCGCCCCAGGGTTCTCCCTCTGGTCCTGCTCCCCCAGAGCTGGACAGCTGCCTGCCCCATACTGGCTGCCTTCAACCCTTCAGGGAAACCACAGCCCCCGTCTCAACACAAGCCCCACTCAGAGCGGCAGACGGAAGGCGAGGTGGACACCGTCTGGCCTCCTGCGCCAAGCGGACACTGGGCCCATTCTCTCGCACCCTCTGTGGCCCCAGTGCGGTGGCCACCCCCAGGCAGTCGCTCCAATCGCCTTCTAGTAGAGACGGGACCCTGCCAGGCCGCTGGGGAGACCCGCTTGCAGGCAGCCGGGTGGCGCCAGGCCCGCAACAGACTCCAGGGCCCCTCATGCCCGTGAGCGGGAACGGCAACAGCACCACGATCAGAGGCGGGGGGTACCCAGACCCGGGGCTCCGACGTCGGGCAGGCCGGGCTCCACCACAGGGTCTCAGGTCCCGTGGCTCCCTCCTGCGTACAAGAGGCACAAGGCTGCCCACGCAGGGCCACGGACGGGTGACACGGGGGAAGCCGTGCACGAGCCCCCGAGGACCCGCCTGCGGCCCATCCTCACAGGCTCAGAGCCTGCGGGTGGGCCGGCCCGTGCTCTGTGGACGGTCACGCGGCTGATCGGTGGAGTTGGTCGCGAAAGACCCCTCCCCCCAGCCCTCCAAGTGTTGGCAACTGTTGTGACGACGCTGCAGGGACTAGTGGGGCCCCAGACCCCGCAGAACTATGCCTGTGGTGGCGGAGTCAGGATGACACGCAGTGGACATCACACCCCTCAGGGAACATGGGAGTCTGTTCACCTCGCACACACCCTATTCTGAGGGCTGATCTGAGGGCTCATCTTGCCCGCAAGACTACATGCGATTTCACAGACATTTAACCAAATGAGATAATGTGCGTGAAGAAAACAGGAAAACGGAGCTTGCTGTGTGGACAGGACACTGATCACCACGTAGACCTCCCTGATGGCAGACCCGCGTGGCCCAGGCCATCCCTCTCGCCTGGCCTCACCGCAGCAGGGGAGCGCTAGCCCTATCCCCTTTTAACTCAGAGAGGTTAAATAACTTGCCTAAGGCCACACAGCTCATAAGCAGTGCAGCAAGGGCTCAAACTCAAGCAGGCCGACCCCCGATCTGAGTCACCTGCCCTGCAGCTGAGGGAGGTGAGAGCTGGGATCCAGGACTCCGTCCTGGGAGGAACGCACCACCTGACCGCCCACGATCGATCGAGAGAGGCGCTTCGCCTCTGTGCTATGGGACGGGCCTTAGCGTTTTCCGTGTGTTCTTACTGGAGTTCATTGAATGAACCCCCCCTCCCTTTCCCACAACACTGAAAGGCGAGACCCCGCATAGCGCCGCCTGAATCGTGTTCAGAGTCGTATTTCGATCCCGCAGACCTAGGGCGAGGCCGACATTCTGATTGTCAGGAGCTCCCAGCCGATGCGATCCTCGCCGATGCGATCCTCGGGTCGGGACCACACTTTGAGTAAGGCGGCCCTCGCAAATGGCTCTACCCAGTCTCCGCGTCTCCGCCTGCCTCCTCCCAGCCTCCTAGCCCACCGAGCCCCTCCTACAAGACTCCTCGTCAGGCTCTCTGCCTCCCCCCACCCCGAGCCTGACGCCACAAGTCCACACTCGGCTTCAGCTCCCGGTCTAATTCAGCCAGTGGTGTCTTCGCTGGTGCTCTCCTGCCCACGCCACGGGGTCCCAGCACCGTCCACAGGCCACCTGCAGGACTGCCCGCTCAGCTGCCAGGTAAAATGCAGATTTCCGGGCCCTGCGTGTGCAGGGAGGGGCCCAGACCCCGGCCAGTTCACCAGCTCCCCAGGCAATTCCCAACAAGGTCCACAATCTCTGGCCTGTGGGCCTGAGAACATACCAGCCGCTCAGGATCCAGCTCCCCTCCCCAGCTGGGATCCTTGACCCCCCCCTTCCAGGTCCAGGGCCAGAGCTGTGCTCCCCCCCAGGTCCAGGGCCAGAGCTGTGCTCATGTGGGTTCTTCTTCCACAAACAGAAACCTCCTCGACCCTACCCGCATTTCCCCAAGCCAGGTCTGATCCCTCCTTCCTCCAAGGACGTCCCCCAACCTCTGTAGCAACGAGAGAAATGCGCCTGCCTCTCTCCAAAGGCCTACAGACTCAGTGCCTGGGTGACACGGTTTAACACTTCTTCTTTGAAACATAAAAATAGACGCAGAAAGGCCCCCGTTAGCTGGTGTGGCTGGAGAATGTTCCCCTGTAACTAAAGCTTACTCTTTCATGTGTAAAGTTAATCATTTCTATCTTCTGAAAGTACACAGAACAGATCAAGTTTGACCTTTTTTGGAACACTCCAGATAATCTTTTGGACCAAAATATAAGGAATCCCTTTAGGGCTTTTAAAATGCATAGAACCAAAAAATAAAGAAAGGAAAAAATATGTAGGTAAGACAGAGTGCCTCTACAGGAAACGACCCAGAATTTCATCTGGTTCTATAGGGTGACTCTTTATCGCTTCCTCTGTCCTCTCCCCCGCTGTGAGACACAGACACAGAGGGACAGCACCTGAGCCTCCTTTTTCCCAACGCCCGGCACCCACACAGGGAGCTTGCTAAGACCGTGTCCGGAGAATTCACGGCCTGGGTACGGGGTGCGGACGGGCTCCCCTGTGGGTCGAGTGCACGAGCGTGTGACTCTAAACGTGGCACGTCTAGCCATGGACGTCCAGCACCCGGCACCCACGGGGACACAGAGAACCGCAAGACGCACCTCCAGATCAAAAGAATTTTTAAGGGGCGCCTGGGTAGCACAGTCGTTAAAGCGTCTGCCTTCGGCTCAGGGCGTGATCCCGGCGTTCCGGGATCGAGTCCCACATCGGGCTCCTCCGCTAGGAGCCTGCTTCTTCCTCTCTCACTCGCCTGCTGTGTTCCCTCTCTCGCTGGCTGTCTCTCTGTCACATAAATAAATAAAATCTTTAAAAAAAAAAAAAAAAAAAAAAGAATTTTTAAGATTTTATTTATTTATTTAGAGCAAGCAAGAGAACACGGGGAGGGGCAGATGGAGAGGGAGAGAGAGAATCCCAGGCCGACTCCACGCGGAGCGTGGAGCCCGACACGGGGCTCGATCTCACGACCCTGACATCACGACCTGAGCTGAAATCAAGAGTCAGATGCTCAACCGACTGAGCCCCCCAGGCACCCCTCCAGCTCGGAAGATTTTTAATGGGTCTGAATACCTGGCTACGGCTAACAAGGCACGTGTGCTGGGAAGACACTTACAACTCGCACGCGGGCCCCCCAAGTCCAACTGCACAAGTGCAGAGGGGAGTAGGTTGGCAGAGAGGCGTGGCCACCAACAGAGGCGGTGTGACCTCTACCCATGGGGACAGAGGGGCCTACAACAAGCATGGCAATGGTCCAGCCGGCGATGCCCGGGTCAGAGCCCAGCCGGGCGTTCCAGGCCCTGGCGTGATGAGCTGGAAGGCACGTGGAAGAGGCGCCCCACCCCAGCAGCCCACCCCGCTCCCACCCCACGGGCCATCTGGATTGAGCGAGGCGGCTCGTGAGGCTCTGCAAACAGCCCGTGGCTCACAGGAAGGCTCAGGGAACGTGTAAGCACCACGGAATTACAAAGACAAGGCACGCAGCCCGGGCACACGCAGCCGACAGGCGTGTGTCTAACCTGGAGAGCTGTCGATAGCTCACGATGTCTCTTCCGACAACGTCGGGCAAAAGGTCCACAATCAATGTCTAACTACTGAAACGCTTACGAATTCACCTAAGTAAGAAACAGACGATAAATGACAATCATGCAACTTCCCTAAATGAGCAAATCTGAATAATGGAGAGACTGGACTTCCCAGAGAGAATTCAGAAAAACTAGAGAGCGTTCAACGAGGAGGGAAGAGGCCGTAGCCTGAGTTCAGGAGGAGAATGAAAAACCCGTTGCAGGAAGAGAAGTCCTAAGGAACCAAGAATGTTTGGAGTGGAGCTCACAGGTGATAGAAAAGTCTAGAACGGCGCAGTGTGGGGGTGAAGAGTATAAACCGTGTGACCTGGTGCAAGTTTCCTAACTCCAGATGCCTCAGTTTGCTCCTCCGTGAAATGGTGGTGATAACAGCACCCATCACCCTTAGAAACACCCAGATGCTCAGTATGTAGTTTGGGGAAGAGGACGGTACTCACTGTGCGCGTCTCCAGATGACTGAGCTAGACCAAGAACACATTACAGGGACGCAGAAACCGGCCAGGTGGAAAGAAGCACTTCCTACAGGCTTGTCTTGAAATCATTGGGCTGACTTGGTAGATAGTGAGACACCCATCACTGGAGGCATCCAAGCCAAGCCCGGATAAAACAAACATCAGAAACATTTTTAACTCCGTTTCTCTCTGAGTTCTAGCCTCTAAAAATACACTCTGTGACACAGAGGTGTGCCACCCAGAGCCCAGAGGTTTGCCCACACCCCGACTCTCAGCCACGTTCCGCAGTAGTGGTCCCTAACGCCAGCTGGGTTTTGGACCAGCTGCGTCAGAGTCACTAGGGGCGGGGGCACTCACGGTAGACAGAAGTCCTGCCCCGGCCCCACGACAGAGAGTCCTGCCCTGGCCCCACGACAGAGTCCTGCCCCGGCCCCAGGACAGAGAGTCCTGCCCCGGCCCCACGACAGAGTTTTGCACCGAAATCCTGGGGCGGAGGGCTTATAAATCTGTATGTTTAGCCATCAGTCACCCTGATGTATAGCCAGCCTGGGACAGTTCTAGAAGGCCAAGATGGCCAGGCATCCAGGCCCGGGGGAATAAGCTCAGGCTCACCACGTCTCCGTTATCCCCTCGACCAGCTTCAGGCTCAGAACAAGGCCCAGACTCTTCCAAACTCTTGGGAGATACCCGGCTAGCCAAGTGGCCCACTTACGGCTGACCCAACTGGTGGCTTACTAAATGTCCCTTGACAACGTCAATCATCAGGTTTCCCTCCAACCTCAGACTCCAGGGACGCAGTGCAGGTCAGGGGTCCCCATGCCAACAGCTGTTCCTGTTGCACGGTGACCTCTCCCCCCACTTCCCCAAACCACCACATTCCTCCCCAACCCCGTCCTACCCCCATCTTTCCACCCAACCATACAGGGAGAGCCCCGCAGGACAGGACTTTCAAATGAGCCTTCTGGGCATGTGGCCCGGCCAACCTGACCGGCCCGATTCCCAAGGCCCCTGGAGGAGGGGCACACAGCACCTGCCCCACCACAGATAAGGGGTGGGCACCACGGGAACTTCGGATGGCCTGCATTGGGGTCTCCGGGGCCCATTGACCAAAGCAGGCTGGATCGCAGCTCCCTACCTCCACCAGCAGCCCGGCCTCTGCCCCAGCTGGTGAACCACAGCAGGCTGCTGCCGCGGGAACAACAGAGCTGCTGGCCTGTGACATCAGAGCAGGGGTGAAGTCAGGGACAGCGACGAGCCAGCCAGAGGGCAAGCGCCTAGGAGGACACCTGTTGTGGGTCTAGCAATCACAAAGATTTGGCTCAGAACAGTTGGGGTAATGAGCAGGGGAATGGCCCGCGTAGGGGCATCATGAAGGTCCTGGCGCGTGTGCCCCTTTGGTGTTAAAGGAGGGGCTCTGGGTGAGAAAATCCTTTCCTCCCCAGCCTGGCAGCACGTGCCAGCGCTCCCTGCCAGGGGCTCGCTCTTCTGAGCTGTCCCACATCAGAGTCAGGGATCCCCTCGATGCCTGCCGCCCCTCCCACTGCAGGGAGAGTGTCTGTTCCCACTCAGGTGAGGGACACCTGCTCCTCAAGGGCCACTGCTGAGTGGGACTCATGGGGGGTGGGGAAGAAGGGCTCCCGGCCCTGGCCCCCTTGGGCCACCCACCCACCCAAAGGAAGAAATCGGACCTGCCTGACCTGGTTTCTAGGGCTAGGGGCACCCTCCACGAGTCTCACAACTAAGAAATTTAGTTTGGGGAACAGGATTTTGGCCTTAAGAAGTCAAAGCAACAGACCTCAGGGTTCGGTTTCTTGAGAGGAGAAAGTTAATAACAGGAACTTGGCTGAAGCATGGGCATCTCGGGGACAAAAGCCTTTGTCTGGGGCTGGAAGGGCCCTCGGAGGAATTTTTCCCGCAGCAAGTTCTCAACCACAGCCCACCCCCTCCACCCACTTTTGTTGGGGTCCCTCTTCTTGGTCCTGTAGATAGAGAGTCTTCTCCTTCCACAGCGAATGCCCTCCAAACCCTCGGCCTCTGCAGTGGGATCCTGCGCACCCCCCTCCAGCAAGGGACAAGATCGGGGGGGTGGTGAGGGGATAAACATGGCATCCAAATGCCAGCTCAGAGGGCCTCTGACGGCCTTCCGGAATGTTCCAGCATGGCCACCACCGCCATCCTCTCCATGCTGCTTCTGGAGTGAGGACGTTTCTCCCACGCCCAGTCCTCCTAACACTCCCTCAGCAAACCCCGAAGGCAGCCCCCATCGTCTGCGTTAGCCATCCCTGCTGGACGGTCCCTCCTCTCCGGTTCTACCACTGGGCGTGGGACCCCACCAGCTCTGAAAATCCGGGTCCCCCGCTACATGCTCCGCAATTAGACCTGCACTTTCGCGAGCTGTAACTTTCAAAATTATATGTATCACTCACACTCATCATAAGAAAATTAGAAAACACACACTTGGGAAAGAAAGTCTCATTTCCTCCCCCATCTGAACATGTTACAGTAAAAAAATTGTACACCATTTGGTCCCGCGGCGCGTCCGAAGCTGTGATTTATTTAACCGCTCCCCCTGCTGCTGTGCGTGTAGGTGTTCCTAACGTTTCCCCGAGACAAACAAGACGGAGATGGATACCCGCCCCCAAAGCTAGCACGTGTCCTCAATCACTGCCTAGACCCAGAGTTGCCTGACTGGAGGGGGACTCTCGAGCCGAGCCGCACCGCCAAAAACGCGCTTCCAAGCCGCTCAACTGCTCAGGGTGAGACAGCATATACCTAGAGTCAGGCCCTTCCAAGGACAACAAGCCTGGCAGCCAGATGAACCGAGCGATGGGAAGCCCAGCGACATCCAATCCCGCTTCCAGAGACTCGTGCCAGGCCTGGGCTCCTTCGATTCCTGGCAGGAGCCCTCCACGGCATGACCTTGGGTGAGTCATCTAACCACTCCCCATCCACACAGGAGGGCACACAGGCCTCCCCTGCCTCACCGAGGCCTCGTAAGTCAGAAGAGAGGCAGGACGTCCTTCTGTGCTGGAAAGGTGCAGACAGACGATGTCTTTATCTAAGAGATGTATGACTGGGGAGGATGTGCCTCGCGTTTTCAATCCCTATCTTCCAGAACGGTGCACGCAGAGCAAAGACCACCATGGAGCCACCTGGGCCAAGGGGACAGGATGTCGGGACCGAGAACCCGGGACAGGCAGCACGCATCCCGGCTCTGCGCTGGAGCCGCTCCCTCCTGAAATGCCAGGCTGGTCCTTTTCTCCCACAGACATTGAAGCACGGAAGGTTCGATGCTAGAGAAAAGCCCCCAGGAGAGAACTGCGCACACACACCCAACTGACCACCTCTGGCCCACAAAGCAGGGCGCCTAGTAGGGGCTCCCCCAAGCGGCCCTGTTGCAGAGTCAACATCATCCTCGTGAATTGGATTCTGTCCTCTGAACAGAACAATCCACCACCGACCTGAAGCCCACAGGTGGCCAAAGTCCTCTGTCCCCAGCTGCTGACCGAAGGAATGTCGTCTCTTGAAAGCACCTGGACACCAGTGACCAGCCAGGGTTGCAGGGGGGACACTCAGTGGCCTGTGACCACGGGTGAAGGCTCGGATAATCTTCCTCAGTGTTGGGGCCCCTGTGATGAGGTCTCCGCGAGCGCAGGATCCACTGGGCACGTGCGAGCACGCGAGACACGCAGCCCAACGGGATCGTCGCCCCACGTCTCTGCCTGCAACACACTCCTGGCTCTCTTTGGACTCCCGTCCTTGCTTTCCACTCTCCCGCACGTCATGGGGCCCAGGGGAGGACAGGGTGGCCTGGGGAGGGTCAGCCGACTAGGCACAGTGGGTTCTCAACCCCTGGAGGGACCAGGCAGAGTGGCTCAGCAAAGGCGGGGCCGCAGACCCCCGAGGGTATGATTTCTCATTGGTGCTGTGAGCCTGTGTGATTGTGCAGAAGTACACGGCCCTCCCCCACCTGCGTGCCCTGAGCTCCCCATCTGGACGGCACGGAGGCGGCAGGAGCCGGCAGGAGCGAACTGAACTCAACAGGCAGGCGGGGCTCCAGAGCTGAGAGCCGGCCGGGATCGGAGAGGGGAGGGTTATTTTCCTGTTCCACCTGCGGCCTTCCTGAAGAGCCCCAGCATGGAGCGCGGAGCTGGGGCTCAGAATCCCAGGTGAGCTGGGGGTGGGGGTGACGGCAGACGGGCCTCTCCGGCGTCTGCACTAGGCTCGTTCGTCTACCAGGCCCGGATCTGGAGAAGTTTCATCCTGCTTATACGGAAGAGGGAAAGGAGCCTCGGGCCCAGAGGCAGGATTCAGAACCAGTTCTGGCTGGCTTTTGTCCCGACACCTTCCACTTTGTCTTTTTTTCCCTAAAATGTAGTCCATTTCCTCATTCTGCCCTTGGTGAAGAGTCAGCTGTTGATTTGTAACCAGGGCCTTGGAGAACAGGCGGCGGGGGGGGGGGGGGGGGGGGGGGGGGGG
>NW_024424897.1:3473478-3479750 GCF_017311325.1 Ursus maritimus | reverse complement strand
GGGGGGGGGGGGGGGTGTCGGCAGAGCCTGCCGCAGGGCCCATGCTTCGCTGGGGTTGTCACGGCGCCCCCAGCCCTGATGCGGCTGCCAGGAACGCCCAACCAAGCTCTCCAGACTCCAGATCGGAAAGGGACCAATAAAGCCTCGACGGAGGCCAGGTCCCACCCCAAGGACACGCTGAGGAGACCTCGGGGTCTCCCACCTGTGCACACCCCGCAGCACAAAGCCAGGGTTTTCCCTCGAAGCTCACCTCTGCCTCATCTAGGCCACTCTGCTCACTGGCTCAAGAACCTGGGCGGTGGGGGGGAATTCATGCATCTCTGGGGTCAATCCCGAGACTGATACCCGGACGCATGGCTGCGTCTCAAGCAGGCAAACAGGGAGGGGGAGCAAGCAGCAGGCAGTGCACACGGGCAGCCGGCCCCCCACTCGGGCCGGGCTCGGCTTGGGTCGGGAAAGGGACGGCGGTCCCTGCCCCGGGCTCTGCGCACTGTCCGGCCTCCTGCAACCGCTCAGCTCTGTGGCCCGGCTCCGAGGCCGCTGTGGGCCCTGCGGTCCCAGTGCACAGGGCTGTGTCCCAGGGACCCCGGCTAGAGCCGCAGGCTCGGGGCTGGGTAGAGGCAGGTTTGAGGCAGCGGCGACCAGAACCCAGCTCCGGGGGCCTCTAGATGCTGTAAACCCAGCCAGGGGAGACGGCCACACAACCCCGTGAATGTGCTCCAGACCCCCAGCGTGTGCCCCTTGAACAGGCGAGCAGCACGCGAAGGCCACCTCCGTGAAGCCGACAGAGCGTCAGGTCCCCGCAGCACATGAAGGACGGCAGGCTTCTCAAGGAGCAACAAGCCCTCCGAGCTACGGCTTCTCGGGGCCCCGAGGCAGAGTCAGGCAGCCCTGGGCTGGGATGTGCACCTGCCCCCGGCTCAGCGCCCTCCCCCACTCACATGGGGGCCCCTCTGCCGCCCCCCCCTCCCCCTCACCTCCCTGTCCCTGCACATCTACCCCCAATGCCTTTCCGCTCTGAAATAATTACCCGCCTAAGACACGTCAATCAAACAACACTTAGAAAATGCAGATAAACAAAAGGAAATAGACATCGCCCTTGATCTCACCCGCCGTGTGGAATGTTGACCGAAACCCTTCCAGACTTCTCTCTATGCACATTTAAATGTGTACGTGCTTCTTTATGAAATAAGGATACACGGAAAAGAAACCCACATAAAGAAAAGCCAGTGAGTCGTCACCAAAAAAGCAGGCCGGGGTGACCCTCAGGAAAAGGGGGAGTTAGGGCCAGGGGGGATCAACAGAGGGTTGGGGGGCACCACGTTCTGTTTCCTGACCTGGGCGCTCCCTCGGTAACGTGAGAAACATAGAGCGCTTGGGTACACATTTTCATGAAATGTGTGTCGGCCCCAGACTCCATCTCAGTTGGAGAGAGAGATAACATGCAAAACACGGAAGCATCCAGGCCGCAAATGGGTTTTAAAATTAATACCCTCTGAAGGTCCTTCGAGGTCAGAAACACGAATCTGTGACACCGCTCAAAATGCTGACTATCCTGCCGACAGGATAGAGCTTCATTTATTTGGCTCAGCTGCAGTCGATGGGCTGACCTTTGAGCGGAAGGGGTTCCTCTCCCACCACCGCCCACCACCACCTGGAGCGGCCATGGCCACCGTGCCAAGGCCACGTGGCTCGGGATCACCCAGGTCAGCCTCCTGTGTTAACACCCGCCCCGTCCTGACCTCGCCAGCTGCTTGCTAGCTGCACGAACTTAAGCAAGGGACTTCATTGGCTGTGCTCAGTCTGATCTTCTGTAAAATGGGCGCGTAACGACAGAACCTAACGCGCTGATACCAGGAACGCGCGGAAGCCACTTCCAAGCACTTAGCACTTGCTAAGGACAGTATTAACAGGCCCCCATCATCCTCCCTTCAAAGAATGATGATGCTTTTCTTCCCAGCTCCTTGGCTGCCTCTTAACCAGGCCTGTGTCTCCCCGAGCTCCCCTACTTCCATCAGCACGGCCCGCCCTCCGGGTTGGAGGGGAATGGCATGCACGGTGCAGGGTCTAGCACGGAGACAGCTCACGCCCCCACCCACCATACACACACACCAGAGCCTCCTGGGGCACCGACCTAAGCATCTGACCTCCCCTCTTTCTTGTGATCTTCCCCCACAACCCCAGGAGGTAGGCAAATTACCATCTCCTACTTGGAGCTGGAGAAACGGAGGCGGAAGGCCTTGCCTGGATCTCTCCCCTGCACGCCGCTGAGGGCGGCACAGTGGCCTCCCTCATAGGCTCCTTAGAAAAAAGTAAGTCGTCCCCTCCACATTCCACTTCCCCTTCCCTCCGGGTCCCTCGCACATTTTCCACCGTCGGCTGAGCCAGAGTCTTTCTCGTGCACACCCCAGTGTCGCTGTACCCCAGCAGAAATAAACAGGGAACGGAGCCTCGGGCGCTGAGGTCAAACCCTGGAGGCAAACCCACCACGAGCCCTTCACACCCCACCCCCCAGAGGCAAGATCTGCCTCCTGTCTCCTGAGTGCGCCCCCCAGTGCACGCACCTGCTCCCAGAGGACCACAAGCCCCTCAAAATCGCTCTCCTGCCTGCAGCTTCACGCCCGCTCCCCCACGGCCACACTTAACAGTCCTCTGGTGCCCTCCCCCCACTCCCCAGTCTATCTTTGGACGGATGTCCATACACCCCGGGATGGGATCCTTCCTTACAAAGACTACACCTGATTTGCTTTGCAGACTAAACCCTTGTCTAGTCTGCCTTGCTGGGGTCCCCAGAAGCCTAACCCGCGATGCTATTCAGACTCAGCTGACCCAGGGAGCGGTGGGACACTTTCGTCAGCTACAAAACGGAATTCCTCTGGGTCTCTGTGCATTTTCCCCCTGGAGCCGCACCCCCACGCAACGATGGAGGCACTGAAGGGTCCCAGCATTCCAGCCCGTTCAGGCCCCCAGGGGTCCAGGGGAGCGGGTCCCAGGAGCTGCCAGCTCCAAATGGGGGAGCCAGCTTCACCCCGCCTGCCCTCTGAGACACTGCCCTGACCATCCCTCAGTCTGGAAGACTTCTTCCACTACTTCCCTCAGCCACCAAATTCTGGGGCGTCTCATCGACCCTGCTACCCCTGGTGCTCAGTCTCCACACTTGCTCAGTCCCTCCAGCACCAAGACAGAAGCCTGGCCAAGCAGTCTCAACACCCATCTGTCCATTTAATATTTTGTACAAGCGCAGCTGTCAATGTGTATGCTAAAAATTTAGAACATTCTTTCCTCAAACCGGAAGTGTCTGGGGTGGCCTGTGTCGGAGACGACTGCTCTGTGCAGACCTTGGCGGGCATCAGGGTCCCCTAGACAGCCTTCGAAATACCCGTGCCCACCACCTGGACCCCGAGGCTCTAACTCAGGACACGGGTTCAGCCGTCTGCCTTGTAGCCAACCTGCCGGGCCACGCCTGCTGTCATCCACAGGTGCACGCCCTCGAAGGCTCGCCTTGGGGCCTTGGGAGGGGCACAGACTGCATGTGATAAGCCAGACTGGTGTCCTTTGGCCCCACGCCCTCTTCTGTGGCCTGGTCTGCACCCAGAACGCTCTCTCACCTTTGCCGGGGCAGGTGGTCCCTCTGCTTAGCACGTCCCCACGCCGCCGCCAAGGATGTGCTCAACTGGGCCTGCGTGTGTGTTCCCCGCGCTCGCTCCTCAGAGTCCCGGTTCACCCTCTCCAAGCTGGACCTCCCAGATCTGCTTTTCTCTTCCCAGGAAGACCACCCTAGCTACGGGACCCCCGCGCTGGGTGCCTTGTGCGTGTGTGCTGAGGAGAGAGGGAGCAACCCCGGCAGCGGAGAAGCGCTGACCCCATGCACCATGCTGTTCTCCCTTCTCCTGTTTCCTCCAGGCTTTTTCTTTCTCCAGCTGTGTTTTCCATCCTCCAGCTGCCAGGCTCCTCCAAGCACATCTCGTAGCCATTATGGAATCAAAGGGGTTCACCCACACCTGCAGCCCCTCGGGCATTGGGTCAGTGGCTCTGCACCTGGACTAGGTGGCCGCATGCCCCGCCCCGCCCTGCAAGCCCGGGGGCTGTCCACATCCTTGTTCTCAATGCGCTCCGATGCTGCCGACGGATTTGGACCGCGCAGCCTGCGTGTGCGTCTGCCTGGCGACCCGGCTGAGGCAGCAGGCAGGACAGGCAGGTACCCGTGCTGGTCTGTAGCTTGCGGAGCCCAGGCCACGACCACCAATTCCCACGGACCGAGCGGGTCCTGGCTGGAGGCTGGCAGCATGTCCTTGGATCACAGGCAGGTACCAGGGTGTGGGGAGAGCTCCCTCCAGCCACCGGCCACGCCCCAGCACGGCCTCCACGCCCGAGTCCTGAGCCGATCTCTTCTCCTCTGTCTCCCAACCCCAGGAACTGCCAGCAGCTCCAGTTCTAGTCACTCCCCTGGGAGAACGCATCCTTCTGGGGGTGCTGTCCAAAATCGGGCCCAGGGGCACCCCCCACGGCCCCCTCCCTGCAAAACCCTCTATCTCCTGACCCTGAAAATGCGTTCCCCCCTTTCACACAGTGACTTTATCATTTGCCCAAAGCACTTTGAGTCTGTCTGAGTTTCTAGCACAGCCTGGCCATCGGGGAAGGGGTCTGCAGGGCCCTGCCCACCCTGCCGCAGACAGCTCTAAACCCACTTCCACACTGCCTGGCACAGATGTCCCATGAGGACGGGGTCAGGCCTTGCTTCTTCCTCACATCCCATGGGGCGGAGCCAGCCGCTCCATTCTGTTTGCTGAAACCCCACCCGCTAGGAAAGCAAGCGTGCTCGGAACACAGGTCAGCCAGGCGCTCTGTAGAAGGACCGCCACCCCCACCTGGCCCCCGTGCACTGAAGGCCTGACTCAACCCACAGGAACCTCACCCGCCTTGCTCCTCCCGGGACGCATGTCCATTTCTGAATGCTTGGTGCGTGCCTTCTCCGGGTGGCCGCCATTGGACCCCCTCAGCGCACACCCGGGGCCAGCCCCCTTGCCCCAGCAACCTGCACACAGCCTTGGCTGTGGGCCCTTCTCCAGCTGGTGCCGGAGATCACCAAGGGTCTGCAGAGAGCAGTGTCTGGAGACGGCAACCCCAGAGACGACGCCATGGTGGGCACCGCGCCGGAGTGGCCGTGGGCACTACTACCCAGGCCAGAAGTGAGATTTTACTCCTTGTCCGCAGAGCTCCTGGATTTACCCATGACTGCCGAAACTGGCCCACATGGCCCAGACCTGCCAGCCGCTCAGCGGGCTGGGTGACTCCAGGCTCCCTCCATGGTGGTGCCGCCTGAGGGGCAAGCCCAGCGCTGGTCTCTGGCCAGGTTCTGGGGGCTGCGCAGGCCTGCCATCCACGGCCGTGGACCCCATGAGTCCGGGCCAGCAGCACATGGGAGCAGTGTTTGTCCTTGCTCTCCTGGAAAGGATGGGGGACAGGGCCTTGCCGGAGGGACCCAGATCACCTCTTACCACCATTCTCTTCATCCCAGATTTCCTGACCTCATCATGAACCCCTTTGGCCGACCACAGTTCCAGTCCTACCAGCTCCCAGAAATCCTCACACAGGCAGACAGAATTCCAACTGTTTCTGAAGCCAACGGCCTCTTGCGGACACCAAGCCAGTTAACAAGCCCGCACCCAGCCAATGATTAAAGGCACCCGCGCACCCACTGAAGGTCAGCTTTTAGGCTGCCCCACGTGCCCACGGCCATCACCCTTCATGGGCCCCTGGGGGCCCAAGGTCACCTGTGGTGCTTTTAAAACTACAAGAGTGGAGGTCCTGGCCAGACTCTGTCTTTACAAAGGGACCCAGACTTGAGTGATCTTTGCAAGAGCCCCAGGCAATTCTGTTCTCAGCCAGAGTCCAGATCCTTGCAAGAGAGTCAGGAACAAGCTCCCTTCAAGGAGAAGCAGACACAGAAAGGCCGCAGCCTCCCCTGGGGGGTGGACTCTACGGCCGCCCAGGGCCTCCCCACGGGTGTCTCGGCTCTGTATTCCATGTTGACCGAGCACAGGAGGGCCGACCGGAGAAGCTTGGCTGGAAGAGCTTCCCCCCCTAAAATTCGTGTCTACCCAGAACCTGTGTCTGGGACCGTATTTGGAAAGAGGGTCCTCGTAGGTGTGCCCAAGATGAGGTCATGCTGGATGTGAGTGGGCCCTAAACCCAGGGACGGGGGTCCTTCTAATAAGAGAGGGATTTGGATAGACACGCGCAGAGAAACCCACTTAAAAACAGAGCCGCGG
>NW_024424897.1:3467341-3473472 GCF_017311325.1 Ursus maritimus | reverse complement strand
CTGGAGTGACGTGTCCACAAGCCAAGGGGCGCCAAGGATCGCTGGCAGCCAGCAGCAGCTGGGAGAGACACCTAGACCAGATGCTGCCTCGGAGCCTCCAGAAGGAGCTGACCCTGCGGACACCCTGATTTTGGACTTGGGGCTCCTACAATGTGGCAGAAGCAACCCCTGCTGTTTTGAGCCCCCCGCTTGTGGATTCACTACAGCGGCCACAGGAATCTCACGGACGGGGCTTTGCAGTGCAAGTCCGGCGTCGGCAGCCCAACAGGGGCTCCGAGCTGGGACGGGGTAAAAGTTTAGGCTCTTGGATGATTCTGATGCGAAGAAATGGGACACACATACCAGGAGAGCCAGGTGGAAGCCAGAGGGACGCACAAAGCAAGAAAGAACCCCAAGGCTTGCTGAAGCTCCCCGACCCTGACCCTTTGCTGCCTCAGCTTCACCGGGCAGGCCCGGAAGTGGCTGGAAATCCTTCCCACACAGCTGAAGAGTGCGAGGTGGTCCCAAGGCCCAGCCCTTTCTCGCTCGGCTCCTGCAAACCAAGCCCGAGCACCTTACAAGACTCGGTTCCTTCTGGGCCTTGGGACCATCCTGCCCTACAGCTTCAGGGTCAGAAGCATGGCCTCGCTCTTAGCAAAGCGTCTGGACAGGCCTGGGCGCCCGCGAACACCCCAGACGAAGACCAGTGTGCATCGCCCTCAAATCCTGGGGAGCACCAAAGCCAAATCGGGGAGTCAGCCTGATGTCCCCCACATCAGGTTTTACGTGAAACTACTCTGTAGGCATGCACACACCACATTCCACGCCAAGGTGGCCAGAGCCGTGTGACGACCACAGGCAAGAACACCTGCAGACGCTCTGGCCAGGCGTCAGGTCACAGGGCCAATTCGGCTGCGGCCAGGAGCCGCGGGGGTGCAGGGAGGTCCGGAGGGCAAGGCTGATAACAGGAGAAACCCAGAGACCCTGGCTCTGGGTCTGCGCAGGTGAGGGCAGCCGGCCGCACCACATCGGGCCTGGCAACCAGATGTTCAGCCAGCTGAGACTTAGAGCAGAACATAAACCTGCTGAGAAGCCAATGGCGGGTAGGACACGGCCCACCTGCTGTACATCTGTCCTTCTGGCTAAACCGAACTCGGCCCAGGAAGTCCTGGCTGACCCTCACCAGGGCGGCTGGAACCCCAGACGGAGACCTCTGGGGCCCGGCTGCTTCCTCCCATTTCTGCTGCGTTCTCCCTACTTGTCTCCTTCCCCCCCCCCCCCGCCCCGCGTGGATAGAACAAATAGTGGGCTGTTCCTCCCTCCCTTGCTCGCTTCCACCTTCGAGGGGCGAGAAGTGCCGAGGGGGGAAAGATATTTTCTGAGGATTTTAAGCAACCACACAGCCCCACTTGCCCCAAAATCTCCAGTCTTTGTGGATATGCCCTGAAAAAGCAGTCACAGGCAGCAAACCGGTTACTCAAGGACCCTCCTCCCTGTCCAGCTCCGTGTGTGCGGTGCCTCCTGGGCACAGAGCAAGGAGCTGCCTTTGGGGCTCTAAGTGCCTTGCCGGGGTGCCCCTCTGTGCCCAGGGAACCGGGCAGATGAGGGAAGCTTCCATTCTGCCCCAGCTTCATCCAGTGAGCCCCCAAACGGGGCTGGTGGGAGGGGGTCAGGCAGAGAAGCCCTTCCCCACCCAGCCTCGGGCCAGAGAAGCCCAGCTCCATCCCGTCTGTGAAAGTTTCTCCCGGGGTCCCCAGTCCTCCAGCCCCCTGGGGCCGGAACTCTCCCTGCCCCCCGCGCTGGCATCCCAGGGCCCTCCGCCTGCCAAAGCCGATCCGCTCCCTGGCTCCCTTTTCTGGGGCTGGAGCTGCGGAGGAATTTCGGTGGAATTTTGAGGTTGAGAAGCATCTCGGCAGAGAGGCAAAGAAAGGGAGACGTAAGGAGAAAAAGAAAGTGCGATTTTGCCGTCAACTTGCAGGGTTCTAGAAGGCCCGAGGGCCGGCGTCCGGGCGTGGGCCCCTCGGCAAGACGCGGACGGGCGGGGCGCCCGCGGACCCTCGGGGAGGCGGGCACCGGGCCGGGGCGGGGTCGCCGTCCTTACCTACGTCTGCATTGCAAAACGCCTGTTGCGGGTGCACCGGGGAGCAGCTGCAGGCGTCGGCCGGGCGCAGCAGCGTCCCCAGCAGCAGGAGGCCGAGCGCCAGCCGCAGGCTGCGGGCCGCGGCGCCCATGGCGGGCGGGGGCGCGGGGCGCGGGGCTCGGCGGCCGCCGCGGCTGTGCGGGCGCTGGCCTCTGGGCGCGCCGGGGCCGCGCGGGGCTCGCTGCGCTCCGCGGGCACGCCCTCCGCACCTTGCCCGCGCTCGCCCGCGCAAACTTTCCCGGGTTTTTGTCGCGGGCCGGAGAGGGGGCGCGGGGCGCGGCGGCGAGGAGGCGGGTGGGGGCGGCGAGGCGAGCGAGCGAGGGGGCGCGCGCGACCGGGCGCCGGCGGCCTCCACTGCCTTCTATGGATGCGTGCGCTGCGGGCGCGGGCCGAGCCGGCCTTTTATTGCGCTCCGAGGCGTGCCGGCTCCGCCCCCCAATGGCGGGCGGCCAATGCGGCTCCGGGAGCTCCCGGCCGCCCCCTCCCCGCGCGCCTCCCGCGCCTCCCGCCCTCCCCCAAACGGGGCTTTGTTGTGCCGGGACCCGCAGACACGTCTGGGGGCCCGCAGCTGCGCACCTGGCTCCGGGCCGCGCCCCGCAGCCCCCGCAGCTCCCCAGCCCCCTCGCCCCCCCCTCCCAGATCGGCCGAGGTCGGGGTGGCAGCTGGCGGCGCCCAGGGGGCCCTGACTCAGCACTTGGGACTCGCAGCCCACCCCTCAAGGGCACCAGGCGCCCGCCCACCGCCCCTTCCCCTCCAGCTGGGCACGGGCGGCGTGCACTGCCTGATTCCCCTCCACCCCTAGGGTCCCTTCGCTAGGGATTGAGCAAAAGGGATGTGCGCTTCAGAGCAGGGGTATTCCCCGCCGCCCCCTGCTCTTGTCCCCCGTGGTAGGTGGCCTGGGGAAGCTTACTGAAGACGCCTTTTATAAAAGGAGGTCTTAGAATTTTAAGTGTGCTTGGCCAGTTCAGATGGAGGGGGAGGGGGAGTGGTTACTAAGAACAAAACAGGATTTTATATAAACTGGCCATATTTTTGACCAGCCAACAAGAGCCAGAGGGGTGGGCCTAGGAGTCCAGGAGGCGGTAGGATTGGAGGAAAGCATTTGTTGGGCTCTGCTCACAGTTCCCTCCCTTCGCCCACAAATGTGGGACTGAAGGACTTTCCCCAAAACAATTCAGTGTTCCAGGAAAGGCCGAGATCTTGGAGGTGCAGAGAAGCCTGTGAAGTGTGGCCACCAGGGTCCCTGTGTGCCTGTCACCCAGTCTGCCCACAGAGCCCCTCTGTGGTTGGTCCTATTACACGCAGGTCCCGGCTCCTGCCCACAGGACGGCTGTAATCTCGCTGGAGGGCTGTAAACGGAGGAGTGATTGCCCACTAAACTGTGTGGTGCTGACTTGCCATAGGAGACTGGAAAATACTGGAAGGCTGGAAAAAACGTTTTCTTTCTGTTTATTGTCTTTGCAGCACACAACTGGGAGCAAAGTTAAATAGGCAGCCTGGTTATTTTTAGCACCCTGACAAATCCAAAGTCACTTTTCCAGCTTTTGTTCCCGTAAAATAGAATTGTGTCGTCTTGAAATGATGTAGGATGCTAACTTTTTAGTTGTTAATTCAAAAATTATAACATGATGGCTGCCTGTGACCTTTGCCTCCCCCGCCCTTCTTTCTTTATTACAAGTGGAACAAAAAGCTGTTGAACTTTACAGAATCCAAAGTCGATGTGCTAGTTTATGAGAGAAACAGATAACCTAGGGGCACCCTGTCCTTTAGGCAAGATACACACATTAGCGATCAAGTACAGGTGAGGGTGGTAACTATCCTCGTGGTGGTTTGATGGTGGCACAAGGTGGGGGGTGCAGGCCACTGCCTGGGGGTGGAAATAAGGGACCTGGTCTGCTTCCCTCCTTCCCTCCCTCCCATCAACAGTGCTTATCGGAGAACCTACAGTGGTCACTGTCCTGAGAGCAGGACATTCAGAAATCCACCGAAGAGACAGAAGTCCCAGGGGCAGCGAGTGGAAAGACCCCTGAGCCAGTGAAGGAGGACGAGAGAGAGGGAAAGGAGCCAGCTAGGACCCACTTGTCAGAAGGGCTGGGAGGGGAGGGAATGCACCTTTTATTTTGAGTGAGTTGGGTGCTTTGGGAGGGTTTTGAGTGGAGGGGCAGTGCAGGTCCCTCTGTAAGGATGGAGTGGGGGCCGAGGGCACCAGCATGACTCAGACACGGCAGCCCAGCCACCTCGCTAGCCCCACTACGCTTCCACAAAATGCTGGCAAAACCCCTTCCTAATGGGTCGCTCTGAAGGGCTGACCGGTCTCCAGAATCTGGTGCACGTGTGGCCTGTTACCACGAGGCACCACGTGTCAATGACTCTCAGGAAGGCAGAGCAGGAGAAGGGACGGCGCAGTCCCTGGAACCCAGGCCCCCCCCTCCAGCTCCGTGTCCCCCACCCCGGCCATCTGACTGCCACCGGATGCCCCCAGGAGCCTTGGCTCCCGTGGACCTCTCTGTTCCTCTTCCTATCCTCGACCTGCTCTTCCAGGCGGTATATTCCACCTCAAAAACAAGGAAACCGAGACCTGAGATAAGGACTATGCTGAAGATAGGAGGCGATCAGAATCGCTACATCAACAAGATGCTCTCTCACCGCTCTCCACTCCATGTCAAGAGGGCTTGACGAATTCGGAATGACCTCGGGGCCAGGGCTACACTCGGAATCCCCGCCCCCAAGAAGGAGGACGGGTCAGGATTGCCCACACCCCACCCACACCCATGCAGAGGAGTCCGGAAGGAAGAGGCCCAGGGTTGGGAGCTCTCTCTGCTGCCTTCGCGGCTAACCAGCCTCCTCTACTTTGATACCAGGGAGCGGGTCGGTAGGGGAGCCATGCAGGACACCCCAGCCTATTCCCCGGGATCCTTTCTGATTACAGCCTGCTGGACCTCAGCTTGTATCTGCCCCAGAGGCTGACTCCGGGCTGATTCTTAGGACAGACAAGAGGAGGCAGCACCTGCCAGGCCAGCCGGGGAGGGGACTTCACTCCTGGGCCCACCACTGCCCACCAGAAGCTTTCACCTCGCCCCTGCCTCCCCCACCAAGAGAGGTTTCCAACGCAGAGCCCAGCAGAGCTGTGACCCATCCCACTCATGTCGGGGCACGCCCCGAAAACATGTCCCGAGCTTGGCTGGGCCAAGTAAACACTGACCAGGCCCAGGAGGAAATACCAGTGCCTCCTCCCTCCTGCTCCTGTCAGGTAAACAGAGTCAGAGTGACCTCCCAGGCCTCGGGCACGAGGCCCTGTCCACCCAGCATGGGGCGACACACAGGAAGTGTGTCTTCTCCATACACTCATTCCCTCCCTTTGGAGACGATCCACTGTCTCCTGAGTGTGTGGAGTGTGTTCTCTCCCTAGAGACAGCTGGAGTGGAGCTGAAGCCTCCACACTCCTTCTGGAAAGTTCCAGAGAGCCAGATGCTCCATAGTGTCCGGGCATTAAAATCGGCCCCGAAGGCCCAGGAAGCTAGATGTGAAAGAGTGGAGTGCCTGGGGCAGGTCTTGGGGCGGTGGGGAGCTGGTGGCTGTGCGGGGACCTGGGGGACATCAGTGTGCCTGGATATCGGGGAGGTGTCTGGGGCTGTGGGCTTCGTGGCTCTTGGAGAGGGATCGGGACCACAGTGGCCCCTATCCGGTCTGGGCATCTGACTCATGGCCACAGAGGCAGGTGGTGCCCCCCCCAGCCCAGATATCTGTTCCTCCTGTTCCCTGGTGAGGAACATCCCCGATGACAAGAAGGTGAGTCAAGAGAGGCAGGGCGGACGGTGGCCTGGGGATGGGCTGCAGTTCTCTGGACAGTTAGCCCGTTCATGACCAGCGGCGGACGCTCGAGGACCTTCCACATTCATTCATTTCATTAATGCCCTTATTAACCCTCTTCGGCCAGGCCTGACTTCTCTGCCTTGCCGCGCTGACCTCTGGGCCAGATTGTTCTTGCGGCGGGGGGGGGGGGGGGGGGGGG
>NW_024424897.1:3448520-3467331 GCF_017311325.1 Ursus maritimus | reverse complement strand
GTGGGGGTGCCCTGTGCACTGTGGGTGTGGAGCAACATCGCTGGCGTCCACCCTCTAAACGCCACCCCCCCAAGTGGTGACAACACAACACGTCTTCAGACATTGCCTAACGTCCCCGTGGGGGAGCAAAACCACCTGGTTGATGACCACCAGCAAAGGAAGTTTGATAAAATCTTTGAACATGAGAAAACAAAATTCAGAGAGAGACAAACAAGATTCCATTTTTTTAGAGCAAACACTAGTGCACGTGGGAGGTCGCTGTGCCAGCGTGTGACCTGGACAAGGGCACGCGGGATGGCGGACCAGTGTGTCCACGCGGGCTCTCTGGGGAGACAGGGAGGGCAAGGGATATTTAAAGGGTTGTTTTGTGCACGTGTCCATGAGCGAACAGCATACGCCATATTTCACTTACATGAAATTACACAGGTGCGTGGGTAGAGAGAGCTAAGGAAGGGGGTGTTCGCCACAAAGTTCGTGGAATGTCTCCAGGTGGCGGGGACCTGGGTGACCCGGGAGGAGCGTCCTATCCTGCCCCTGCAGCAGGGAGAGCAGTTTTCAGGTGAAGAAGCTTCAGCCCTGCAATGGATAGCCCCTGGGGCAGAAATACAGCTATTTTCTGGACTCTGCGTGGCGCTGTCAAGGCCTGCCCTGGCCACAGCAACTCGAGGCATTTACTTCGGTGATCCCACCCCGTCTCCCACACTGCCCTTAGCTCCTGCTCTCCTCGCGGCTTCCCTTGGCCTGTTATATGCCGTCTCTGCTCGGGGCCTTGGCCTCTCTCTCCTTCACGGTCTGCCTCCCCTCCAGGCACCCCCATCCTCTCCTCCCAGGCAGGCGCCCCACAGGAAAAGGCAGCGGAGCCGGGGCACCCACCTTGCGCGCCTGCCTGCCTGTCGGCCCCGCCCGCTCCCCAGCACGCAGCCTACACAGGCCGGGCAGCCGTCCCAGCACCACCCGCCGGTGTTGCTCTGATCCAGTCTAGAGTAACTCCAGAAAGAGGGAGGGCAGGCGGGAGGGAGGCTGTCCCTTGGTGAGCAGGCAGGCCCATGAAGTCACTGGCTTGAAGTGGCCGCCACATCTGAGCTGTCTGGGAGCAGGCGGCACATACATTTCCTCCCTCCAGGGAGGCGGGCTGGCGCCACCACCGCGTCCCCTGGGCCGAAGCCTTTGCAGACCTCGTTCCACCTGGATTGTGAGTCGGCACGGCTTCTCCCCACCGAGGCCTCGTTGGGTCTGCTCCCCTCAAGCAGAGGGTGTCCGGTCCTGCAGGCCCCCAGCGCCGGGCTCTCCTCTGGCCCCACCTTGACTCCGATCCTGCAAAACCCAGAGGAGCAGGCCGAGTCCAGCCAGCGCCGGCTCACACACCCGCCGCTCCGTGTTCTCCCGTGCCTAAGCCATCGCCTTTGGCCCCGGGCATGTGTCATGTGCTTCCTTCCACGGGCGGGTCAGGGAGCAGGGCCAGCGAGCAGAGCCGGGAACCCAGCGCTCCTCTGTCCATCCCTGGCCTGCTCTGGAGGCCACCTCTGCTGGCGACCTGGGGGACCAGGTGCCGGCCAGGAGCAGGGCAGACGGGGACTGGCGGGCCAGCTCCGCAGGGGTGTGTTGAGGCTGACTTCTACTGGTTTCAGGTTCCCCTCCCTGGAAGCCCAGGGGCTGGAGGCTCAGGTTTCCCGCCGCCATCCTCCTCTTCTTTGGTGCTGGCAGTGATGGGCCCGTGGCCATGATGTCATCGCCTAATCCAAACAGAAGGGGGGCTGGTTTGGCAGCCCTGGCTGGCGTCCATGCTGAGTGCAGCAGTAAATTTCATTTCAAGGCTATGATTAGGACTGTGCCCAGGAATTTCCTCTCTCTCTCTCCTTCCCTCTCCCCATCCTATTTTTCTTCCTATGTTCCTGCCTTGCCTTCTTTCTGCTCCTCTGCCCTGGCTCTCTCTTCTCGGGGATGCTTGGGGTTCTCAGTGTAGCCCGCAGCACCGCACTCCCAGCCCAGGCTCTTGTCACATTCAGATTCCAGCCTGCCTCCCTCCCTCCCTCCCTGACCAGCCTTGGCATATATGGAATAGGGCCCAGTCCCTGGACAGCACCCAGGGGAGGACGGGGTGAGGGGTCAGAATTCCTAAAGGTGCTCCTTCCACCTTGAACTGAAATGCCAGACAACAGAAAGAGCAGGTTCTGGGGTGGCTCAGGTCACCAGCCAGAAGATCAGAAGGCAGCAGAGCCATGAGAAAGGCAAGGAGGGACCTGGCTTCTTGGAAAGTGAGTCGTTGGGTCCTTAACACCATTTCCAGCTGGTTTCTGGAGTTCAGGTCTGGCTCATTGGCACCCTTGCCCTCTCCTCGGCTAGGAGAGCCTGCCCAGCTCCACACGTGAGAGGGGCCCAAAGGCAGTTTCTCAGTCCGGTGCCTGCATCTCCCTGGCCTGTCCAGCCCCTGGGTGCAGGTGGGACCGTGTGAGCAGTATTGTCCCACACCCTGCTGCTTCTCTCCTCTTCCTGGGGAACCCTGGCTCCGTCCTGGCATTCACAGCCCCGGGAACAAGGCCAATAGCCAGCCGCCTCTTGGTGTCCCCTGCTTTCTCCCGCTATGACTCGGCCACCCCCCCACAGGTGTGACCTGGATGCCCGCGGGGGAGGTACTGGGGTCTGGGTGGGTGATGCTCCAGCAGTGAGGAAGCTGTGGGTCCCCGTCAGTGCTCCCCATCACATCGGACTGTGGCCTGACTCCTTGGGGAGTCAGCCCGTGTTCCCCGCCCCCAGCCCCCATCAGACCCAGAGTACTCCTTCCCCACCAAGCCTGGATGTGGCCTGAGATCCCTCCTCATGGTGCCGCAGGCAGCCGGCCCAGCCAGCCGAAGGTGGCCTGTGAGTGATTTCCATCCTAGGGAGGTGCCCAGCTGGGGCTGTGTGGACAGTGGGATGCCCTAAGCAGGGGCAATGATGGATACGGCCCCTCGTAGCCCATCGCCTGACTCCTTAGACTCCTTGTGTTTTCTCTAAACGGTTACTTGTCCTTGTGTCTGGCTTTCCCACGACTCCCTGCTTCTTAAGGTTACAGCTCATTTGTTCATTCATTCACCTATTCAACACGTATGTGTTGGGCACCTGCCATCAGCCAGGCCTGTGCAGGTGCTGGGGGCCTGGAAGGAACAGACATGGCTCCTTTCCTCCCACAGCAGGAACCACCCGTGAGCAGAAACACCTACAGAAAGAATCACAAGCGGGTGTGGGTGCTGGGTGGGCATCTGCAGGGCCAGAGGGCCTGGGGGCGGCAGAGGGAGGGTGTCCGGCCTGCACCATGAGACCTGGACAATGGTAAGAGTTATCCCGTCAGGGGTGGGGCGCGGCGAGGAGGGCACTGTCCCAGATGGAAGGACGGACCTGCGTGAATGAGCACAGGTGGGAGAAGGCAGGGGCTGTGCGCTGACCGGCGGGCTAAGCGCAGACCTGGGGTGGGAGCGGGGCCTGGGCTGTCGTCATGGCTGATCTGAAGGTAAGAGGTGGGAGACAGACAGGCAGCAGCTGTCGGGGCTGACTCACTGCCGAGCAGAATGATTGGAAACACATGTCCCGCCAAGACAGTGCACATTTATTACTCAGAGCCGAAGGTTCTTGGACCACAAGGGAGTCAACAGGGAGAGGCGTGAGGAGGGGGTGCGGCGGGCGGCGGCCGTGGGGAGGGGCTCCCGGGCTCCCTTCCCTGGGGGGCTCACTGTCTGCACCGTGACAGCCCTCACAGCATCGCTCCTCCACCCTGGCCCTGTTCCTTCTTGCTACTTTTTAAAAAACATTCTGTTACGAAAACTTGCAAGCATATTCACACAGAGAACAGGGTCACGCTCACCCAGGCACCCAGGCCCAGCCTGGAGAGCCACCAACCCCTCGGCCCCGGGCCTGGAGGGTTATTCTGAAGCAAATCCCAGATGTTGTCGTTCCTGTGTCAATTGGGGAAGAGCAGGGTTTTTTTGAAGGGTTATCTGTCCTTCCTCTGTGTAGAGAAAACCCGTTAACTTCTTTATTTACGAGGGATTATCATACCACAAGACTCTTTTTTCTTCCCTTGGGGCAAAACCAGCTCCCCAGAACCAGATAACCCAGGGCTTATCTCTCATCACCAACTGCAGGACTGGTGCCCATTGCTCACCCCCGCCCATCTCTCCTTCCTGTTGCGAAATGGGAGCCTAGCAGCAGCACCGTCTGGAAAGCTTTGGGAAGGGGTCCGGCACGTGCGAGTCCTAGATGCTACTGGTCCGAAGGGGCCAAGAAGCAAGAAGCAGTTTGCATACATTGGAAGCTGCTGGAGCCAGGATTCAAACCCAAATCTGCCACACTATGAAACCTGTTACTGTTTGCCACCAGCCACATGCCCCATCATCATACTTTTTAGGGCCCACTGAACTAGGCTGTCCGGTGACTTTTGCTCGTAATCTGGAAGGCCCCTCTGCCCTGAATCCACTCCCTGGACACCAGGGTTGGGGGAGATGTCCCGAACCAGACAAGCAGTTTCTTCCAGAATGTAAGGCCCTTGGAAAGGAGTAGCAAAAGGTCCTCCCAGCCAACGGGAGGGACAAGAAGAGGGCTCCCTCCACTTGCAGGTAGGGGAGGACAGCTCCTCCTACCTGGGGATAGGTGCTCTGAGTGTAACCCATCTGGATTTTTGGGCTCTGAGGAATGAACACCCAGGTGAGATAGTGGGCTTTATCTGAAGGATGAGGAGAACGGTGGGAGACTGATGGGTGCAGCTGGACGTCAGGGACCCTGTCCCCTCCCCACTCTTCCTGCTCTTGCTCCCCGGGATGGCCGGGCTCAGCCACCTGCCTCTCCCTGGCTCCTTTCTCTCTCTGGCTTCTCTGTGCGTCTGCAGGCTGGCCTGGCTGCCCCACCACAACCCGCTGGCCCTTTGGTTCACACTCTGTCATCCAGTTCATTCCCCTCTAGGGTCTTGTTCTTGAGTGTGGATCTGACGGGCCAGTCAGGATCAGGTGACTGCCACACATGGCTCAGTGGCTGTGGCCACCAGCACCAACTGGGTGGACAGGGCCTGGATCTGAAGGACAGGTCTGTTCAGAAAGAGAGTGAGAACAGCCCCTTCTGAGCCCCTCGTCTCTTGCAGGGACACAAGGAGACACTAGGGCGGGGGTGGGGGGAGACCTTGGGTTCCTGCCTGCCTGCCTATGAGTCCCCTATACCCTCTCCCTTTGGCAATGGGAGAAGGCAGTCGGGGTCTGGGCCCCTGGAGGGCCACATCCCACCTCCCTGCCATACTGGCCATTGGACCAGGGGGAGGTTTGGTCCGCAAGAAGGGCACTGTGGGGCCTGTCTCCCAGGCCTTGGGATCTCTCAAAACCTGATGGGGGAAAGAACGTCACTCAAGACGGATGAGGCCCAAACCTTGGCCTTGCCCATGGCCACAACTCCTGGCAGCTGTGGAGGGCAGCAGCTGCCCCGGGCTCGGACGTCGCCTGAAAGGCATGTCCGGGGCTGCTACTCCCTTATCGCCTGCCAAAGAAAATATTTTTTGCAGGTTCCTTGTGAGCTGAGAATGAAAACACAACACCCAGCAGGACGAGTGGGGGGTGAAAGGCCTGGCTTTCTCCGGGGGTCCAGCAGACACTGGGGGATGGCGTCACTCAGACACAGCTGGACTGCTAGTCCTGGAGGCCCAGGGGGCTGCCAGGTGAGCAGAGTGGCCGAGGGTGGGGAGGGCCCAGAACCGGGGCAGGAAATGGGATTGTTGGAAAAGTTGTGTGCTCTTAAAAGGCCAATGACATGGCTCAGGCTGAACCAAGTGCTTCCTGGGAGGAATGCACTAGAAAAGACTTCTTGAGAGGGGTCTGCAGGGGCTCTGGGTTAAAATAAACAGAATAACAATGACAATTTCTAAAAAGGACAGAATTCAGGCTGAGTTTTCGAAGTTCAGATGAACAGAAAGGAAAAAAATATCTAATGCTCACGTAATGAGAAAGAACTGCTGATGTTTTGGCATCTAGCAACCATTTTCAAAAATCGCGTCTGTGTATATACGTGATCATTTCCATACATACATGAAACCATGTGTAACAAGTAATAACGTATGTTCTAACTTGTAGCTTGCTTATTTTAAACCCAGGAAGTTATCACGAACATCTTCCCATGTCTTTAGTTTCCTGTAGCACCATTCCTAACATCTGCATGGCATTCTGACGTGGGCTCTCCCCAAGAGGTGGGAGGAAGTTGCCAATGGCAGCTCCAGGCTTGATGGTCCTTATAGCTCCCAGTCCCAAAGAGTAAGCAGGTGGCCTCAGCCGTTGCTATGGCAAAATACCCAAGGAAGGCTCTGATTGGCCAGGCTTGGATCCTGTGCCTATCCTTGAGCCAATCACGACAGCCAGTGGAATTGAGGGCTTTGATTGGCCAGGCCCGCAGCACGAGCCCATCCGGTAGCCAGGAGGAGAGCGAGGGAAGGGATGCTGAGCAGACAACAAGCATAGAGCCCCCACAGACTGCAAACCAACGAGAGCCCTAGGCACACACGTACAAGGAATGTCCAGCACCGTAGTGGGTCTAAGACCAGAGGGCCACGAGACGTGGTCTTACCCTGAAGAGGCTTACGGTTTGGGGAGGCCCCTAAATACACAAAACCCAACTACAGATGGGTTCAATGCCAAAATGCCAAGCACTGGGAGGACTTGGTTGCAGAACAGACCTGTATTAGCACCCGTGTCCTCCACGGCCTTGGCCAATCTCCTCACTTCTCTGGACTCCAGCTTCCTCATCCGTAACGTGGGAACGACAGTACCAACGGCGCTGGTCAGGGTACGGTGGCACATCCGTTTGCGGGCATGAGCAAGAGCGCAGATGGGTGCGTGGTAGACGGGAGTTAGCAGCGGCAGTGGTGGTCATATCCCAGTGGGGCTGGGGGAGAGCATGGGGCACGGATAGCAAACGCCAGACAGTGCACGGAAGAGGCTTAGAGGTGCACGGTGGATGTGTTATAACAGGAACAGGAAACCACCCAAATGTTCATCAAATGATGACGGGGTAAAAATATGGTGCATCCGTAAGATAGATTATTAAGGGGCCGTAAGACGAACGGAGATTGCCATCTGCCGCAACGGGATGAGCCTCAGTAGCGCGCCGGGTGAAAGAATCCGGCCACAAAAGGCCACCTAACATATGAGTCCCTTCGTCTGAAATGTCCGGAGCAGGTCTGTCTGTAGAGACACAAAGTACATCAGGCTTCCCGGGCTCTGAGCAGAGGGAGGGGGGAGATGCGGGTGACAGCTAAGGGCACAGGTTTTCCCTGGACAGACAGGGACAGCTGCTCAGGCTTGTCGGGGGACACTTGGGACAAGATGGGAAGAGGAGGCGAAGGTTTGAGCCACGCACTCCCAGGAAGAGAGCTTTGGTGGCACCTGGCTGATCCCGCTCGCTTGGAGAGCCACAGCTGCGCACTGATCCCAGCCCAAGGCACGGGGCAGAAGCCAGGGTGCCCCACGGCATCCCCACCAGCCCCCACCTTTGTGCCCATCATCTCCCTCTGGGGAGGACAACTGCCAGCGGACGAGTACTTACACCACCCTGCCCCCACTCCGCCCCCAGAACACGGAGGGTCTGCTGGCGTGGCCCGAGGCTGGGACTCGTGGGTGGGGGGCAGGGGAGACAACAGGAGGTGAGGTTGGCTTCTTGTTCTCGGGCTGGCAAAGGCACAGCTTCGCCGGCGGAAGAACACACGGAATTAAAGGCACTGGGAAGACAAGGGGACGGGAAAAGGTGAGAGAGTCAAACACACGCAGGCTGGGATGGAGTGACAATGTGGGCACGCCGCGGGGAGGGGGCAGCTGCCACGGGCGCCCTGCAAGGCGGGCAGGGACAAGGGCTGGGCGTCCTGATGAGGACTCAAGAGTGACGCTTTCATTAAATCTTTATTATTCATTGTTTTTATTGAATAGAGTTTAATTTTTAGGGTGGGTTAACTTTACAGAAAACGGAGCAGATAGTACAGACTTGCCGTCCCCCCACCTCACGGTGTTCCCTGTTGTGGTCACGCAGTGTGACACATCGGTCACAGTGTCTTAGTCTGCTAGGGCACTGCCGTAGCCGTGGCGGGGCAGCACACCTCGTTCTCCCAGGTGTGGAGGCTGGAGGTCTGAGACCAGGGCGAGAGGCCGCCTCCTGCTTCCTAAGTGTCTTCCCGCCGTGTCCCACGTGGTGGAAGGGGTGAGCGAGCTCCTGGGGGTCTCAATGACAAGGGCACTAACCGCATTGTTGGGTGCTCCCCTTCATGGCCTGATCACCTGCCAAAGGATCCACACCCTAACAGCATCACATGGGGGGCAGGATTTCAATGTGAATTCGGGGGCGCACACGCATGTGGTCCATTGCTCGACTGAACCAATACTGATACCTTCTTACTCACCGGAGTCCGGAGTTGGCATTAGGGGTGATCTCGGGGTTGTGCAGTGTAGGCTTTGGACAAACGGATGATGACGTGTGTTCACCGGGACAGTTCATACCGAAGAGTCTCACTGCCCTCGGATCCCCTGGGCACCACCCGCTCCTCCACCCTCACAGATTTGCTGTTTCCCTGAACGTGACATTTGCTGAGAGAGGACACACGGCCCGGCTTGAGCATCACCCACCAGATGTCATCTTGTCCCCGTGGGGCACCAGGGTCTTGGCACGGCCTAGCGCCTTCGGCCCCCAGGTGCCCCCTCTAGTGTGATGGAACCATGCATCTCTTCTGGGGTCTGGGCAGGCTAGCTGCCCCCTCCCATACGGGAGACGAGCAAGACCATCTTTGATTTGGGATTATGGAGGACAGGCAGCCTATGAGGAGTGAGGCTGGGTCTAGGCCATTCTACCAATGCTGCGGAGATCGGCCACGCTGCAGTGCAGGAGACGGAACCAGCAGGAACGCCTGCCTGCAGGAAGTGCTGGCCTCAGTGGGCTTGCGAGCCCCGCGACCCGGAAGTCTCCCTTGGTGTCTACTCTGCATGCGTCTTATGAAATAATGTGGTTGCTGTATTCTCTGTAACTGCGGGGATTTGATGGGGTGACCTGTGGCTCAAGGGCCGAGCAGCCCTGACATCTTGGGCGACATGCCACAGGCAGGCGTGTACCAGAGACTGGCGTGCGGGCGACCAGTCCCAAGCAGGGTGTGACGATCTCAGAAAGGCAGTCCCAGGACCAGCCCAAGCTCCCAAGGAGGGCACCCAGCACAGCCATCTCAGACCTGTGACCGCACCACTGGCCTCCCCAGTACCACTCAGGCACATCGCCGACCATGTCCAGCCCCGCCGTGGCCCTTGCCTGCACACACATGGAGCCACACGCGAGAGGAGCAGCACGCGGCTTGCACTCGGGGCTCAGATCTAAAGTCCCTGCTGATTTCCTCTTGCCGGGGCGGCGTGACAGGTGCGATGCTCGGACAGGTCACCCCACAAGCTTCGGCTGCTGGAGGGGAGTGCCTCTGACCCACCCCTTAAAGGGAACGTCATGCGTCCCCTGGATAGAGAGGCCACTTTTTACTGAAATACCACATACACACAGAGAAGTGCACAGATTGTAAGGGTGGGGCTTGGTTCCTCCCGGCAAAGCGAGCACGCCGCGTGACCGCCGTCCAGAACAGCAAACGGAGCACCACCAGCCCCCGGAGCACCACCTCCTGCGTGGCCCCTCCAGTCCCTCCCCCCGCTCAGACCTCAGTCCTGACCACTAGCACTGGGACTCACTCCGCCAGGCTTCTATTTTAGGTCCGACCGGCTCAAACACACAATTTGCCAAAAACCTGTCCAGTCATTTTTGCAAAGACGATTTTATCGACTTAGAAAATACGCGGTCACTGTGTAGCTCAGCTTAACTTTTCATTCCTCACCCGCTGTTTGTCTGTATTTATCTGCATCGGGCGACCTCCTCAGAGGACAGCTCACCAGGGGCCAGAATCCTGTCTGCCTCAAGTGCTCGGCTCTGGTGGAAGATCCAGACTTGGTCCAACAGTCCCCTCCCCATCCTCGGGGAGCACCCCAGAACAGGAGCACAGGGACCCACTGTCCTCAGGACAGCGAGAAAATGTCCAACATCGTGATGTCCCTGAGTAAGGACACCGAGGTCTGTCAGTGACGGGCGTGACTGAACACGCCCAGGGACTCGCACTCTGGGCTCCCTGTCGGGTGAGATTTTCAAACTATTCTCGTCTACACCTCCTGATTCGGAGTTTTCTTTTACGGGCAGACCACATGGAGACCCAGTGTCACAACAGGCGCCAGCTTCTTGCAGGTGGGGGAGACGGGTGGCCACCACTCCTGAGGATGGGCCCCGGCCGGCTGGTTCTGGGGGAAGCGCCGTGGGCCCAGGGCATGGGCCTTGGGCACCCACACCCCAGAGGAGGGCAGGCTGCAGAAGGAGCTTTTTTCAGAAATACTCTCAGAACACACAATCTGTTTTTCTCTTATCATGCTCAGCGAAGCTTCATGCGCCAACGCTCCTGATAGGCCGGGCAAGCGGGAGGACATCTGCCTTGTGAAAAGTCAGCCTTGAAGCATGGCTTCGTGTCCTGGGCTGAAGGCTGTTCCAGGAGTGAGGCCACATCTATCACCATGCATTGTGCTGAGAACAGAGAAGCACCAAGGCTGGCCTCCTCCCGCTGCACCCCTGCTCCTCACACACTCTCTCCATGGCCCCGCTGCCCCAGGGAAGACGGCTCCCCTGCCCTTCTTTGACCAAAGTCCCATCTGGAGGGACTCAATCACAACCTAGGTTCTGTGTTTGAGCTTTGAAAACAAGAGGCAGTGAATGAGCCTCAGCAGGGACGGAAGCAGGAAAGGGGGGTTATGATAGAAACACCCCCAAATTCTGGAAGAATAGCTTCACCTGCTCTCATTTCTCTTCAAGTATGGTTTGAAAAATGGAGTGTCACATGCTGTGCTGGGCAGCGGGGATAGAGAAATGCTTGAGGCCTGGTCCCTGCTCCTAAGCCACTTGTTGCCCAGTTGCATAGAGCGACATATAGACAATCCCACAATGAAATTGGAAAAATATTGCACTGGTTAAGATACTCTCAATTATAAATAACTACATAAAGACTACATAAATGGTAAAGTAGGTTTACTGGCTTGCTTACCTGAAGAGTCCCCAGGGACAGACGGCATTATGATGTTTGATCAAGGTTCTCCCCTCCTCCGTGCATCTGCTTCTTTTTCAAACTGGATTGCCTCATGGTTACAAAATGGCTGCCAGTGCCACTAGGCTATGTGGTTCCACGTTCAAGTTGCTCTCTTCAGCCACAGACTCGAAGCCTTGAACTTTGCTATGGACTGGCTACTAGTGTAGACTCAGCGCCATACGGACCTGACCTTTAACTCTGTCTCTGGTGTCTTCTGGCCTTATAACCTTGGGCAAGTTACAAACCTTGGTTTTTATAAAGTATGGAGAACAACAGCTCCAGTCTGTTGAATTATCGTAAGAAGTAATCAATGGAACGAGTATCAAGCACTCAGCACAGCCCCCGGTGTGCAGTGAGTGCTCATGAATGTGGCTGTCGGGAACACTGTGAGTGCACCCTGAGCTTCTCCTTCCTTTCTCTGGAGGATGCTGCTGGTTTTGTTTGGAATCCATACCTCCCCACACAGTCCAGACACCGTGGGGAGAGCCGAGTCTTCCCTGGATCCACAGCCTATCCCCTGGCCTCAGTTACCAGTTTCGTGCTGGGCATGTGCCCCAAACTGGCTCAGTGAGAACGGAGGAGATGTTTGTGGGGGGTTGTGGCAGATCATATTTTTCAAGATGGCTCCAGCAACAGCTCCCATCCCACGTGCTCCTCATCAGTGCAACCTCGACACTCCACCAGTAAGTGGTGGGCTCTGCAGCCCCTCCCCTTGACTCTGCGAGGGTCTCTGTGACGCCTCAGCCCGCAGAGTGCAGTGGGAGCAATGTTGCCTGACTTCCAAGGCCGGCTCATAAAAATGCCATGCACTTTTGCCTCATCTTCTTAGAACCCAGGCACCGTGCCATTAGGGAACCCAAGTAGCTCTCTGCAAGGAGGAGCTGAGGCCCCCAATGCATAGCCCTGGCTTAGTTCCTGGCCAGCAGCTGCAGCCACTTGTCAACCATGAAAGCGAGCCATCTTGAAATGGATCCTCCAGACCCCAGCTGATCTGGTCCAGCTGATGCCACATGGAACAAGGACAAACTCGTTCTTGCTGAGCCCAGATCTCAGATTTGTAACCAAAATACAAGATTTGGTCACTAGGTTTTGGAGTGATTTGTTATACAGAAATAGATAACCAGAACAGGAGTTCCGAAAAAGAGGTTCATTCTGCCTTTTAATGTGGCATAGAGCTGGAGCCACTGCAGCCATTTTGGCACCATGAGGAGAATAGTGTGAGGATAAAGTTGCTGCTCTGGGAGGCAGAAAGGAGCCATAGCCTTGCACCAGGTCCCCTGGACATGGCTGAACTGGTGGTTCAGCTAGCCATGAAGCCACCCAGCTTCTGCATTTCCCAATTAATGCCAACAAAACACCCTCGGCAGAGTTGTAGCCTTTCTGAATTGGATTCGTTCTCATAACCCAAAGCATCCTGACTGATGGAGCTCCTCTCGCTATCAGGGAGTCATCATCTGAGTATAAGCAGAGAGCAATGTCTCCGTTGCGTACCTGAGAGCAGTAATCACGGTGGCTCCGTGGCGCTGAGCTGGAGACAGCTGGAAAGCAGGAAGGCCACTCAGGGCACGGCAGCCAAGCTTCCAGGCAAGAGAAGGTGAGGGTCAAGGTGATGGGTCTGGAGAAGGGCGTTGCTGAGGGTCAGTTCACAGGTGCCGTGCTCGGTACTACTCGTGATAGAAGGAGATCCCAAACACCGCCCCTGTTGAATGAAGACCCAGACAACTTAACTATGGGAGCGGCTTGAAGAAAGTGGCACCAAGCTTCCCTCCCCTGTCCCCTCTGCCCCTGCCCCCATGGGACTGAAACCATCCTTCCCACTGTCCTCGCTGTCTGGCTGCCAGGGGGGTTCGAGATCTCCCAGCAGGATTAGGGAAAAGACCCCGAGGGCAATGGAAACTTCTAGGCCCAGGTGGCTCAGCAGCTTGTTGGCTTGCCACTGCTCACGGCCCTCGAACAAATGACTCTCCCTGTTTCAGCCCGTTGTCCTCCCTACATTTGTTCTTGGTTGGTCCCCACCCAGACTGACCTCAGCCCATCCCACCCTCCAGCCGAGCTGGGCGGCCTCCCCGCCCCCCAGCGCCCCCTCACACAGCTGGTAGCTGTTACTGCAAGCCCTCAGATGTTCACCAAAGGCCTTGCTCTGCATTTTCTCTCCTCTGGCAACACAGATTCTTAAAGGGGCCCAGCTAGTTTTCCTCCTCTTGGGCCTCGGGGACCCCTCTCCCTCTGGATTCTTCCTGGGGGTGCCCTCTTGACCTGGGGTGGGAAGCAGGTGCCAGGGTTGGACTAGCTGGGGCCAGCAGCTGATGACCCCGTTGGTGGTCAGCACTGAGGGCCGTGATGGCCGGGCCACCCTAGCTGTTGGAAGGGACCGACCTAACTGGCCTCCTTTCCTCCTGGGCTGGAGGGCATGCACCCCCACTCCCCAGGAAACTCAGGACAAGCCCCTGAGACCCACTTCTCCGAGGACACCATGGCCAGGTCCTCCCGGCCCGGCCTCCTCCCTGACTGGGTGAATAAACACAGGCGCCCCAGGGTTTGGGCAGCCCACAGCCCAGAAACACCCCACTGTGCCAAAATGAAGAAAATCCTTCTGAAAGGAGCTGACGCTTTTAAGCATTTTCAGACATCCTCGGACCTTGCGTGAGATCAGGCAGGCTGCCCAAGCATGCATCCAACGGACCCCACCAAGGTCCAAGGGAGCAGCCCAGCCCAGCAGAGTGGGGGGAGCTGGCCTGGCCCACATGTGGTCAGGGGTGAGTCCTCCTCACTTCCCCAGGCCAGGGAGATTGAGGAGGGCAGACCAGACCCAGCCAGGCCGCTGGGGCCTGCCTGGCTGCAGCGTGGCCTCGGTGCCAACAAGGGCCAGCGCACCTCTCCTCCCCGACCCCCAGTCAGTGCAGAGCCGTTGAATTTTTGTGAAGCCGGGACCCCAAATGAGCAACAGTGCCTGTAATCCAGCGTGGGTCGGGGGGGCAGTTTATGGCTGGGCCTGGGGTGGGAGGGCACTGGGGTCTCCAACCTGGGACTCCAAAAGAGTGAAGATTCTCGAGAAACTAGCACAGAGCTGGACCTCCGGAAGCATCTGGCAGCGAGAGGAGATGCAGAAACATCCTGCCATTGATTGACTGTCTCCCCAAAATTCACACTTTGGAAGCTACCCCCCGATGGGATGGTATCAGTCTGGGAGGTGATCAGGTCATGAGGGAAGAGCCTCATGAATGGGTTAGTGACCTTATAGAAGGGATCCCAGCGCCTCTCTCACCCGTTCCTCCCTGCGAGGACACAGTGAGAAAGACGGCTATCTGTGAACCAGGGAGAGGGCTCCCAGCAGACACAAATCTCCGAGCACCTTGACCTCAGACGTCTAGGCTGTTCGTTTACAAGCCACCGTCTGTGGCCATCTGCCGGAGCCGCCCGAGCACACGGCGCCGTGCCCTCACCGTGCTGGCGAGAGGGACCGTGACAACGGGCGCCTTCAGATGCCCTTTCACATGGTACTGACGACAGTCCCTGGACAGAGACGGTGTGTCCGCACCCTCCTTACAGGCTCAGAGCCGAGACTCAGAGAGGTGAAGCCTCCTGCCTCAGGCCACACAGCCGAGATGGGAGTCCAGCCTGGGGGCTGTGTCTCACCCCCTTCTGTGTCTGGCCCACCTGGAACTCAGAGGTCCCCTTGTCTGTCTGGTTGCAGGTGCGGAGAGCACAGAGGGTGTGGCCCAGGGGCCACGTGGCGAGGCTGGTACAAGCAGGGGCTTGGCTTCGGTCCAGGTGCTTTCCGGTGGGCACAGGATTCCTCTGTGCCTCCTGGTGAAACCGGCTTCACTGCCCTCAAGATGGAAGGGTTGGGAGGGGGCGTGAAAGGCCTCCCTTAAGGACTGCATCTCCCCGCAGGCTTGGGAAGGGCCCCGGTGGCAGAGTAGGGAGATGAGAGAGCCACCAGCACCACGAAATGGTGAAGGTCAAAAGCAGCCCTGGTAACCATTGCCACCCCCGAAGTCTTTGTGTTGCCAAGGCAACGCTCCTCCCGTGCTACCCATCCCCGCACGGGGTCTGCTGTGACTGAAGCAGAAGCCTCCCCAGAAAGGGCTGGGCTAATGGGGAACAGCTGCTCAGCACACCACACACAGAATCGTAAGGAGCTGCCCTTGGCCACTGTCCCCTCCCAGCCTCCCTGCTCGCAGGCCAGGTGCTGGCTGAGAGGCCGGTCTGCCCTCCTCTCCCCACCTGGGAGCGCTCCCCGCCTCTATCCTCTATCGAGCAATGCTGCCCAGACGCCTGGCCGGCCCCTGCCTCTCCCATCCAGCCCCCAGCCGACCCTCCCTCCCTCCCACTGCAGGGAAAAGAAGACGGAACCGGGAGCCAGAACCTAGCAGCCCAACCAGAACGGGGTGTGGGGCTGTGATATCTTGATATAAGACATGTCTATTAGGTCGGAGGATGGGGGCTGGCTGCCAGAGGAACCAACCATGAGATCAGAGTTGGAACTTTCAGCCCCACCCCAAGACCTCCGGGAGGGGAGAGTGGCCGGAGGTCCAGCTGGTCACCAGCGGCCCTGATTTAACCAAGGATGCTTGCGTAATGAAACCTCCATGAAAACCCTTAAAGGACGCGGTTTGGGGAGCTTGGGGTGCTGGGAGGGTTGCACAGCCACAGAGGGTGTGGGAGCGCCATGCTCCTCCCCCGTACCCTGGCTGTTTCTGCCGCGTGTCCTTTATCAGAGACTGGGAACACTACGGGAGGTGTTTCCCTGAGCCCTGCGGACCGCTCTAGCAAACGATCAAACCCGAGGACGGGGTCATGGGGATGCCCCCGGGGATGGGAAGTTGGCCTCCAGGGGGGTCTCATGGGATGGAGCCCTTCACCTGTGGGGTCTCTGCTGACTTCAGGCAGCTGGTGTCTGAGAGCTGGAAACGCAGCCACGCGGGAGGGGTGAGGCGGGAGGGTCGTCGAACCCTCTGGTTCGGTGTCAGAGGTGTTGTGATGACAGCACAGAGGGTAGGGGTATCAGCAGCTCTCAGAGCCCCGGTGGGTTCCCACCTGCAGCCCCGGGAGCTGTCACTGGTTCAGACCCGGGCCTTTGAACTTCCTTGAATGCGCTGGAATTTCTGGGGGGCTCTGGGAGCACAGGGCCGCACCCTTCCCCAGGGCTCCTGACTCAGTAGGACGGGGCCGTCCGGAGAATGTGCACTGCTGACAAGTTTCCCCAGGCCACGCTGACGCTGCTGATCAGGGACCCCACTTTGAAAACCGCTGGTTTAGATGATTCCGTGTGAAGCTGACCTAAGTTGGCCCCACGTTCCACAGCCTGCTTCGCTTCTCCTTAGGACTGTACGTGCGGGTCGTGTTGTAAGGGTTTGGGTTTTCCCCCTTGGGGGCGGATGCGGTAGTGGAGAAGGGGGGTGGGTCTGACTGACCGTGTATTTGAACACATGGCTTGGTTCCTTCATTCAACCGAGAGTTAGGGGTTAGTGGCCGCGGAGACACCACGGGGACGGCCATGCCCCGTGGAGAGATCCCTGCAGGGGTTCATAGCACGTGTGGCGGGTACAGGGCAGGGCAGCTGACTCCGCGCCGGACACAGAGAAGTGTGTTCCCAGAGGTCATGTGTCTGAGGGAGCTGCTTAGAGATGCAGAAGCTCGGGCCCCTTTCCACCAGAGCCCTGAGAGCCGAGAGGCCCCCAGACCTGATGGATGCATGGGAATTACCTGGTGCAGAGGAAGAGAAAGAACGTTCCAGAAGCAGGCATCGTCTGTGGGCACTCTAAGAAGGGAAAGCAGTTCTGTGGACCAGAGAAGGATTTGGGGGTGGGTGTTGGCGGCTGGAGAAGCTTCTTTCCTTGGGAAGGGACCTCCATTAGGGATACTCCTGGCTGCTCTCCTCCACCTGACTGGAGCCACCAGACCTCTGGCCATCTGGCTGGGCACTGGCGGTGGGTTGCCCTACCCTGAACTGCTCCAGGAGGACGGAGGACCCCTCTCCCTGGTGCAAGTGCGGTGCTGTTTTGCTCCAATTCTGAGAAGTCTGCTCCGGCTTCCCTGCGAGCTCAGGTGCTCAGGAAACGGATGCTGGCCGAGCCGTGTCACTGGGAGGCTCCGGAAAGGAGAGGCAGCACGCCCTGGGTGCAGGGCAGAGACTGAGAGATGGAAAGGGGGCAGAGGGTCTTTGGAAGCTGGCACGGTCCCCACTGCACAAGAGGAGCCTGGGGGGCAGGGGTGAGGAGTCCCCGTCTGCTCGGTTCTGCAGCTGAGGACCGGGGCTCAGGTCCCCGGCTCCCCGGCCCAGTTTCAGCCAGCTGCCCCCGAGGCCGTCCCCAAGTGCCAGCCGTCGATCCCTGGCCCACTCTCATCGTTAGAATGTGTCTTGTCACATTAAACCAAAACCGGTCTCTCAGCGGCTTCCCTGCCTGGGCCCTTGGATCTTTGAGAGATGTCACTGTCCGTGATCCACCTGACCCCCTCACCAGTCTCCTGGAGCTTGCTGATGGATCAGACTCTCCGGCAGTGTCCGCGGGTCAGCTTCTTGGTCACTTCCCCGGGGTCCGGCGCTGGTGGGGGTGGGCGCCAGCTCCTGTGTGCCGAGATGGCTGAGGCCAGGAAACTTGCCAGGCACGGGGGTCTCCTGAAGTTGGATGGGAGAGTCCGTGTCTCAAAGAAAGCCGACGCCAGGAAGGGTGAGACGCTCCGGGTCTGAATGTCCGTCCCCAGCCAGCAGGAGGGGAGACAGCTTCGCATTTTCAAGTGAGGGAAGACATGCCGGCTCTGGGTATCCAAGGGTGCTATGGCGGGAAGGCAGGAGCTCCCCCTTGGAACCAGGGCCCCTTCCCTCGGCAAGCAGGGCTCGGATTAGGGAAGGCATACAAGAGCAGAGCCACCCCTGAGCCCAGACTCTGAACAGCCCAACGGTGGGGTAATGGTGGTTCCCCAAAAGACAGGTCTACGTCCTGACCCTCAGGACCCCTGGGTGTGGCCGTGTTTGGATCAAGAGTCTTTGGAGATGTAACTAAATTAAGGACCTGGTGATGAACTCTCCCTGGATGTAGGGGGGCCTGAATCCAGTCTCTGACACCTTCACGAGAGAAAGGGCAGGGAGGCGGGAGACAAGGGGGTCGCGCTGATGGCCAGAGGTGGGAGCGATGTGTCTGCACGCCAGGGAGCGCCCTCAGACAGCAGAAGCTGGGACATAGGCCTGGAGCCCACCTGCCCTGGGAGCTTCCAGAAAGAACCAGCCCTGCGCATGTCTTGATTTCAGACTGTGGCCCCTAGAACTGGGAGAGGCAGATCTGCGTCATTTCCAGCCGCTCATGTGGGGGCAATGCGTGCGGGGAGCCCCAGGAAACGAACACAGGCCCCTCCGGAGTCTGGCCTGGAAGGCGTGCGGCCCCCCAGATCTGACTGCGGGCAGACAGGCAGGGGTGGGCGTCCTACTCCAGCAGGCTGGAGGCTGGCTCTAGCGGGCGGGTGGTGGTCGCTGGTGCTGATGCTGGCTGTCCCTGCGGGGCAGGTTCCAACTGAGGAGCACACGAGCCCGGTGACTCAGGTGGGGGGCTGTCCCTGCCTCGCCCCGAGGCCCCGCACCCCTCTGGCTGCTGACCTGTCCCCACCCAGACCCTCCGTCCCACACTTCCGCACATTGGCTTCTGCCCTGATGGTCTCCACGCGCCCCCCCCCCCC
>NW_024424897.1:3437855-3448510 GCF_017311325.1 Ursus maritimus | reverse complement strand
CCCCCCCCCCCCCCCACACACACATAAGTCACAGCCCTTGGTGCCTCCAAGACCCTGCGTCTCTTCTCCCTTGGCGCACTGGCTGGGCGCGTTTGTCTCTGGTCCGCAGAGACCACGGCGGCTGACCCCTGGCCCCACTGGCCGGGCTGCGCAGTCCTCCTGCAGGACGGCAGGCCGCGGAAGCGCGCATGGGGCCACCCGGTGGCGGGGCCATAGCGGTGCGGGAGGCGGGGCCGGGAACAGGGCTCTGCGTTCTTTCCCCGGCTGTTTTGCAAGGACCACATGCTTGGCGCTGAGCTCTGGCGGCCCCCCAGCGACATTCTTTCAGAAGATCAGCTGCTGCCACATCAAACCTTCTCTGTCCAGCTCCCCCTGCGGCCCAGGGCCCGCCACCTTCCCCGGGGCCACACGGGTGGGGCACAAGGAAGCCAGCGCACATTTCAGGGCGGCCTGAGCATGTCTGGGCGAGGCCATGGCCGAAACCGAGGTGTGAGGGCCTGAGCAGCAAGGGGAGTGCTTTTAAAAAACTTTTCCTTGAGTCATATTTCTCAATAAAAAAAAAAAATGTAAAAACCAGACAATGAAAACCTTTCATTGTACAAGGAATACGCAAGTATTCTCAGGGTCAAAGGGTGGCCTGCACATCCCCTCCTCCAACGGAAACACCAACATGGGTCCCATGCTCCTCACCCCAAACCAATAACTGTGGCGGACAGGGTGGGGGACTCCCCTCGGCCCCGCCCTGGGATCACCCCACGGCAGCCCAGTGGGGGAGGGGTGGTCCTGGAAGGAACACCTGGGTCATTTTGGGAAGGGTCTGGAGACTCGGTAGACAGCTGGGAATGTTCTGCAGCTTCCTGTCTAACTTGCTATTGTGTCGGGAATCACTGTCATGTTGGCACCTGTGGGACCAGAGTCCCTTGAACAGCTGATACTCCCGTCGTCCCCTCGACAGAGGCTGTAATGTTTCAAATTCATTCAGCTATTCCTCCGACTCTCCCTCCTGCGTTTGGGACACCTGCCACTGTGTGGGCTGAGGCCAGACCGCTGTTCCCGGGGGCTCTCAGCTGGGCAGCACGTGGCTCGGCGTGGCAGGGGTGGTCTGGAATGCTTGCTGAGGGAGAGAGCAGCAGTAGTGGGTCCCCCGGGGCCGTGAGCATGTCCGTGGTGGGGTGCTAGTGCTTTCAGTTCCAACCTTGCTACTGGGTCCAGGCATCCTCAGCCTCCTGGCTATGGCTGATTTCAAATGGCAGCTCCTGGGGCGCCTGGCTGGCTCAGCCAGTGAAGCATCTGCCTTCGGCTCGGGTCGTGACCCCGGGGTCCTGGGATCGAGCCCCGGGTCATCATCCTCGTCATCGGGCTCCTCGCTCAGCAGGGAGCCTGCTCCTCTCTCTGCCCCTCCCCCTTGTCGTGCTCTCTCTCTCTCTCAAATAAATAAAATCTAAAAAAAAAAAATGTAATCAAATGGCAGCTCCTCCCGACAGGAGGTGGAGGCCGTTTTCCCCACCCTTGGATCTGTGGTGGCCTCGCATCGTGGAACTCTGCTGCCACGTGCCCAAGCCTGCGCTAGCATCCACGAGGATGAGACCGAATGGAGAGGGGGTCCCACGATCCCAGCTGTCCCACCCAGGTGAGGCCCCTGACGTGAGGAGCCCAGCCAACCCCGAGCAAAGAGGAGCATTCTGGCAGAACCCAGCCCAGACTACCATTCCCTAGGGCCCTGCGCACATGAAGGGTGGACTGCTTTGCTCGGTGGGCCAGTTACCCGAAACACTAACTTCCTTAATTGTTGCTCGGTGCCCGAGCCCGGTTCTCTAGCCTTTCCATCCATTCCGAGACCTTTCTAACTCCTTCCATAAACGCTCTTCCACTTAGATTCACCAGAATTGGTTCTGTTGTTCGCAACTAAGCGCAGTGGCTGGTATAGACATTGGTGCCGGGAACGGATCCCAGGCGAGTGGCCCTTGGAGAAAACTGGACTGAAAGCAGAGAAACTCTCACGATGCCCCCCCCCCACACTGGGACGGCTGCAGTTAAGACCCCCAGCGTGCGGTGCTGGTGACGACACGTGGCAGCGGAGATCTCGCACGCCACGGGGGTGGGGGCACTGGCACCGTCACCAAGGAAGAGGGTTTGGCAGTGTCCACTCAAGTGAAACGTACAGCCCATCAACTCCACTCTTAGGGGTACCCCAAGACAAGTGAGTCCCCGTGTCCTCCAAAGGGCATGTGCAAGAATGCTCGTGGAGGCTTTATTCAAAATACCACCATGCTGGACACAGCCCTGATGCCCGTCAGCTGTGGCTAGGTTGGAAAATCGTGGCCAATTCATATAATGGAATTCTGCGTGGCTGCGTGGAATGACACGCACTAACCTCGTAGACAAGATGGCGAGCCCAAGAAGGCTGACGCCGAAGGGTACGTGCTGTATGATTCCATTTACGTGAGGTTTGAGAACAGGAAAGCCTAGTCGGTGTTAAGAGAAGTCAGAGCAGTGGTTATGGGGGCGGGGGTGTGGTGTACCTGGGAGGAGGCAGGAGGGAGCCCGCTGGGGCCGAGGGAAGTGTCCCTGTCGAGATCTGAGGGGCGGGTGCACGGCGTATTGATGTAACGTAGAGTAACGGAGCTCTAGACTTTATCCATACATATCTGTATCTATTGCTGTTGCTCTATCTATCTAGATACGTACAAATACACGTATATGTTACACACCAGTAAAGCCTTTGCTCGCAATCCCACTGGCACACAGGATAGAAATCTGCCACTGCGTGCAGGGCGAACCAGCTGATTCAGTCACGGCCTGCGGTCACCTGGAATGAAGTCCCCACTGGAGGCAAAGTGTTGGGGACCCTACTGCTGCCCATAAAATAGTAGGAAGAACTAAGCGTTTTCAAGGATTGTAGGCGCAGGGCAGTTGTTTCCAATGGGACTGAAGCAAGGGTGAAGCAAGTGAGCCACCTTCCATGCGAAATGGAAGGTGCACTCGGTGTCAGGGGGTAGACAGCGGGGGAAGGCACCTTCTGTCCCTTTCTGCTACCTCCTTCTTGCTTCCTGAAAGGCAGACACAGTGGCTGGAATCCCAGCAGCCATTATGGACCACGAGGTAACCTCGAGGATGGCAGTCACGAGCTAAGACAGTGGTGTGGAGAGGAGGTGCCTTCCCCCAGAACGACTGCCTCATCTCTCCTGTGTGAGAGAAAAAGAAAGCATCTCATAGAAGTCACTGCTATTTTGGGTGTTCATTATAGGAAGCCGAAGCTAAAAATACCCAGTACAGGTGCATTCATCAGAGGTCTGGCTTGGTTGCTCGAGTGTCTGAGAGCCGCGCTATCTCGACGGGTTGATGGACAACGGGACTCCCTGGAGACCCATGAACTCCTCGCTACGACGAAGAGAAAAGAACCCAGGACCGAGGCCCCTGAAGTGCGCACCTCTGCAGTTCATCCAAAGCCCCTCCTCTGGACAGACCGACAGCTCTCTTCCCTGAATGCCCGGGGACATGGACCGAGGGAGGCGGTGCCAGGGGCAGGGGCTTCCCGACTGCAAGGGGGAGGATGTGGCTAGCTGCCCAGCAGGTGCTCAGGACCAGAACAGGTGCATTCACGAGCTGCTAATGCAGGGGTGCTTGAGGTTCACAAAGGCGCACTGGGGGGCTCAGGGGGCCTGGCGGGGGGCCACTCAGGTGTCTGGGCTTTAGAGTTAAGTCATGCCGTGCCCTCCATGCAGGGAAACTCTCTTCTTCCAAGCCACAGCCAGCTTTGGGCCCCAACACCTGAACATGGGTCCTACCTGCCCTCTGGGAACTAGAGGGGATCTGAGTCCCCAGCAGCAGGTGGGGTGGCCCCATCAATCCCCGGAGGCATGGGTGACTGGCACCCACACACTGCGGCTATCCTGTATCTCAGCTCCCCCTCCCTCAGCCCCTACAGCCTCACGGGCAAACGCGAACCTGGTTCCAGGATGCACCGCAGGCCAGCACCAGGCGGGAGGGGCTTGTGCCCTGTCGCCCTCCTGTAGGGACTGAAGGTTGAGCAGACAGCTTACTCTCCATTTGGGTACAGGCAAGAGGCTCTGGGGCCTCCTTGCCTATGGAGGAGGGTACGGGTTTGGTCGGAGAGGCTGGGATGGAAGGAGTGGGATGGGGGAGGAGTGACGGCAGGCTTTGGGAAGAGGACGAAGACAGATGTCTTGGAATGGTCAGAGGGCGAGGACGTTTATGTCTTGTGACTGTTCACTGAAAGCTCCCCCCCCCACTCCCCCACCCCCCCGCAGCATAGACTCTCCCACCACGGGAGTCAGGCAGCCTGCTCTGGTGCTGTCACCGCCCCTCCCCAGCCACAAGGGCCTGCTCTTCTGGCTCTTCAGGTGGCCTTGGTGGCAGGGAGGGAGGCTTTGTCTGGGCTGACCTTGGCCTGGTCACCCAGGCTGATGTGATCTGACCTTTGCCCCTGAGCCCTCACCCGGTGCTTACGAATCTGCTCATGGTGGACACTTTCCAGCCAAGGAACTGACATTTATTCCAGATTGGGATCAGCCCTCCTCCCCTGTCATTCTGGCCTTAGTGCTACCGACCCTGGACTAACTGAACAGCCCCCCCCCCCCCCCCCCCCCCAGGCAGGAGCCGAGGCCCGGGGATTCGGCAGGATCAGCACATGACACACGTGGTGCACGGCTTGGGATGACAGCGACGAATAGTGGAAGACCCTGCATCCGGAGGCATGTCAGCTGGGCCTGGAACCACCCTCCTTCCACAGTCCTTATAAACCCCATCATCCCCTGCCAGACACGCAAACAACGGCTCTCCAGCCCACGGCACACGCTGAGCCCGTGGCCAATACACGGTTCTTGCAGAGCCAGAGAAGAACACGGATATGGAAGCTGGCGGTGCCCAAGCCGTCCAGCTAATTGCCAGGGGCATACTTGGAAACTTTGGGCTCTGCCGCGTCAGGGAGTTCTCACCCAAGAGACCAATGTTTCCACCAGGAGACACCTCCAGGTCCCACTGAGTTGGAAGGTGCCAGTCTCACTATGCCCTCGGGCCTGCCCAATGGGCAGAGGAGGGTGGCTTGAGGGGACCCGGGGGAGCAGGGCTGCCCCTCAAAACCGTCCGGAGGGTGGAAGGAACTCGGGTGGATACTGGGGGGGGGGTCTCCCACTGCCGGGCTGCGGGCTTCCTCACAGGCAGGGGCCACGGGGGCCCAGGAGTATCGAGAGGAGAGCGGCTGTTGAGTCACTCCCGCTGCGTCTGGGGCATACTTACCGGACGTTTGCTTTCTGTAGGCCTCGACCTGCTGCTGTGCCTGACAGCAGTGATGGTGCTCGTCACCATGCAACGGAAGTAAAATGATCGACTTGGACAATGTCAAGGGACCGCCACAGGAGTGGCCAAGATGGTGGAGTGGGAGCGGGGTGTGCCATCGGAGCCGGGGGGAGCTGGGGGTACAGGCAGGAGGCTTTGTGTCCCAGCTTTTGCATCTGCAGGGCCGGCGGGGAAGAAGTGTGTGGTGGGGCCTGCTACTATCTTGGCTGCCCAGCGTCTGAATCCCCCCTCATTGGGTGAGCTTGGTCTCACCTTGGTCTCTACCTCCGCCCCTTCCCCAGGCCAAGACTGCCCAGAGGCTCACGCTTAGACCCCGGCAGAGAACGGCACGCATGTGGCTTGGCTCGGCCAGATGCTTCCACCAGGGACCCTGGGCCAGGAACGCGTATCACAGAGAAGCACAGAGTTCCCGCCCCACTCGCGGTGGGGGCGGACTTGAGCACCCAGAACCCAGGGGTGGCATTCTCACGGGGCCCCGGGCTCGGCCCCCTGTCCCTGCCTAGATTCTGCAGGTCGCCCAGTACCGTTCAGCATGTCGTTCTGGCCGGCCCACCCTGTCACGGATGTTACTTGTGGTCGGGCACCTTGCTGAGGGGCATGGAAGTTGCTTCCAGGTCCCATTCTCACAGGCACTGGGTCCCCGTCCCTGTGCAGGAGGATTGACAGAGGCTGAGCAGGGACTGCTCTTTCTCCCTGGAGTGCATCCCCCCCACAATTTCCCCACACCCGCTGCTCTCATTCTTCATTTCACCACAGAGGTCTAACCCCAAGTGGGTCCAGCCTGCGCCTTGTCCCGCACCTCCCTGGGTTTCCATCACGTGTTATTCCAATTTTAACGCCCCCGTGTTTGTCTACTTGGGTCCTGACCCCCAGACTGTAGCTTCATGAGGACAGGGACTGTGTCTGCTCATTCCATGCCCCAGGGCCCAGCACACCCAACATCCGAGTGCAGAATGGACTCATGGCTCCGCACGAACGAACGCAGGAACTGGGAATCACAACGCAATTTTAGTGATCTCAGATGGGGGACGGCAGAGGACAGGGAAGGGAAAGTCTGTGTGGAAAATCCAACAGCTGCCCCGCCCAGGTCCCCCTGCTTCTCCACCTGGAAACCAGCCGGGCGGTGGGGGGTACGGGGACTTCAGGGCACAGTGGTGAGCATTAGTTGAAACCTTCCAGTACTTTCTCTAAGTTCAGAGAGATCAGTGAAAGCAGGAGGGCCCTCTGGTGGCCGCTGTTGGGGGTGGCTGCGGACAGGAAGCAGCTGGGTGGGGTGGAGGGGAGGAGCCCTGGGAGGCCCCTGGCTTCTCCAGCTCCTGTCTAGTCCACGCCTGAGGAGTTGGTCAGGTAGAAGGGCCGGATGACCACCTGGAAGCTGCTGAAGGAGCCGGCCGGGCAGGGGAAGAGGGAAGCGCTCTTGGAACTGTTGGTGCCCAGGGCACCGGGGATCATGGCCTTCTGTCCCTCAAACTCGGTGACGTCGGCCACGAAGCGCCCCCCACAGAGCATGAGAGCTTTGTTTTCATAGCCGATGGTGGGATCTGAGTAGCCAGACTTGGAGAGGCCCAGGAGGGGGACCTCGTCCGAGGAGCACGAGAACCCATAGTTCCAGCAGCTCTGGACCGTGGGAAGGTAGACCAGAGACCAGGAGATGCGCATGGTCTGGAATAGGAAGCTGGGGTGCTGTGGGGTCTGGAAGGAGCGGTAGGGGTCGTTCCAGTAGCGGGACAGGGCCCGGGAATTGCTGGAGACAGAGGCGCTCCAGGTGGGCGAGGTGTACAGCCGGGGCTGGTAGGCGTCCTCGGTGAGGTTCAGGCCTCTGTACTGGGCCAGCAGGCGCAAGGGCACAGTGTGGAATTCCAGCGCCTGCAGGATCTTCTTCTGGAACAGCGCCTCGTGGCTCCAGAACAGGGACAGGTTAAACTGCAGCTCGAACAGGTCCTCGGGCAGTATCATGGGGAACCGGATCTTCTCCACCAGGCTTTCCACCTCCCTGTGGGACGGCTGCTTCTCCTGGCTCCACACGTCCAAGGCTGTGAGCAGGGCCAGCTCGCTGGGCACGGCCAGCTCACTCCTGGAGAGCAGGACCCGCAGCAGGGCTGTGGGCACGGCCGGCCAGGCCTCGGCCTGCGTCAGGGCCTTGAAGTTCCAGGCCAGGAACTGCACGCACAGCTCCTCCAGCACGGGGTCCTGGGTGGCCAGCGCATAGGCATAGAGGTCCAGCGGCGTCTGGAAAGAGGGGTCCTCGGGGAGGAGGATGGCGAAGAGGCTGGCGCAGAAGCTCTGCAGCTGCTCGGCCCCGTAGGCAGAGGCGAGCTTGTGGACGCACTTCACGGACGTCAGGGAGACGTTCAGCCTTCGGGAGTAGAAGTACCTGGGAGGGGAGCGAGAGCTGAGCCCCTGGGGCACTCTGCCCCTGCAGGACAACAGGGTGCCCGGGCGTGTGCCGGGCCTGCCTCTCCGACACCACCGTCGACCACGTGTTTGCCACTGACCCACACGGACACCCCCAGGGTGCCAGCCATCGCGAGGGGCACTCCGTGCCGCGTGCACTGATCTTTCAGGTCAACCCACGTTCCACTCTCAGGTTAGCTCAGAGCCACGTACACAGACAAGCAGGCAGATCCCAGGGTCCTGGAGCATGACGCTCCGTCCCTCACCCCTGCCACCTCCTGCTCTCTGCCTTCAACGCCACTGCCGTCCCTTTGGCCGGACGCTGCGCCAGGAGCAGCGGCGCAACACCGCCCCTTCCTTTCTGGAGGCACACCCTGCGCTGGACCCCCTCTGTCCAAGCACCTGTCTCATGCCCCCACGACACAGGCATCACCTCCGGCTGCCCCGTCTGCCCCACCCCCCGCCCCCGCTCCCAGTGACCCTGGGCACAACTCCAGCTGGGCCCAGGAAGAGGGGGATGGGTGCCTGCCCTTGTCCTTGAACATATCACAGAAATCGACCCCACTGGGAGCGGCGCAGGCTAGCTTCTCATACTTGGCTGGAAAGAAACCATTTTCTCTCTTTTAATTGCCGTTCGCTGTTTTCTCTTAAATGTCACTTCCGCTATATAAAGCTTAGGTCTTAAGAACGGAAAGGAACAGTTCTTTTTAAATGGATGCTTTCTGAACACCACCCCCTGGGAGGCCCCAGCAGGGAGGCCTGGCAGGAGGGGTGACGGCCCAGGCCCAGGACAGGCTGGCCCCCCTGTGTCTCAGTTTCCTTATCTGGGGCACTGGCTTGTTCGTGCTGCCGAGCCCACCGCGTGCACGGCACAGCCGTGTGCAAAGGCCCGGGTAAGACTTTGTGATGGGTTTGGGTTCACAGGGGTTCTACCTTTCACACAAGCAAGGCCAGTATGTGAGGAGAGGGAGAAAGAATTCATAACTAGGTTGTAGGTTCTTGGAACTCTTACACTGTATCCTTGTGTTACCTACGAGGTAGGAGTGTATGTATGTGTGTTTCTGGGCCCCCTGATTTCTTCCCTGCTACACGCATGTTTGGGCCTCCCAGAGGCTGTGTGATGTGGTGTTGCAGGGCAGGTGGCCCAGCCTCGAGTGTGCAAGGAGCCTCTTGCTCTGGGAGACACTTGGGGCCCCTACCCAGCTCTGCCCCCGGCCCTGTAGCAACCTCTCACCACTGCAGGCCAGGCATCTTGTTCCTAGTGAATTCCTAACCCACAGAGCATTTGAAACCTCTTCTAATAGTGGCAGTTACCCCGGGAGATTTCTGATGCAATGTTTTGTGGAAGTCGGTATATCTGTGTGTGCGTGACAGTGCGGGTATCAGTGGAGAGTATGCAAGTATACGCAGGAGCATATGAATGAATGTGTGTGTGTACACAAGTATGGCAGCAAGAGTGTGTAGAAGAGTGTGTATGTACGTGAGTGTGGCATGCACACGACTGTGGGCCCAAATGTGCACCCACAAGTGTGCACGTGTGCACGAGTGAATGTGGGTGCAGGCAGGTATGTGTGGGGGTGAGAGTGTGCGTGTATGTGTGTGTCGTGCACACGCTTGTGTTCGTGAAAGCACCGATGTGCTCGTTGCCATAGCCCTATGGTTTGTTGTTGGAGGGAGGTGCCCAGGCCCTGGTAGCCCCATCCCGAGGGTGGTCACCTGATAAAGTCTCTGACGACAGGCAGGCACTCCGCATCCACCTCCATGGTGACCGTTGGGCCCGGCTCCTTCCATAGGGCCTGGGCCTCGGGGTTGGTAGACAGGATCAGCCTGTGAGCACACAAGTCCAGGCCCTCCTCCTCCTGGTCCCTCACCTTCACCCTGATGGACAGGTCACAGCCCCTCTGGCTGTCAAAGATCTGCTCAAGCGCTGCGGGGAGCTCATCCGACAGGTCAAGGGTGTGGCCGCCTCGGGTTTCTACAAGGGGCAGAGGGGAGCACATGGTTAGGTCAGGCGATGTCACCGAGAACACTTCCCCTCTATGGACTCCGGCTCCTTCCGGCCCTGTCCACTCAGGAAGGCTCGGGGAAGACGAGGGTGCCGTTCTCCTCTGTGGCCCAGAGCCTCCCCACCCCCATCGAACACCCCTGGTCAGCTCCTCTGCTCCCCCACAATCAGGCAGCACCCCCGCTGACTTCCAGAGCCCAAGGCCCCACCCATTTAAAATCCCCACCCATCAAGCAATCACTCAGGCGGCACCTTCTAAAAACCCAATCCTTCTCCCTGGCTTGACGGTCTGAAGAGTGGGGGTCTTATGGAAACTCAGTTTAGAGCTTAGGGGTCCCTAGCAGCCTCCCTCAGGGACTGAGGCCTAAAGAAGCAACTCCTGCTCCTGACAGTCCCAAAGCCTAGCTGGGAACTAAATCCCACTTGGTCTTTCTTTGCCATGAATAGGTTTGAATCAGTCCTGACATGTCAGCCAGGTGGGTTCAGCCCCCCATTCCTCTGGCCCCCACTCCCACCATGGGCTCCCCGCCAGGACTGCTCCCTGCCTTGCACCCCAGGTGCCGGTGCGTCACCTTCCTCCCGCCCCTGCGAGCCCTCCACACGGCTGCCCTATCCTTGTGTCAGTGCTCTGACGCGCTCCCAGGCCCCGGGTGAAACCCACCAAGAAGGACAAGTGGACAACAATAAAGCCAGATCCAGGGACCGAAGCAGACGGGGCACCGGGTAAGGTCAGCACACGTGGCAGGGGCAGGGAAGGGGGGGAGGGCGGGCTCCCGCCATGGGGCTGGTTGAAGGGACGTTCAGCTTGCTGTCGAGGCACGTGGGCGCTGCCTTCCACGTTTCAGAACGAGGACTGACGACCGTGAGAGGCTGGGGTTTGAAGAGGCACCAGGAGCCGTGCAGTGCAGGTGGCCCACGGGCACCGGGGGGGGGGGGG
>NW_024424897.1:3411257-3437845 GCF_017311325.1 Ursus maritimus | reverse complement strand
CGGGGGGGGGGGGAACGCAGCGTTTCTGAGCCGCTGTGGGGGGCGGTTTGGGACCGCTGCTGTGAGGGGTGGGCTCTGGAGGCTCTTCTGTCCCCTCCCAGCCAGGGGGCATCACAGAGGAGCTCCGGGCAGAGGGAGCACATGCCCAGGGCTCACCATTGGTGCAGATCACGCTGGCGTCCTGACGGTGCTTGCAATGGCTCTTCAGCCAGCCCAGGGACCTGCACTCAGCCAGCGACGGCTCCGTCCCCGTGCACTCCACCTCGTCCAGCATGATCGGGCCCGCGCCTGGTGGCACAGCAAGGAGGATGGGGGCTGGGAGGGGGGTGCCGGAGCCCTCTGTCCCAGGGGTAAGGGCCTGTGCACTGGGGCTGCTCCCCCAGAAGCCTTGCAAAGGCAGGAGAGTGGCCGTGGGAGAAGCGGTCTGCAGGCCTCCTGATGCGTGACCTCACGCTCCCTCATGCCCCCCACGCCATCCACCACCGGCTAGAACCTGGGGCTGTCCGAGCGGAGTATGCTGGGAGCACTGTGCCACGAAGCAGTCTCTGTCCCCTCCCCGCCCCCATCGCCGAGGAGTTGCACTATTTCCCTGTTGTCAGAATCACTGGCTGCATTGGTGGAGATCTCCCTGCACCAGACTCTTCTCGGGGGGACTGTTTCAGGAAGGGACGCACTGTGAGGGAACAGGATGGCCCGTCCGAGCCTCCGCGGCACTATTTCACATGTTTGCCAGTGCTCCGTGAGTAGGAAGGCCATGTGTGTGTCTTAGCTGAAGGTCCCTTCCTGGGGGTCTGCATGGCAGTGAGTCTCAGCTTTGGAGGACCTGGGGACAGGCAGGCCTACCTGGCCCAAAGGCGGCTCCGCCCAGAGCCTCGGTAGCATTCGCAAACCCCAGGGCCCTGCAGACGACGATGGCATCCATCAGGTCCCACAGGTTGTCACACACGGTCCCCCACTGGCCTCTGTAGAAGATCTCCACGCGGCCCTCATTGGCGGTGTTCCCATCGGCCAGCCGCATGTCCCCATCTTCCACACCTACAGAGCTCCGAGGGAACAGAGATCAGCAGGGATGAAGGCCTCGCAGCTGGGCCTCCGTCCCAGCGGGGAAGCACCACCCCGCCCCTTACTTCCCCCAACTGGGAGGGTCACTTGTCAAGTTCTCCCCAAGGGAGTGCCCACTGCACCATGAGCTTTAAAGCCCCCCATCCATCCTCGAGGCCTCACCCACTGGGGAGGAGTGGAAGACGTGCCCCCCCCCCCCCGAGGGTAAAGCGCCTTTTCTTGTCTTTGAGGTCTGAGTCCTTCCTCCATGGATGGAGAAGGGGCAGAAGGGGCAACTGGAGCCCCAGCACCTGAGGGTAGGGGAGGTAGGACCCCGGGGAAGAAGGGGGGAGGAGGGGCCCATGCTGACCCCCCTGAGGGTGTCTGGGGCTTGGGGTGCACCATGCACATCACAGCAAGGACCACTGGGAGGGCTGTGGGGCAAGTCCTGGGGCAGCAGGCCTAGGGACCCCCAGAAACACTGGCAGAATGAGCCGGGTGCAGAGAGAAAGTGGGCTTGTTCTGGGACAGGGTCGGGAAGGAGCTGGGCGCCATGTTGGAGGGCAGTTCGCAGCTGGGGGTGTAGCCAGCCTCCATAGGGTCACCAGGACCAGCCCGAGGTGCAGAGAGCATGAGGAACAGCGTCTAGAACTCCGGAAGTCTGACTGTGAGGAAGGGCCCGGACTCATGACCCTCCCACCCCCCACATTTGGCCTGTCTGACGGGCTCCTACCACTCAGTCCTTCTGGCTCCCACGGGATGGAATGGAGAATCTCTTGGTATCCCCCAGAACCTATAAGCCACCATCACTTGGGATAACCAGGGCTTCAAGCAGGAGAGAAGACCTGGGCTGACCCCAGTGACCCAGGCACCGAGCAGAACATCGCCTCGATTTTCTACAAGGAGGGCTCGATGCCACAGAACGGGGAGTGGCAGCTTCTCAGACTGCCACTTTCAGCATTCCTGGGGCGCAGCTCACCTTGAGTCCCTGCAACCAGCAGCCACATCCAGAGGAGCGGTGGGATGGCCATGGACTTTCCTGGGAGAGGAGGCCCTCGTTCTGCGGGGGAAAGAAGCAGCAGAGTCAGACAGCAGAGCTGGACAGCCCTCGGGACCATGCCCTGTCTGTCCAGAACCCTTTAGACCCTCTGTGTGGAGGACAGCAGGCAGGCTCCTCTGAGCTGTGAGTTCGTGACTGGGGTCCCTCACCCCTCCGGGGGCGGGGGGTGGTCCTCTAAGGAGGAGTAAGACTTGCCCAGACAAAGGGGAGGGGGCCTGGGAGAGGTCTCTAAGCAGCAGGACAGTGGGAACAAAAGCCCATCTCAGAAAACCAGGCCCTGGGCGTGGCCCTCAGCAGGGCTGGGTGGGAATGGTGGGAGGGAGGAGGCGGGGGGCATGCGGTGTCCAGATCAGGAGAGGCCTGGCGGGTCTCGCTAAGGGTAGGGCTTTATCTTCAGGCAGTTGGACCCCTGTGGGAGTGCCTGGAGAGCTGTCTGTGAGCCCCTGAAGGGAGGGGACACATCAGGAGGCCACAGAAAGGCAGGCAGGAGTGACAAAGAGGGCCAGAGGAAGTGGCTGGGAGGGGGGAGGAGGGGGATCAGGGCTGAGGTCTGGGACTGACTCTGCAGCTGGAGAGGGGCTGGGGGAGTAGGGTGGGAAGGAAATGCTGAGCGGATGGCTGGGTGGGGACCTGCCTCAGGTCAGTGTCCCCAAGAAACAGAGGCTTCGAGAGGCTGGGGCCACCAAGGCCACACAGTCCGCCTGGGTGGGGCACAGAGGGCATGGGAGGCCCAGCTCTTCCAACTTTTGCCTGGAGTTCTTGCTTCTCTAGAATTTTGGGGGCACGCTTTTCATCTTCATCCCCAACCTGCTCCCCACCTGCTGTCTCCCCCATGTACCGAATGTGGAGGAGCCAGTCATTGTCTCTCTGGTTCATGAGAACCCCGTGGCCCCCGCACCACTCCTAGGCCCAGGAAGTGCAGCACGAGGCAGCTGTTGTGCGCACCCCTACAGGTCAGCGCCTGGTGACCCCGAGGCAGCACCCCGGTTCTGCATTAACAATGGCCAATCATGCACCTGGCGTATTGTATGCAAATGTGGCTGCCCTTGGGGTGGCCATGGCCACCTCTTGTAGCCTGACTCCCTTGTATGAGAAGTTGGGATAGGGCTGCCTGCTGGTGCCTTTTGCAAATTAGAAAAAGATACTCTTCCTTTGGACAGATGTAGGCCTGGGCCGAAATGCAAAAAATGGTGAAAGCACCCTGGGCTGAATTCCAAGCCTGCTTGCCCCTTTGTCCTTGTGCAGTGAGCAACCTGGGCAACTATACATACAGAGACCCTATGGATTTGGGAGAGAGAATGATGGTCCCTGGGCTGAGGAAGGACACCAGATCCCCATTTGGGTAAAAACAGGGAGATTATACCCTCTAGGTGACATTGGGTAGAGACAGGGACACCCACCTGAGAGCAGGAGGCATGAGCTTACCTGCCTGAGGCAACCAACTACTGATAGCTGCCCTGGAGCCTCTCAGTTTTCTGCTGCAGGATCCCTCTGCAGGCTGTGCTTCGACCCAGAAAACCCTCCCAGTGTGGAGTGTGGTCAGGCTGGTCCCAGGAAATACCAGAGAAAACAGTCTAGTTTCGATTTCTAGAAACCACCTGACTTGGGTTTCTTCTGGGGTTGGCTGCCGACAAGGCTCCCGGGGCCCCTCCCTCCACTCAGCTCTGACTGTGGATGTCCGGGCGGCGGTGGCCCGAGGTAGCAGCATAGCTGACCATAAGCAGAGCAAGACGGCCAACAGCTACAGGGGAATGTTTACATCTTCCAAGCTGGACGGGCCCCCAGGGCTGGCGTTGGGGGAGGCTTGGAGGGGAAGCGGGGGCGGGGGAGCAGCAGGAGGAAGAGTGAGGGTAGGCGCAGACAGGCAGGGTCTGCACCTGCCGGCATGACTGTGGGCTCCCACGGAATGCTCTGAGCCCTGTCCTGAGTCTGGCACAATGCCAGCAGGGTGGAGACCGCTCATTATGGGTCTGCCCGGCCTGAGTGCTTGGCATGCCTGACCTCCCAGAGAGGCTCCCCCTCTGCGAGGCCATATGGAGTGGTCCCCCTGACAGTGGGAGGGAGGCCCCGAGACATGAGACAACATGCCCAGGTACACAGCCAGCAACTGGAAGAGCTGGGCCCCACACGCAGCAGTGACCCCCAGAGCCTGCTCTGGTCACCAGCAGAGGACGCCACACCCCCCATGCCTACTGTTCTCCCGGCGTCTCACCCCCTGCAGGGCAGGGGACGCAGCCTCTGGAGTGGCTGGAAAGTGCTGAGCCCACCTCCCAGCCATCCCTGGCCTCCAAGAGAAAGCACCACCGCGGTTTTCCCTTGGGGAAGCACGCACTCTCCCTCCCAGCCTGTGTCTGAGGACCCCAGGCTGCCCCGGAGTCTGACCCAGAGCTGGCAGCTCAGAGCCCTTCAGGCCCCTTGCCACAGGGATGGTGTCAGCGAGGGGCCGTGATGGCAGCCAGCGCGTGGAGAGTCAGCTTCTGGCTCTCGGAGGGACCCTCTAGGGGATGTGCAGGCAGAGCCAGAATGTGGAGGCAGTAGGTCTGACGCTGTGATCTGCGCCCCTGGCTCCCCCTGGCCTGAAGTCAAGGTCAAGTCCTGGGATTTGCAGTTCAATGAGGCAATCAACGCCCTCTATTGTTTTGGTCACCTGCATCCCAAGGTTCGGGATGAGAGCTGTCCCTTGGAATGTCCCCAGGTCTCTTTAGCCTAGTGGCCCCCAACCTGGTTTGCACATGAGAATCATGTGGGAATTTTACCAATTTCTGATGCTTAGGTCAGCTCAGTCACCATCTCTGGAGTGGGGACAGGCGCTGGCATTTTAAAGCCTTCCAGGTGGCTGCCGTGTGCAGCCAGGGCTGAGAGCCGCTGGCAGACAGTTTCCCTGGCACCCTGCGGTTCCAGAGAGTGAGGCCCGAGGTCAAGCATTTAATGGCTATTTGCCCAAGACGGGAGGTCTTAGGGAGTGGCATGGTTCACCTAGCTCCCTCCAACGAAACTGCAGATAGTCAGGGGAGAAGCATCTGGAAATAGCACTGGCCAAGAGACCGTAGTGAGTTTTAAAATCCCATCCACTGAAGGAGCTTCGGGTTTGTTGGCACAGAACCTCCAGAACCTTCCTTCACATAGTTTCCACTGACTTCTGCCCAAACAAGCTGCCCGTCAGGAAAAGCAGACAAAGGAAGTCCTTTGGGAGGTGTTGGTGGCATTAACCTTACAAATAAAACTGCCCCAATTATCCTACCGGCAGAAATCGGTTTATTCAGGAAGAGCAGAGAATTGCAACCTGGAATACGCAACCAATGGCAGAACCACAGGCAGGTCCACCAAACAAAGAAGAGGAGGCTCTTTTATGGGGGGGGGTGTGTTATTAGAAACAGAAAGCCCCCTGCAGTGAACTGGGAGTTGAAAGAATGGGGGCGTCTCACTGGCTGGGCTGTTGCGGGGGAGGAAGAAACCTTCCTTCCTCCAGGTGGGGTAGTCAAGTGGCGTCCAGGTGCACGGTGCTCTCTTCCTGCAGGGTCGGCAGCTGGCAACAGCACTGCAGTGAGAGCTCCCCCTGCCGGCCGCCCCACTCCATTCTAACTGAGCTTCCCTTTTCTTAATGTTCACAGTGTTGAAAACTTGAGTTTAAAATTCAAGTTGCTGAATCTTTAGCCCCAAAGTCCTGAGAAGTCCTTCAAGTCAAAGGGAGTAAAATATAAGACTGAGACCTCTTCGTGGAATCAGAGTATGGGTATCTCCTCCCCGGGGCTTTCTGCGAGCCGACTGGAACCAGAGCTTGAGATGATCTGCTCCAGAGAGGAGGGGCTCAGCTCTGAGAAGGAGACTGAAAGCCCCGGACACCACGGACACCTGGGCCCAGCTGTGATGGTGTGCATGACGCTGCTGTCACCAAGGAGCCACTGCCACCGAGGCAGGAGAGAACGCTCAGCTGGCTTGTAGGCTATCCCACCCCCTCGCCCGATGTCCAAGCAGCTAGGCACTGCCGCGGACCTCCACATGCATAATACTCAAACCGCGATGGGAAGCAGCTGCTCCTCTCAGCCCCCTTTGTAGGTGAGAAAACAGAGGTGCGGCGAGGCAACATCTGCTCAGTGATCACCCGCTCAGGCAACACCTGCTTCTCTTTTTAAAAAATTGGGTTGAGATACAATGTACATATAATAAAATGCATGGATTGAATGAGTTTTGACAAAGATGCAGACGGCAACCATGACCACAACCACGATATAGAGAACATTTCATCACCCCAAAAGTGCACTTATGTCCCTTTGCAGTCAGACCCCTACAGCAGCCCCCGTCCCCAGCAACCACCGATCTTTTTGTGTTCTAGAATTTCGTATGAATAGAAACATACAATATGTAATGTATTGTATCCAGCTCCTCTGACTTAGCACGATGCTTTCAGATTCACTGATGTCAGCAGATACCAGTAACTGGTTCATTTTTGTTCTCCGCTCTAGCCCCCCATATAGACGGACTACAGTTTGCTTATGCATTTCTGCGTTGATGGGCATTTGGGACGTTCCCAGGTTGTGACTGTTATGAATAAAGCTCTTAGGACCGTTTGGGGAGCAGACTTGGTGTGAACACAAGCTTTGCTTTCTTTTGTGTAAAATACCTAGGGAAAGGATTACCGGGTCATGTGATAGATGTTTAACTTTTTTTTTTTAAGATTTTTTTTTATTTATTTGATAGAGAGAGAGAGAGAGACAGCCAGCGAGAGAGGGAACACAAGCAGGGGGGATGGGAGAGGAAGAAGCAGGCTCCCAGCAGAGGAGCCTGATGTGGGGCTCGATCCCAGGACTCTGGGATCACGCCCTGAGCCGAAGGCAGATGCTTAACGACTGAGCCACCCAGGTGCCCCCCCCTTTTTAACGTAGGTTCCATGCCCAGTGTGGGGCTTGAACTCACAACTCTAAGATCAAGACCTGAGCTGAGATCAAGAGTCAGAAGCTTGGGGCTCCTGGGTGGCTCAGTCGTTAAGTGTCTGCCTTCGGCTCAGGGCGTGATCCCGGAGTCCTGGGATCTAGCCCCTCATCGGGCTCCCTGCTCTGCTGGGAAGCCTGCTTCTTCCTCTCCTCTCCCACTCCCCCTGCTTGTGTTCCCTCTCTCGCTGGCTGTCTCTCTGTCTGTCAAATGAATAAATAAAATCTTAAAAAAAAAAAAAAAGAGTCGGAAGCTTAACCCACTGAGCCACCCAGGCGCCCCTAGATGTTTGACTTTTTAAGAAACTATCACACTGTTTCCCACAGTGGCCCGACCCTTCAGCATCCCTACTGGCCATTGTCTGAGTGTCCTGGCGGCTATAAATCCTCACCAAAACTTGGCGTTACCAGTCTTTTTCAAGGCATCATTCTGGTGGGGACGCAGCGGGGTCTCATCGTGCTGTTAATGGCTAACACTGCTGGGCACCTCCTCATAGGCTTGCTTGTCAGCCGTCCTCTTCGGTGAAGTGCCTGTTTAGAGCTCAGGCACATTTTAAATCGGGCTGTTTATCTTATTACTGAGTTGTACACACAGTCTTTACGTTCTCGGGAGGCAAGTCCTTTAGCAGATAGGATCCACAAATTTTGTTTTTATCTTTTCATGCCTTTTCATCTTAGCAGCGTCTTCTGAATGACCAAGGTTTCAGGTGTAGATGAAGCTCAAAGTCTCATTCTCTCTCGTGCCGTGTTGAAGACGTTTCTGCCTGACCCAAAGTCCGCTGTCTTCTGGAATTTTTTAGTGTTAGCTCTTGCATTTGGTCCTATGATCTATTCTGAGGTAATTTTGTGAATGGTGGGAGTTAAGGGTTTCAATCATTTGTTTCCATAGAGATTAGACTTGTCCCAACATCACTTTAGCAAAAACAGTCTTTCCCCCACTGAACTACCCTGGCACTTTGGCCCAAAATCCACGGACCACACACATATGCGTCTATTTATGGACTTTTTTCTGTTCCTTTGATTTACACGTCTATTGTTCTTCCGCCAATACAACAGCTTTGACTGCTTATAGCTTAATACATCTTAAGTCTAGAAGCCAGATAGTATAAATCCTTCGACTTCTTCTTTCTCAGAATTGAATATTCCCATCCAACAAGAGTGTATTGTTCCATTTATTTGGGTCTCCTTTGATTTCATCCGTGTTGTGCAGTTTCGGTCTACAGATCTTGCACGTATTTATATCAATTTCACAGTTTCCAATTGTTCACTGTAGCTACGTAGAAATAAGCTAATTTCTGTATGGGCGCTCTGCATCCTTTAGCTTTGCTAAACTCAACTTAGTTCTGGGAGCTATTTTTTGAAGATTTCTTAGGCTTTTCTATCTAGTCAATCTTGTCATTGGCAAATAAAAATAAAGACAGTTTTACTCTTTCTCTTCCAGTCTGAATGACTTTCTTTCCCTTGCCTAATTATACTGTCTGGGATACCCCATCAGATGACTGCAAATAAAAGTGATGAGAGCAATGTCAGTTTCCGGGGTCTGATCACTGTGCTTAGTCGTGACAACTGTAAGGTGTTAGCACCAAGAAGCCTGCATGAAGGGAACAGAGCTACACTATCTGAGTTTTACAATATCTGTGTGGTTTAAAATGACTTCAGTATAAGAAGTTAAGTGGGGGGGGAGTGGTGAAAGTGGCCACTCTTGCCTTGTTCCCAGATGTATGAGCGACACATTCAGTCTTTCAGCACAAAGTATGACATCAGCTGTAGGTTTTTTGCAGACACACTTTATCAGGTTAGAGACATTCCTTTTTTGCCAAGTTTGCTAAGAGTTTTCTTTTTAAATCATGAATGGGTAGTGAATTTTGTCAAATGCTTTTTCTCTATCTTTGAAGATGATCATATGGTTTTTCTTTTTAGTCTGTTAATGTGGTGGATTACATTGATTTTAGAATATTAAACCAACCTTGCATTCCTGGAGTAAACCATGCTTTCTCATGAGTTATTTTCACTTTTATATACAGCTGGATTCAACCGGCTAAACTTTTGCCAAATATTTTTGCATCTATGTTCATGAGGGAACTGGTCTAGATTTTTCTTTTCTTGTAATATATTTCTCTGGTTTTGGTATCAGGATAGTGGGAAGCCTAAAAGGAGTGGGGAAGTGTCCAAAATCATGGAAAATTTTGTGTGGGCTTGGTATCATTTCTTCTTTAAATCTTTGGTACAATTCACCAGTAAAACCATCTGTGGTCAGAATTTTCTTTGTGTGAAGGCATTTTATTTTTGTTTTATTTAGATTTTTTAGAACAATTTTATTAAGGTATAATCTGCCTCGAAACTTACCAATTTAAAGTGCACATGACAGGATTAACATTTGGGAAGAAATTAGTGTCACTTTCTTTCACTCAGTTCCAACGTGGCTTTCGGGAGTTTTCTTTCTGCTGATCAGTTATGTGCTGAACAGATGAGAATACCCTATAGACCAAAGTCACCACCTGTGTGAGTCCGGAGGCTCAAAGGGCCAAGGGCTGGTTTTCAGCTCCTTGCTCCTCCATTTGCAATTCCCTGTCTGGTCCCGCCCCAGGCTGACGCACTCTGGAGTCTCCTTCACGGCTCTCCTGGAATGGTTCTCGCCAGGATTGCCAAGAACGCCAGGTCCTCCTATTGCTCAGTTCACAGATACTTCCAGACCTCCTTACTTGACCTCCCTGTGGTATTTGATGGGTCCGGCTCCCTGCAGGAAACAAACGGCTTCAAACTGGGGTCACTAAGGAGGCTTTAAGAAAGGGGCTATTTACAGGGTGTGAGTGAGCAGGGTAGGGACACCACAAGGGGTAGAGTGGTATCTGGAGCTCAGACCACTCTCAGGCCAGAAGGGGCGAAGCAGGGAGCAGTCACTGGAGCGTAGGCTGAGAGAGTAGAGGGACCCGCCTTGTGAGACTGTGCGGGAGGCAACCCTGCAGGAGGGAATCGGGGACCCCCCAGCTCATCCTCCTCCCTCCTGCCAGTCAGGGTCATCGCAGAGGGCTCAGATGAGGCTCACTCAGGTCAGCCTCTGGGGATCAGAGCAGGGCGGGGAGAGGAAGGGGCAGGGAGGGTCTGAAGACACAAAAGGAACTGCGGGCACACTTGGCTTTAAGACATGACACTCTCGTGATCTTTCCTACTCCAGTTCAGGCTTCTCTTCTTCATCAGCCCCTCCTTTTCCAGTGCTCCCAAGGCTTCAACGTAGAGCATCCTGGGATCCTGCACGCCCTTGGGAACAGTCTCATCCCTGCAGCTTCACAGCCACACTAACGAAGCCCTAACGGGTCTAGACCTCTTTCCTGGGATCTTCCTCATCACCCAATCCGGAGCGCTCCACTGCACGGGCAGCCACGGAGTGCACGAGTGCACACTAAGCAAGTGTCAGGGGCTACTCACGAGAGCAACTTCCCTTCACAGATGAGGAACCAAAGGACAGAGAAGTTAGGTAGTGTCCCAGGTCACACAGCGCCAATGTTGGGGCCAAGACTGGAGTCTGCGAGTGACTTCACAGTCTATATTCTTAACCACCATGACCAAAAGAGTTTCTCCAGGTTCAGGAAAAGTTGGGACTGGATAATTCATTTTCAGAAAAGTCTTTCCCCATCTGGAATGGTGCCTGTCCCATGAACTCCCATGGCATATCAGACCCCAGCCCCAAAACAGAAGGACAGAGCACACCCTTTGGGGAGCTGTCGTGTGAATCACCAGGGCTCTGGCATTTCTGCCAGGCCCTTGGCCCCCAGCCAACACAGACCAGGAGACAAAGAGAGCTCACAGCCCCTCTGGCACTTTATTGTTTACAAAACAATGGCTCCTGTTGGAAGGAACAATCATTATGCTGACAGCAGCAGATACAGAAACAAAAAAATGTCTACCTTTCAAAGAGTCAAAAATCACTGACGGTGAAAATGCTCTTCAGGGCACCTAGGCTGAGATGCCATCAGAAAGGTCTCAACTTAGTGACTGTCCCAAGTCCTCTGACTGTCCTAATTTCATCTCTGTCTTAAAAACTCAGAGAGCCCCAACATCAGTGACATTTATCAAGAAAGTGAGTCGGGGAGTCCGGCCAGGCAAAGTCAGAAAAGACTTGGGTCTTCCACGGTATGTCCAGCGGGAGCTGAGTTCCAGAGAAACGTGTCACATTCTTTCGATAGATGTTTTATAGTGGAAGAAACACACAGCAGCGCAAGAGGGATCCTCACTGGGTTCCTTCCTAGCAGCTGTATTAGAGTCTGAGAAAAGTCTGATGGCCCTTCCTGGGCCATCACGGTACCCCACAACCTCCTGAGGGGAGAGGGGCGCTGCTTCAGGGCAGGGGCGCTGTGGGCTGATGGTGGGGTCCTACTTGGCTCCAATCCTGGCTGACCTGTCCTAAACCCTCTCTCTGCCTCTGCCCTGGAGCATGGAGAAGAGGCCAAGGGATGCAGACAAGCAGGGTTTGTGCGAAGTTTCCAGAGAAGAGACTGCAAAGCCCCCCGTGAAGGGGGAATAAAAGGTCAGCGGACAGAAGCCATGGGACCAGATGCGAATCCTCGCTGACATCTCAAGCACTGAGCCCAGCGCCTGGGACCCAGGGTGGGTGTGGCGAACGTAGGGTCAGAAGTAAAAGATAATCATTTGTGGAAGTCTTTAAAGGCATGACAACTTCTGATAGTTGTTCATAAAAAGCAATGTTTTATCTTTGTATCTTTTGACCAAGGACTCGGAAACGCTTAAAAACTTGTCCGACCAACTGTGAGAACTTAATTCCAAACTCCTCCACTGCCAGGAATGAAGTTAACTATGAGACTCGCTCTGTGTGATCAGATGGTGATGCCGAGAAAGGAAATTGGTTTAATTAAAATAAGTTAATAATTACAACTTCAAAGCGCTGCATTGCCACAGAATTTTCCTGAAGGGAAAAACTGGAGTCGGTCACATGAAGTGGAGATTGTCTGATGTGAGGCTGAGAACAAACGAGCGAGCTTGTGTCCTTTCCTGCAGAATTTGGGCAGATATGTCCCTGGAGGTCTGCCCTCACCCACACATCCCTGTAATTCTCTGCAGTATAGACACATTCTTTTCCAGGAACCCGGAGAAGTGGATTTAATGCACGAGGTTCACGAAGAAGGAAGAAAAGGAGCTGGCCTGGGAGTTCCTGACAGGCAGGTCCACTTCGGACTCGCTGTTTAGCTCCTAGAAGGGGCACAAGCCTTGACGCACAGAAGGAGCTCAAGAAACATTTACTGAAGGGAAGAACAAACAGAGGAGAAAGGGAGGTCGGATGGAAGTGCGAAGCCAGGTTACAGAGGGCCCCCAGGTTAGGATGCCTGCAGGGGCCAGCTCCCACCACCAGATGGCAGAGCACACACCGGTCAGCACACCCTGGGCACCAGGCCCCTTTCCCAGGGCTGAGGACTCCAGGCTCCGCAGCTCCAGGACCCTGGGGCTGACTGAACTCCTTGAACCAGGCACACACCTCCTCCAAAAAGTAAAAAAAAGCAACATAAAACACCACAGAAAAGTGCAGCCATCTGGTTTTTATAAAATTTGAGTCCTGATGGAGCTGAAAACTGTCCACCTCTGGGCCTTGCTGGTCTGAGTTTTGTAAATTTAAATAAACTCTATTCCTTCATACTTCACGTTGCCGATCTTGGTCTCTGGCAGCAGGAAGCGCCCGTCCAGCGTGAAGGCCATGATGTAGGTGGCGATCTTGCCCCTGTCCTCCTCAGACTTGAGGGCCACAATGATCTGGTCATCGGTGTTGGGGATGAACTTGAAGGAGGAGAAGCCATGTGTGGGGACCACCTCCCCCACGTGGCTGACGGAGATGTCACCGAAGTCCTGGGCGGCGCTCAGAAGCAGGTTGGTGCCCTTGTGCTCGTCGTCCTTCTCGCTGTACCGCTCGTGGCTGGCCCGGCGCGGCAGGAAGAACCACCGCTGCAGCGTGTCACTCCAGCAAGCAGACTCGTGAATGAGGTAGCCTGGGGACACACGACAGACCCACAGGTCACCAGACCACCCGGTGGCCTGGCCCCGCCCCATGCGGGCAGGACTGTCCACCACACAGGAGCGTGCCCGTGGGGCCTCCTTCCCTGCACGGGCTTCCCGCTGCCGACGCTGCGAGGTGGCCTGTCCCGTCCGCTGGGGCAGCGTGCCTGCTCGATCTTCTTCAGACCTCCCTCTGTCCTACAGGCCTTTCCAGCTGCCCTTGTTCTCGATTACCAGAGTAACAAAGACAACGCAGGCCATTCTGTCCCTGATGCCCCATCTCTGGACACCTGTGGCCATGAGTTCTGTCTGCATTTCTGATTCCTTGGTGCCAAGGAGCACGGAGAGCGGGGCCGGGGAAGGGAGCGAAATAAACAAGCAGGTTTGATTTGTGAGGCAGAGATCGGGGTTGGGGGAGAGGCTGCCTTGAAGTTGAAAAGGAAGTAGCATGCCCTCTATCTGGGGGCAATGTCCTCAGTGTCATGCTCCCTAAGCCTAGGGCTCCCTGGCCGCTCCAAGAACCATGACTTCCCACCACACACCACAACAGCTCTTGGAAGGTGAGGCGAAGAGCCCAAGCTCTGTCCACCTTGCTTCTACTGGGTCAGAAGTGAGGCCCAAGCCCTGCCCTTAGCGAACAGCCAGAGAGCTCGGGTGGGAGGGGGCTGCAGTCTGAGACAGCGGGAGGCAATCTGCCGGGGAGAGTGAAGAACAAATGGCTCATTTGTCCCCAGCTAGAAGCAGCCATCACAGACAGAAATCATCAAAACAGCCTGAAACGACACTGCTGAGTTCGGAAGCAAATGGTCGGAGGAAGCGCACGTGCAGCACACCAGCATCCGTCGGAGGCCCCCCGCCGGCGGGACTGGTCCCTTACCTGGAGGCTGGATCCCTGCAGCGGCCCGCAGAGCGTTGTAGCTGGACACCCAGTTCTCGTGGTCCACGCTGCCCCTGCAGCCCACCACCTTCACCCACTCTGGGTTTTCATTCATCACTTCCCCCGTGCTGGTGGTCCACTCCTTGCCCAGGCCGCCCACATACAGATGCTCGTCCTTCACAGCCAGCCACTCGGCTTTGAAGCCTGGGGACAAGGAGATGAGGGAGCGTGCCTGAGGTGACAGCCACGCCTCTGCTCCCCAGGTTCTTGCGGGGTCCGGCAGCCTTGGGCATCAGAGGTCACCCGTGCTGGACCTCCCGCGAGGCAATGATGAGAGAGCAGAGGGCAGGACAGTCTGGCTCAGGGTTCCATTCCCAGAGGGTCAGCATTTGGGCACCTGCCCTCTGCCTTCTATTCTCCCCCCTCCCCACCCTCTAGGACCTGTCACATTCTCTTCAGCCACTCAATCCAGGAACCCGCTGCTGGGACAGCCTCTCCTAAACGGATTCAGATGGCTCCTGCCACTGGCGCTGCACCTGCCCCTCCACTCTCCAAGGCCCAGCCGGCCACTGGTCAATCTCCTCTGATCCCCAAGCTCTGTTTCTCAAGCTGTACACCCCAACCTCACGACCACCTCCAACCCCAGGCAAGAGGAAGCGCTTGGGGTTATTATCACGGCAGAGAGTGGGTCCTCACAACGGTGCCTGGCGCCCACTGAGAGGAGGGGAAGCGCCAGGAGCCAGAGCTAAGAGGGGCTGGTGGGGGCTCAGAGTCCACTCCAATCAGTGTGTTTACCTTCTTAGACAGTTTACTTGCTGTGAGCCCACCTGGAAGGCTGAGTGCACTCAGGCTGTGTGGGACGCTAATCCCCATGCACCCTGCGTTCTAAATTGTGCTTGCTCTCCCAGATGTTTTGCAAGCTTCTTGCTGGCCCTGAGGACCCAGGGCTGCGGCCCACCCCGAGAAATGGCAGCAGGCTGCAGAATGCTTTTCTGCAGGTGGCTCTGCAGGGACCTGCTAAGTTCCTGTGGTCCCGGGGGCCTCACCAGCTTCCCTGGGTCACTTCTGAGAAAAGAGCCTCTCCGTTTACCAGGCCTTCCATCCTTTCTGATGACCCAACCACAGACAACCCGAGGCTCTACTTTCCTCCTGACCCAACGGGGAAGAACAGACCTACAACGGCTGCGCATAAACGCTGACAGACTAAGGCAGGAATCGGGCAACCAATGTCTTCTCTGAACCCTACGTCCGGACGGTCCCCTGCCCCTGGACCCAGGCGTGGGCGAGCACTGAAGGGGTCTCATCACTGCATGGAGGGCTGGCAGACAGCGCGTGCCCCACAGGCCCCGCTAGTTGCTGCCACTCCTCTGACCTGAGAGGGGCCTGCAGCGTTTAGCTCCCTGAAGGGTGCAGACCCACGTGGGGAGCACAGGCAAGCATGGAGGCTTTCGTCAACTCTCCCGCTCGTGCCCAGAGCCTCCCTGCCCCTTGCCCGTCTGGGGCTCTGGGCCACTCCGGCTCCCTCTCGAAGCTCTGTGCTCCCCGCCGCCTAAAAGCCGTAACTCCTTTCCAGCACACGGCAGAGCAGTGGGTCACAGAGGATTTCCAAGCTCGGATCCCACTCAAGTGCAGTCACTGCCACGCACGCACAGACACTCCTCCTGCTGTATGTTCAGAAAGGAGTGCTACACAGCGCAGTTTGCCTTTCCAATACAGTCTCAGTTCAAAATGGGAGCAATCTGACACCATGGCTTTAAAGGTAAGATGCTTGGAGGCTGTCATTGCCACGTGCTCTGAAGACACCTTTGAAGATACAAGAAGGGACTCATTCCCGGAAGTGCCGAGAGCAGCAGCGGACAGGGCGCACAAACTTGTCCTGGAAAGGACCCGCTCCTACTGGAGGGCCTGTTTCGGTGTAAGGCCTGCTCTGGGATGGGGCGGCCGTGGGTCAGAAGCAGGAGGGAGATGGCTCTACCTGGTGTTCCCTCCTCCTGGTTGCGTGAATGCTCTACCACGCATGTACACAAACCAAACTGGCAGTCAACCGAAACCTGTCCCCTAACACCCCAGGCAAAGCCGGGAGACGGAGATGGTCCGACCTACCTTTCCCCACCGTTCCATCGCCATCGGACAGAATCACCCATGGCACAGCTTTGGTGCCCTCGATCTGGTAGATGACTCCTGTCCGGTCGTCCACGGAGTAGAGTCTCCCGTTGAAGACGATCAGCTCAGACAGCTCCATGCCCCGCCCCTTCTCAGCCAGATGGGACTCTAGGACCCCGTGGCCTTTGTCCCATTCCACAGCCACCTTGTCCCCGCTGTCTGAGAGGGTCAGATAGCCCTTCCTCAGGTAACTAAACCAGGTATTTTCCTCTTGGGCTCTAGACTCTGTGTCCAAGTCGGCAATAACTGCAATTCGGTACCGAGTCCCGCCCGGCGTCCTCTGGGGGGCAGACAGGGGGTAGGTGTCATTGTACCGGTCAGCAGCTGCCTGGCTGAGCCTCCAGTTGTGGGCGTTGGGCACAAGGGGCCTGCCTGGGGGTGGGCGGTGGGAGTAGAGCAGCCAGAGGACGGCAACGCCCACAAAGGACGGCAGGATCACTTTCCAGCGGGGGCGGAAGCGGGGGTCCGCTGCCTTGGTCATGGACGCCAGCACCGGAAGGCCCCCCACACTTATCCGGAGGGCGTGCATAGGCTCATTCCATTCCAGGTGGTTGGAGGGCTGGACGGGCATCAGACTGAAGGGCAGGCGGGACCTGGACACCCAGACAGAGAGGACAGGGGTCAGCGACCTGCAAAGCACAGAGGCTTCCCAATTACTTGAGGGTGCAGAGCCTGAAGGCTGCCTTATCCAGAATGGCACCATCACGACTTTGTGGCCATTACTACTTCCTTGGCTTAATTAAACCCTGACTCCAGCACCATCTCTATTTACTCTTACTCAGCAGGATGAGAAGTCTTTTCAAAGCAAAGTTATTCCATCTCCTCTGTCTCAACTGGCAAGAAAAAAGCTCAGTGAGGGCAAGCTCTGTGTAGGCTGGTGCTTTACCAGCTCAGAAAGAGGGCGCAGCAGTGGGGAGGGAGGGAGTGGGGGTGCTGAGGGGTCTGGGCAGGACAGGGCAGCACAGGGTCCAGATGTGTACGCTCATCGAATGTCACCTCGTTTGAGAAGCTCTCCCTGAGGGCTCTGCTCCCAACAGCACCCCCCTTGGCTTCTGCCACCCCCCAACACCATGTTACACAGCTATCAGTGTGTTTGTCCAACTGTGTCCCGCGCTCCTAGGATAGCGCACAGAGCAGACGTATGCTCACCCAGCGAGTCTTGACTTCCTCCTGGGCAAGGTTTCTGTAATATTAATGTATATATAAAACAGATTTAGGCTAAACAGAAATTGGCAAAGTCTTTCCTCTGGCGCCCTTCGATTAATGTAAATGACACAGGGACCAGCATCTGACTGGCCCTCATGGCCTGGAGCCCAGCATCAGCACACTGGCCCCAAGGGACAGCTGGCTTCACCTGGGGCCTGGCTTGGCCTGGGACCCTGGCCCGCTCCCGAGTGCAGCAGGACAGCTGGGTGGCAGCGGCCAGGAAGTGCAGTTTTTCACCACCTGCCCCCAGCTTACGTCCCCAGCACAAACCACGTAGCCTGGTCGGCATGGCCACGGCGGCGCCAGGCCAGCATCTGTCTCAGGGCAGCTGCCAAGCTGGGGGAGCAGAACCAGCAGAGCGTCAGCCCCGGGCTGCGGCGCTCAGGCTCTGTCTTCAGTTGTGACTCAATATGTCCCGGCCTGGGACAGTCCCCCGGCTGGACATTTCTGCCGCCTGCCCCCAAACAACCAACAACGGGACTTCAGGGGCAGATGCTCCTCTCACTGCCAGGTGGCAGCGGGAAGGGTGGGGACTGGGGAGTGCCGCACCACCGGGGCCCCTCCCCTGCAACCCAGTCCATGCAGCCCTTGTGCAGGGGCCACTGACGAGCTCCTGTCCACGCCACAGGCCGCTGGCGCAGAGAGTGGAAAAACATGGCAATGGTTCCATGTGGAAGCCAGCCCTTTCCTTCTCTTGCTTTTGGACCAATGTTTAGGTTTTGCCCATAGGATCAGGTGCAGAAAAGGGACCTCTAAGGAGCAAGCAAGGTGCCAGGAGGGTGCCGTGCGGGGTGGGGGGTGGGCGGCAGGCTTGGGAAGCCCTCCCGCTCCTCACCTCAGGTGCTGGTCCCAGGCTTCCCTCCTGGGCGAGGACTCCCTCCTCCCCAAGAAGTAGGTCCGTTGTGGCCACAGAGCCAGTGGCTGAGCCTTCTCAGCTGGGAAACAGGGGTCCCAGCCGCTGCCCCCCCTTCTGCTGCACCCAACCCCAGGCCTTCACAAACTACGGCTGGGCCCAAGCCACCCGGCATCGCTCTTCTGCATGACGTGGCCGCTGAGCTCTCAACTCCCACATCTCACCTCTTGTTCCAAATTCTGCCTGGATTCCTAACGCATTTGGAACTTAGGATTTCCAAGTAAGTCTTACTCCCTCTCCTCAAACCTCGTTGCCCCCAACTCCTCCCTCAGAAATAGTGCTGGTGATGGGGGAGCCACCACATTCACAGCTGCCTGGGGCAAAACTTTCCCTGAAACCCTGGGAGATGCCCTTTTCTGCACAAGATTATACTGTGACCAGAAGTTCTGAACCACGAGCGTCTGGAGCCCTCTAGGTGTGGCCCCCACTCTCCTTTCACAGCAGCTGCTCCGACAGCAAGCTTGTCGATTCGGTCACCCCCCAGCCCCACCCCTGCACCCACCTGCTGCCACACCCCTCCCTGCTGACCTACTTGCCCCCCCCCCGCAACCAGTGACCCCTGCCACCCCCACGAGCAGATCAGACCATATCACCGTGTGCTGCAGGAGTAAACCCTCATGGCTCGCGGGACCTCACCTCCCAGAGCGCCCTCTGTGCCCACCAGCCACCACGGCTTCACACGTACCCTGCTCGGGCCACTCCTGCCTCTGCACGGCTAGCTCACTTTCTTTTCTGGATGTCCCTTAGGAAGACTCGGCAAAAGGGACATCCAGCTCCCCCCCGTCCCCCTCCCACCGGCGCGCGTTCTCGTGCCTGCCCACTCGCCAGCTCGGCAGCCTGCTCCTTCTCTTCACCGCCCCCTGCAACTTGTGTAATTACCTTTGCTCGGCCTTAGCGCCACAGGGCAGGGGCTGGCCCACCGCGAGCTTACACCCCTGGTCCATGGCGGGGCCAACAGTGGAAACTCCGCACGCATTTGCGGAAGGAATGACAAATACGCCCACACCTTCAACAGCCCATCAGCTCCAGACCCGTTCGCCCCCTTGGTCAGACTGCAAATCCACAGCCCTGTATCCGGCCCCTGGCTGTCACACCGAGGGGTAGCCTGGTGTCACCATTGTGATGTGTCATCCTACTAGGCCCTGGTCTGCCCCCTCTCCATTCCTGAGTCGCCATCCTGCCACTGGTCATCTTGTCACATCTCCTGCCCGCTGGCTTCCCACAGAGGACGTAGGGGGCCAGGGTGGAGCCCCGATGACCACACATCTCATGCACCAGGCTGCCTGGCCCTGCTCCAGGGGTTCCAGGGAAAAAGAGCCCCGTCCCACTGTTTGGGGACAGTTTAGCTATGCCTGCTCTTCTGGTTCCTTCACCTTCTACAAACATGTCCAAATCTGCCACCTGAGTGGCCATTTGATCTCCAGATTACAGATTACACCCTCAGGTATGCCGAAAGCACCCAATAAATATTGTGGATGAATGATTATCCGTGAGTGAGCAGAGAACCACCCCCAACCCCTAACACTTTGGTCCCTCCCTGTCCCTCACCATCCTGAAGAGCGATGGTGAATCCCCAATTCTGAATGAATGGAGAGAGACCCCTCCCAGCCCTGTGACACCCTGCTCCCTCCCTGTCCCTGAACACCACAGAAGAGAACCACCCCTCAGTCTCTTAAGGGTGCTCCATGTCCTATGGCTAAACCTCCTGCCAGCAGGGACGGTGAGACTGCACGGTGACACTCTCCCAGGTCCTGCTCCTCCTGCCTCTCCCCAGGCCCTGGGGCTGTAGCTCCTTCCCTACCACCCAACTCTTCTTCTGCCTCTTCCCTGAGATGACCTCAGTCTCCAGGGCCACAAGCACTACAGTGAGGGCTCCCTGCGCCTTCCTAGCCTGCACCTGTCCCCTGAATTCCAGGCCCAGCAGGCCCAGCTGCTGAGCCTTGTCTGCCGGCGGGCACCTGAACGGGCTCCCTCAGGAATTTACTGACCAGCCGAGGGCTCTCCCAGACCTCAGAGGTCATCCTGGGGAACAGCCGGATCACCTTCTTGCCTCCTCACATCCCAGCAGGCGCCAGGCCCCCTCGCTGGTCTGGTCTGTACCGCGGCTCCAGACTTGGGTCCCATCTCACCGTGGCCTCCTGGTGATCTAGACCATCCAGGTCCAACCTGCACTGCCATTCACCAGCTGCTCGACCTGGCACCCCTAGGCCTCAGCTCCTTTGCAGGTAAACTGTGACAGAACAGTACAAGAGTCGCGCTGCTGGCTGAGTCAGACGCTGCAGGACTCGGCACAGATCGCCCGCTCCTGTCTGCCTGCCACCCTCGTCACTTTGCTAGCACCTGCGCCCACCTGCCCGGAGGGCCCAGCTTGATAAGTAAACCTGATGAGAAGTGGCTGGGCCATCCTGTAAGTACTGAGCATAGCAGCGACGTGAAGGACTCTACAGCCCGCAGAGATAAACAAAGGGACTACCACAGAAAGTGTGCGTGACCCTGGTCTAGACACTCTCAAATCCATCCTCCACACAACTGACAGAATGATTTTTCTAAAAACTGAATCCAGACTAAAGTTCTTTGCTAGATCCCAAAGCTGTCCCACTAAAGGACAAACTCCTCAGCTCCCCCTCACACACACCCCCAATGCTGGGCTTTTTACAATTCCATAGCCCACAGTCAAGCCCCTGTGCGTGATGCTTCTGCCACCTGGGATGACAATCTCCCTGACCACAGTGAACGATCTGGAAGTCCCTGGCTGTGCCATGATAGTGATGCTTCTGCTGTCCCTTTCCCCTCCTGCCCTATGTCTACAGTGAAGGACCTCCTCCACCACCAGTGAGCTTCCCTCCTGTGGACACCCGTCCAGGCCTCACCCCTGAACCTGAGTGTCCCCTTATATGTTGATAATGATTGTGCAGATGTGACTCAGTTAAGGATCATGAGATGAGGAGATGATCCAAGGGAGCCCTAGATGCAACCCCGAGTGTCCTTATAAAAGGCAGGCAGAGGGACATTAGACAGTGATGGAAGAGGCCACATGACCACAAAGGCAGAGAGGGGAGTGATGTGGCCACAGCCCAGAAGCGCCTGGAGCCCCCAGAAGCTGGAAGAGGCAAGGACAGACTGCCCCCTAGAGCCTTCAAAGGGAACACAAACCCGCTGACACCTTGATTTCAGCCCAGTGACACAGAGACTGGATTTCTGGCGTCGGCACTAAGAACACGTGCGTGTGGTTTCCAGCCTCCACGTCTGTGGAAACTTGCCATGGCAGCCCTGGGAACAAATGCACCTCCTCACACACTGTCCTTTGTGCCTCCTCCTTCTGGGGCGCGGCTTGGCTACAACGCGGACCACACCGTACTGCCACCATCTGTCCTGCCTGACTCTGGGCTCCTGGAGGGCAGGGGCTCTGCCTTATCAGGCTGGTTCCCAAGACCTAACCAACGGGCAGAGCACCTGGGGCCCCGTCACCTTTTGTTAATAAGAGAATGACCACTTCCAGTGATAATGGAGTGGAACTCTGTTTGTCTTTCAGAACATTCCTTTTCACCGCTGGAACCATTTTTCTTTGCATCAAAACCCAACCTTGATCCTCATCCCTCCATTAAGACCCTAGGAATTACTTCCGTTTTGTAGAATAAAATCAGATGCTTTTCCATTTGTTCTCCACAACCCCAGGATGGCTCACACCCAGAACTGACGGCGAGCTGCCTATCTTGTGCAGAACGAGAGCTTGTTTTTATTTAAAAACAAGAACAAAAACACCCCCCCCCCAAACTTCCAGCTATGAACACCGACAGAAATTGGCCAGTGAAGGTGAGTGTTAAATGGACAAAGCTGCTCCTAGAGGAGGGGCCTGTGTGAAGCTCTCCCTTGCCCATAGCCCTCAAAGCGCTAAGCAGTTTAAATACTTGCTGTATTGTGACAAGAAGGTTGGTAGCCCCACCTTCTGCAGCCTAATGGGCTGATTTCATACCACCAGGAAAAGCAGGACCACACCGCCCCAGTAAAACGCCACGGGTTCCTTGGTTGGCCGTGCTCACCTGTCCGGGTGGGCCTGCAACCAGTTCTCTCCCGTTCAGAAACCCCCGGGGATCGCACCCCACTGGCTCCTTTCTCCTGTACCAGCCGTGCTGCAGGGCAAGATCCTTGGAAAGAGCCATCCAGAAGAACCACTACCACCACCCAGGCTGCTCCAGGCCCAACTTTCTTCCCCAGCCCCTCTTTTTCAGACAGGTGTCAAGAATGGCTCACCGGCACCCCTACATTTCTGGTTTCTGTCACCAGTACTTCCTTATAACACAGGCCTGAAACAGCAAGGTGTAACCCTGTGTCTTTCCACTCCTAAGTGGGTCCCTGGACTCCAAGGGGAGTGGCACTGCCAGGGAGACGCTCCTGTCCTGGGCCCCAGAGGGAGCGGCCACCCTACCTTCTCAGATCATCCTTGGGCCTGCCACGGGACTCTACAGAAGGCTCGGAAGAAAGGTGGCAGCTACTCCTGACACAGCCCACAGCCCAGAGGGTCTCATTCTCCTTTTCCCTCAGGTGTGTGGCAGGTGGCAGAACAAACAGGTTTAACTGCAGCTGCCAGAGCAAAACTCCTCCCTTCCAGGATCTAGGAGGGGCAGGAAGCAAGAGCGCAGCCCCGAGATAAGGAGGCCTCCTCTGCCTCCCCACTCAGGCTCTGCCTCCCCCCTCAGACTGTGCCTATGCCCCTCAGGCCTTCCGTCCTGCACAGCAGCTTCCCCTTCCCCACCACAGTCTATGAACTGAACGGTTCTCCAGAGCTCATGTCCAGAGAGCAGGCAGGTCTCAGAGTCCCCGCTCTGCTCGCTGCCTATGTGCACTTCCTGGCTGGAGAGGAAAGAGCTCAGCCTGTTGACCCTGCACTTGTCAGAGTGACGCAGAGTGACACAGAGGCCCAGGGCTTCAGAGTCTCAGAAAGTGCTGGTGTGTCTCAGGAGAGTGAACATCAAACACCCGCTGGGGGCCAGGCTCTGCGAAAATGTTACCCGATTCAAGGCATTCTCCCACTTTGGACTCACCAAAGCTGTATTGTACTTGAAAATTTCATTTCGAGTTTGAATGGGGTGAGCAGCAGAAGGAAACAAGGAAGGAACAAGTCACAGTAGCCAAGTGTGTCCTTCAGGGACTAACTGAGGCCCTCCTCCCAGATAGCAATTTCCTTAAGGCTGCAACTCCACACCTCCCACCCCCTTACTCTGCATACAGCAGGCACTCACGACGGCTTCCTGAAGCAAGTTAAACACAGCTCACGATAACTTCTTTTTCAGCCATTTTTGTTTATAAGCCAACCACCCGAGAGAAGTGGGATTTCTATTACTGCTGCTGTGTGGACTCCGAGCAGATGCGGCGGCCTGACACCACACACCTGTTCACAGCCCTGCAGGATGGGCCCCACTGGGCTAAGATCAAGGGCTGCATTCCCGCAGAGGCTCCTGCGGAGAACCCTCCTCCCAGACGGTCCCGCTTCTAGAGGTGCCAGCGTTGCTTGACTTGCAGCCCCTCCTCACCTTCCAAGCAGCAACACTGCATCTCTGCTCCTCCGCTACCCCCACCCCTGCTCTTCTGCCTCTTGTCTTCTGCTTCCTCCGGCCGTGATTACGTGGCCCACCTGGATAACCCAGGATGCGGTTCCTAGTTCAAGGTCAGCTGATCAGCACCCTTCCTTCCATCTGCTACCTTTGTTCCCCCCCCCCTTACCACGTCACATACTTGCAGGTTCTGGGGGTTAGGATGTGGACATCCTGGGGGGCCGTTTTTCTGCCGACCACAGGAAGGGAGACAGGGAAAAGACGTCCAGCTTTCCCAGGGGCCGGGGCCATCCACACACCGCTCTGTCCACGGTGCGGGCAGCCCAGCTCCGGAGCCCGGCACCGTCTGCGTTCATTACATCACAGGACGGCTGTGTGTGCTGAAGCTGTATCGTCAAGGTTATACGTCAGGAGGACGTTCAGCAAAAAGTTACCCTTCCATTCGAAAGCCACATTCCAAAAAACACTTCCCATTATCAGGGTTGTTTTCCTGAAAGCCTGAAAATAAGGGGGCGCAATTAAAATTTCACCATCCACCCAAATCAGTGGGGTTGCCCCTGACCGAACCCATCTTCTGTCCTGTTCTCCCTAGGGCCGGCTCCCCGGACACAGCAGTCAGCACCGCAGGAGGCACGCAGCCCGGCTGGACCCGCTGCAGCCGTTCTGGACGCGTGGGGATCTGACACTTCCGCACTGGCACTCAGTGTCTGCACCATGCCTCGTTCCCTATGGCATGTCCCCGGGTGAACACAGACGCAGGAGCGCTCTCCTTGGGAACCCCAAGCTGTGAGTTCCAGGGAGTGACTGCACTTGTTACAGATAAACAAGCAGGAGTCAAAAGAAACAGAGACAAAAAGAAAAACTGAATCTCTTCCCAGATTTCCCTATTATCAGGATGTTTTGTCTAAGTAATTGTCTTGGTCTCATGAGAAGGAAAATCCACATAAAATTCCTAAAGCCACAGTCCCGAGTATTAGTGAAAGGAAAAGAGCACTTGCTAAATTTTCTCTCCAGTGTCCCAGGTACCATTCCACAAATGTCTACAAGATAAAGAAATGACGTCCCTGTCACGGTGCTGACCCAATTCAGGATGCTGGCCTGCTCTCTCAGATCTGAGACGCTGTTTTTGAAAGAGGAAACACTCGAGTATCTGCAGAGCGACTCCCAACGGCTGCCGTGAGGACTGCCACAGAGCTGCCCAGAGGGTCTTAAGACTCAGATGAAAGGGGCCGTGTACTTGTGAGCCTGCACGAGCCCACCTCAGAGGCCACACGTGGGCGGGGGCTGGGGGGGACACACCACCAGAACGAAGCCTGCTCCTGTCACACTCTGGGTCTGTCCGCACCACCTCTGTGGCTCAAGGAAGCACAGCAGGTGAGGTGCACAGTTGCACCAACAGCTGAAACCAACACGTTCACTACACGGCTGTGGCTGTGCAAGTGTGGCAGGAACCACAGCGGGGTACAGTTTTAGGGGGAAGAAGGCTTTAGCTACAGAAGGCATCAAATGCTCAGACGGACACCTCAGCTGAGGGATCATAGGGGACACAAAGTGGCTCATATACACTTGCAAGTCTAGGACTTTCTCCACCGCCCTGGGGCGTAACACGCCTTCTGTGATCAGGTCCAGTGAGAACACCAAGACTACTCAGCCTCCAGGCCACTGCCTGAACAAACGCATGCTTCACCGGAGTCCCCCCCACTGCCCAGGATGAGACACCCGCCCAAGTCCAGAGGGGAGAAGCCTGGCCCATCAATGTATCTTTCAGGAGGGCCCTGGAGGCCAGAATAGAGGGCTCATTGAGGCTGTTGGGGAGGGGCCCTGGGGAGGCTGCTGGCTGCTGCGCCCACAGGCCCAGGCTGGACCGTCCTGCTCAGAGGCCTGTGGGGTGGGGCTGGGAACTGGGGGGAGATCTGTCCCAATACATCTCTGAAAAGGGAGAGGAAGGAGAGGCTGCAGCACCTGCTTCCTCTTCACGAACCCTCCTGTGACCCCATGCTTTTGCCAAGTTTTGGTCCTTACACTGAGGAGCCAGCAAGAGGCAGCTGACATCAGCAGACGCATGGTCCCAAACCTACGCTCTGTGGAAAATGCACTAGGGAAAGACGTCAAGCATACACTCTGGGACAACAGTGAAAAGTGGGGGTGCTGTGCTAAGAGACCCTGGTTTCCCTGGGGCAAAAGCTGGATCTGGCAGACAGGAGAGTGACTGAGAGTGCTGGGGGCCCGCCAAGCCTGGGGACACACAGGGCAAAGGGAAGGCACCAAGTAACAAGGATGGAGGAGGAGGCGCCACGACCCCAGGATGAGAGGACCAGGCCAGATGGAAGAGCGGGAGGAGGGTGGACAGTTTGGGTGCAAAAGGAAGGAAAGTAAGGCCTGGGTCGGGGGAGGCTGGCCTGCTGCGGGTATGACAGAGTAACAGTCTGAGAGGGGAGGGCTCCCTAGTGGGAGAGGAGAGGCCTGGCAATCAGAGAAAAATCATGGTGGGGAGGGGCAGGAAGGGACTGGACTCAGGGACAGCTGTCCCAGTGAGTCAGGAAAGGAATGAGTCCTCCAGGGTCCAAAGCTGTCCCACAACAGGCAGAGGCGGGGAAGAGTCAGAGCAGGGCAGGAGTCCCCTGAGTAGGAGAGGGGTAGGTGTCCCATAGTAGTCAGAGGGGGTGGGAGTCCCGCACTAGTCAGAAGGGCAGGTGTCCTATGCCAGTCAGAGGAGTAGGTGTCCTGCACCAGTCAGAAGGGGAGGTGTCCCGCACCAGTCAGAAGGGGAGGTGTCCCGCGCCAGTCAGAGGGGGAGGTGTCCCGCACCAGTCAGAGGGGGTGGGTGTCCCGCACCAGTCAGAGGGGG
>NW_024424897.1:3376036-3411247 GCF_017311325.1 Ursus maritimus | reverse complement strand
ACGAGCCCACCTCAGAGGCCACACGTGGGCGGGGGCTGGGGGGGACACACCACCAGAACGAAGCCTGCTCCTGTCACACTCTGGGTCTGTCCGCACCACCTCTGTGGCTCAAGGAAGCACAGCAGGTGAGGTGCACAGTTGCACCAACAGCTGAAACCAACACGTTCACTACACGGCTGTGGCTGTGCAAGTGTGGCAGGAACCACAGCGGGGTACAGTTTTAGGGGGAAGAAGGCTTTAGCTACAGAAGGCATCAAATGCTCAGACGGACACCTCAGCTGAGGGATCATAGGGGACACAAAGTGGCTCATATACACTTGCAAGTCTAGGACTTTCTCCACCGCCCTGGGGCGTAACACGCCTTCTGTGATCAGGTCCAGTGAGAACACCAAGACTACTCAGCCTCCAGGCCACTGCCTGAACAAACGCATGCTTCACCGGAGTCCCCCCCACTGCCCAGGATGAGACACCCGCCCAAGTCCAGAGGGGAGAAGCCTGGCCCATCAATGTATCTTTCAGGAGGGCCCTGGAGGCCAGAATAGAGGGCTCATTGAGGCTGTTGGGGAGGGGCCCTGGGGAGGCTGCTGGCTGCTGCGCCCACAGGCCCAGGCTGGACCGTCCTGCTCAGAGGCCTGTGGGGTGGGGCTGGGAACTGGGGGGAGATCTGTCCCAATACATCTCTGAAAAGGGAGAGGAAGGAGAGGCTGCAGCACCTGCTTCCTCTTCACGAACCCTCCTGTGACCCCATGCTTTTGCCAAGTTTTGGTCCTTACACTGAGGAGCCAGCAAGAGGCAGCTGACATCAGCAGACGCATGGTCCCAAACCTACGCTCTGTGGAAAATGCACTAGGGAAAGACGTCAAGCATACACTCTGGGACAACAGTGAAAAGTGGGGGTGCTGTGCTAAGAGACCCTGGTTTCCCTGGGGCAAAAGCTGGATCTGGCAGACAGGAGAGTGACTGAGAGTGCTGGGGGCCCGCCAAGCCTGGGGACACACAGGGCAAAGGGAAGGCACCAAGTAACAAGGATGGAGGAGGAGGCGCCACGACCCCAGGATGAGAGGACCAGGCCAGATGGAAGAGCGGGAGGAGGGAAGAGCGGGAGGAGGGTGGACAGTTTGGGTGCAAAAGGAAGGAAAGTAAGGCCTGGGTCGGGGGAGGCTGGCCTGCTGCGGGTATGACAGAGTAACAGTCTGAGAGGGGAGGGCTCCCTAGTGGGAGAGGAGAGGCCTGGCAATCAGAGAAAAATCATGGTGGGGAGGGGCAGGAAGGGACTGGACTCAGGGACAGCTGTCCCAGTGAGTCAGGAAAGGAATGAGTCCTCCAGGGTCCAAAGCTGTCCCACAACAGGCAGAGGCGGGGAAGAGTCAGAGCAGGGCAGGAGTCCCCTGAGTAGGAGAGGGGTAGGTGTCCCATAGTAGTCAGAGGGGGTGGGAGTCCCGCACTAGTCAGAAGGGCAGGTGTCCTATGCCAGTCAGAGGAGTAGGTGTCCTGCACCAGTCAGAAGGGGAGGTGTCCCGCGCCAGTCAGAGGGGGAGTCAGAGCAGGGCAGGAGTCCCCTGAGTAGGAGAGGGGTAGGTGTCCCATAGTAGTCAGAGGGGGTGGGAGTCCCGCACTAGTCAGAAGGGCAGGTGTCCTATGCCAGTCAGAGGAGTAGGTGTCCTGCACCAGTCAGAAGGGGAGGTGTCCCGCACCAGTCAGAGGGGGAGGTGTCCCGCACCAGTCAGAGGGGGGAGGTGTCCTATGCCAGTCAGAGGAGTAGGTGTCCTGCACCAGTCAGAAGGGGAGGTGTCCCGCACCAGTCAGAAGGGGAGGTGTCCCGCGCCAGTCAGAGGGGGAGGTGTCCCGCACCAGTCAGAGGGGGGGGGTGTCCCACACCAGTCAGAGGGGGGAGGTGTCCCGCACCAGTCAGAGGGGGGAGGTGTCCCGCACCAGTCAGAGGGGGGAGGTGTCCCGCACTAGTCAGAGGGGGGAGGGCTCCCACACCAGTCAGAGGGCAGCACTGCTGGGAATTGTAGTTTTTACTGCTCGGCGAGCCCCTACGGGGGCCGGGACTAGAGGGAGGGGTGCAAACGTGCGCCGGGACCGCCCCGCAGGCCCCTTCCACCGCTTTGTCCCGGAACGCTGTCCCCACAAAAGCGGGAGGCGGGGATCATTTCTCGAGCTGAGATGTTAGGACCTCTTGCCTGGCGCTGTTGACCCCTGTGGTCTCCCGGGAGCCGGGGAAACGGGGACCCCTTTATGCCACCCTCATTATCAGAGAGCCCCTCTCCTCGGCTCTTCTGATGGGCCACTTCGGAAAGCTGATCAGTTTCCAGAGCAAAGATCAGGGCGCAGGTCTACAGGCTTGCAGTGTCCTGGCGGGGGGAGCGTGCTGGGGGTGGGGGTGGGGGTGGTTCCCTGCCCTTGATTTACTGTCAAAGAATGTCCTCCAAATAAGGGTATCCAGTTCGCCCCGTTTCTCCAGTCCCCTCCCCGGTCTCTGAGCTATTTTAATGGAATATATTAAGAGGCATCCCTGCTCTCCACCCCCAAGTCCTGCAAAATTGCCCATTTTAGAAATCAAGAGAAAAGCCTGGTAGCAGTGAAGTGTTACATGAGAGCCAGGCAAGGGTTGGCGTTCTGCGGGTCTGCAGCTTGGCGTGCCCGCAATCACCCCAGGGCCTCCCAGGAGCCTTCCATTAGGTAACAGATGCACAAGAGAAAAATTCAAATTATGTAAATGGTGTCCAGTGAAAAATAACCCTCCCGTCCCTGTTCCGCACTCCCTGCCCAGAGGCAGTCACTATTACTAGTTTCTTGTGGTTATTGTTAGAGAGATTTTGTGACATGCAAACAAATCATAAAGGCATATATGAAATTACCTTTTTAAAAAACCAAATGGAAATTTGCTAAACACTCGGTTCGGCATTTTTGGCCGGTGGAAAGAGGACAAACCCTTCTTGAATTTATTTGTTTCTCGTTATGTGAAACTGAGCTCTAACTATATACCATATATTACTATTATTTTAAATTATTTGAACCTTTTATTTGCGAAGATATGTATATATGCCTCCCAGCTTGAGAAAGAAAAGGCTAGTTCTGCTCTCTTGAAAGTTCTCCATACTTCTCCCCCTTCCAAACCCCCTCCCACCCCAGGAAGTGAGTGCAATCTTGAATCACTCTCATGCTTTATGTTATAATTTTAGCAAATACGTATGTATCCCTCAACAATATATATGCATATTATAACTTGTACAAAAATGAAATAAAATTGTATGCGATGGGTGGGCTATCCCATTGCTCCACAGATATCATCAGGCGTGTTCATTTTGCCAATCTGATGGGATGAGATATCTTCTCATTGCCTGATTGCTGAGAAGTTGTGTATCTTTCTTGTTTTTTGGCCATGTAGATTTTTTCTTCTGCAGATGCCCCGACATCTCAGTGTCATTTTGGGGAAATAACCCATCCTTTCCCCATTGGTATATATGCAATGCCATCTTTTGTCACAGATCAAGTTTCCATATATACATGGGTCTGTTAGGGGCTCTCTAATATGTCGTATGGGTATCATTGCTCTTGTCTGCTCCAATACCACAGTCCTCACGCTTACCTCTTTATAATAAACCTCCATACGTTGTAGGATAATTCCCCCTCAGCCCCCTCCTACATCCCATCCACCCCTAACTTTTGGGGTTTTGAATGGAGTTGCTTTAAATCTACAGATTAATTCGGAGAGACTTGGGAGTTTTACGATGTTAAGCCTTCTACCCAAGAGCACAGTTTGCCTTTCCATTTACTTTGGTCTCCGTTAATGTTTTTCAAACATTTTTCACTCCGCAGCACAGCTAACAAGCTGTGTGGTTATGTAGACGCGTGTTTCCTTCTCTGCACAGCTGCATAGTACTCCACAGTGTGCATGTCCTGTTATTTCTTTTGCCAGGCCCCTAATGCTGTCCTTCTAGGATATGTGTGATCTTCTTGCATTACAGCAATGCTTCAGGGCAAATCCTCCAACTCGCGTGTTGGAGCACAGCTGTGTCTATCTGTAGCATAAATTGCTGGAAGGAAGATTACTAGGTCAAAGGGCGTTCACATCCTCTAGTTCACATCCTCTAGACGCGGCCTTCCTGCCTTCCGGAGAGGCCGTGCCCCGGAAGTGCTCTTCACGGGCACCCAGGTGTTCCTGTGGTTTAAAGTCTCCTTACTTCCTTTGCATGCTTGGCGACACCACCTTGGCCTTCGTCGAGAACTCTTCTCCCCCTTTTGTTTCTGTGGCTCTACCTGAAAGACTAAAAAATCTTCACTTTAATCCTCCATCGTGTGCTTACTTAACATCCCGGCTCACTCATTTCATAGTTAAGGCTTAAAATGGAGCAGTCCACCAGGGGGCCCTCCCATTTTATTTATCAAGGAAAATGCTGCGGGATGGTGACAGCTCCGTGTTCTCTCTGAAAGTGCCAAAAAGGAATTCCCACGACAGGGACATAAACAGCAAGAGATGGAGAAACTGCGGCATGGGGCAGTTAGTGCCTGGTGAGAGCCAGAAAGCACGTGGCAAAAGGCAGACCGCAAATGTGATTTCCTGTCCCTGACGGTTCGTCTTTGCGTCCAGTCCAGGGGGGCTTCCAGGGAAAGGCTTGTCCTCCTTACACAGAAGTCTTCTCCGGGCGTGAGGGCCGGTGACGCAGCAGATGATCCTTCTGTCCTTGCAGCTGCCGGTCCTGATCCCCACCTGCCCCCAGGCTTCCAGAAGGCAGGCACTGCCATCCAGGAGCAAGGAGCATGGGCCAGCGGCCAGGGAGGCTGGGTCTGGCCGCCAAGTTTCCATCTCTTCCAAATCTCCACGGAGACTCCGCGCCCCCACCCTTTGGCAGTGGGACGCCACCATCTGAGCCTGCTTGTGGCTCCCCTTCCGAACAGAATGCAGAAGTTCGCAGTGCTGCTCTCTGCCCTTGTGGGATGGCTGGGCAGCCTGGCCCAAAATAGCTGGGACAGGCAGAATGTTGGGGCCACAGTGGGAAAAAAATCACAGTGTTGCTAATGACAGGCTGTGCTTATCTGGAACCCAGCGTCTTACAGACGTTAACCGAGGTCACATAGTTTTTTCTAGGGATGAGAAAACAGACACAATAAGCAGCAGTGATATGCCCGGAGAGGGAGAAGGGATTGCCAAACAGGGAAGGACATAGAATGCTGCCTCCTGGGAATGTTCTGTACCCCCGTGAGTCTCTGGACTTAAGGTCCCATGAGCTGCCCTTGTCTGAGGATATGGGGCCACTTGGGAAGGTTCAGGAAGCCCTTAAGTGTTTGGCCCAGACATCCTTGTGTGGGAGGTGTGAGCTCCTAGGGAATTCCAGGATGGGCGTGACCTATAACTCACTTGGGAACTGAAGAGAGAGACCTTGGGGCGGGGGGTGCTCATCATTCTGGTTGGCCCTGGCCTCTGACCCATCACGGGGCTGATGAAATCTCCCTCAGGCACTGCTGCTGGCTTTGGGTTCTGGTTTGTTATTTATTTATTTATTTTTTGCCATGACTCTTGTCCTTAATTCTTTTTTTTTTTTTAAAGATTTTATTTATTTATTCGACAGAGATAGAGACAACCAGCGAGAGAGGGAACACAAGCAGGGGGAGTGGGAGAGGAAGAAGCAGGCTCCCAGCAGAGGAGGCTGATGTGGGCTCGATCCCATAACGCCGGGATCACGCCCTGAGCCGAAGGCAGACGCTTAACCGCTGTGCCACCCAGGCGCCCCTCTTGTCCTTAATTCTGGCCAGGACTTTCCAACAGGAAGATATTTGCTGAACTGGGAGCAGTCTGCCCTGCTTGCAGGAGGACACTATGGCCTTAACGGAGGACCAACAATCAGGTGGTCTGCAAGACCATCCCGGGCTTGCCCAGTGTCGCTTTCCTACTTACAGTTTTAAAGTGGTGATGAAGTGAGTGACAGAGAGCATTAGGGCACCTGGCCAGCTCTGTGTTTGGGTGACAGACCTTGTTTCTTTCATTGAGGGCTGAACTGTCCTTGTGAATCTTTGCCCATTTGCCTGTTGGCTTGAGCTGGGAGCCATGATGCCCGAGATATGCTCAGACTGTAGTTCCCTTTTTTCTGGAACTTTCCACGCCTCTGAGCCTTCTGTCCCATGCGGATATCTTGGGAAATTCCAGGTACGTGTTGCTACATTTCGTATCAGTGCCCCTCAGCCTCCTGGTTTCTGCCTCAAGAGATATGAGTAATCCTTTTCTAACCTCCTGGGAGACGTGGGGGCTCGACCCAAGAAGAGGGAAGGAAGAAGATTATACTTCCCGTAATGACAGTTATCCTGAACATTCTCATGCTTTGTATCTGCTCCGTCAGGCCTTTCATCGGCCATGTGACAATTACAGAGTCACAGTCCTTTACCCCAAGCCCACAAAATACGAAAAGCTCTGAAAACGTGGCTTTCACCCTTGAGGCTGGCGTGAAGGACGTTGGCAGAACAGTGTGACCCGCAGCATTGTGAGGGTGCGGGCGTCGGGTGGGGGGGCCCTGCCCCAGAGCCCGGCTGGGAGAGAGGCGCTGAAGGACGTCTGCATCTTACTCGGAACACATCTGACTGCATGGGTTCCAGGTAGGAGACCCTGGACCCATCTCTGCTTTATAGATACCGAAACTAAGGCCCCCTGAGGTGGGGCAGCGTCCCAGGCTCAGGACTTAAGGCCTTCGGCTAGAACGAGCAGCTGCTGCTGGAAGACAGTCATGAACTGGCTGTATTTCTAGAGCTCTGCTCTCTATTGGGCCTCTGGATTCCCGTCTTGGAATTACCTCTAAGATAACTGTCTTTCAGGGGCACCTGGGTGGCTCAGTTGGTGAAGCGTCTGCCTTCAGCTCAGGTCATGATCTCCAGGTCCTGGGATCCAGCCCCACGTTGGGCTCCCTGCTCAGCAGGAGTCTGCTTCTCCCTCTGCCCCTGCTTGTGCTCTCTCTGTCTCTGTCTCTCTCTCAAATGAATAAATAAAAAGTCTTAAAAAAAAAAAAAGGTAGCTGTCTCTCAGTTTTTCAACACTAAAGCCATCTCAGATGGGATAAAGAAAGGGGACAAATCTCTGCATCTGTTTCTCTTCCAAGCCACGTGCCCAGCTTCTTGTGTCCACAGTCCTGGTGTGGATCTAGGACTCCCTGGCAGGGAGCCTGGCAGGGGCTGCATGGAGACGTGGCTTCCTTGTCTCTCCTGCTTTTCTTGTGTGTCTCCCCCGGGCATCCCTGCTGCGAAGGCCAGCTGAGGACAGAGCCACTAGGGGAAGGTCAGCCAGCGTACTGGGCCTGGGTCCTGTTGGCCAGGAAAGCATGTAGGAACGAAGACGAGCTTATCTCTGGGTTTCCTGTGCCGATAAGCAAGCAGGGATGTGAGTTTTGCCAAGCATAAGGCACATGCCAAAGATCATGAACGATTCCCGAGTGTTGTAACGCCAGCCGAAACCCCACCTCCAACGGAGACACGTTTACGTGATCCTGCCGTAGTGTCCTTGAAGTTCTCCGTGGCCACTCAAGGATCAGGGCATCCTTCCTTTGTTCCCACAGGAGCCGGCGGACTGCCCGTGTCTCTGTGGCGCGGTTGCTGGGCCCTCCTGGCTTTGCCGCCCAGAAGCAGCACTCTTCTTTCATCTGCACGTTCTCCACTCTGCGGGCTCGAAGGTGTGCCTGCTGGGTGTGAGGCTTGCACGCTCCACCCCCTCTTGCCTCTTGGTTTCTCAGCCCTTCAGGCAGACACGTGGGGAGCAGCAGCAGGAAGGAATCTCCAAGGCCAGAGAGAATAGGGTGCTGTCTCGGTGCTTTGCCCGGAGCATCCCAAACCAGCAGCCCTGTTTCTGCATCTCCTGTCCGCACATGGCCAGAGAGAGAGGCCCTTGGGAGGGAGCGGTGATGACAAACAAGTTGCAGGTGTGACATCCCAGCTGACTGGGGGGAACGTGGGAACAGGGTTCAGAAAGAAGCAAGCAAGCAAACCGTTATCACCACAGCAGAGCGTCATTACTCTGGCCAGATCCTTCCTCTTCTCGCGATATGATAAGATGCCAGAACTAACCGTTCTGACTCAGTCTGGGGACGGAGACCAGCCTGACCGGGGCAGCTCCCCAAAAGCCCAGAGCAGCTCTCAGGGTGCGAGGCGGGGCCGGAGGAGCCTGTTCAGAGCTTGCATCTAAGTTGAGGGAAAGGCCTGTTTTTCATATCAAGGACCCAGAGGCCAATAGAGACTGAGGAATGCTGACGTCCCTCCTGGCCCTACCCTGACCACACTGTCCTCTGGAAAATGTGCACCCCCAGCCAGGGGTTCCTAACCTTTGGCTCACAGAGCTCTCTAAGAATCGGATCAAAGCAATAGACCATCCCTGTCCCACCAAGAACACGTGCACGCACACACAGCTTTGCACTATTTTTTGGTGGGGGGGGGCTGTCACAGATTCTCCAAAACCTGTCTGTGGTCCCTGGACCCCAGCGGGGAGCCTCTGACTGAACGTATGTCTGGGGTCTGCCACCGTTTGGGGACTTGACCCCCCAGGGTTGGCAACAAGTGCCCCCTGGGCTCCCTGGAACCCATCCCCTACCACCCAGCAACTCGGGGTCCCCCACCCTCTTTGTCCTGGGCTCCCAGCTGCCCCCACACCTGGAGGGACTTCCAGACGTTGGAAGAGGTCACCTGTGCCCCCCAGCCTGGGCGGGCTCCCCAGAGTGGCCAGGAGGAGGGCAATGCTGGCTCTCCCTTGCCTGCCGGGCACACACACAGTTAATCCTCGGCGGCTGCTGTTTGGATAATATGCGCTGGGAGCGTTGGAGGCTCCGCGGCCGCTCACATCTGGCTGGGGTTTGCTCTTTACGAGTCTGCCCCGCTTTCTTCATCTCTTCCTTTACTTTCGAGAAACCGTGCTTCCGCTTCTGGCCAGAGAGACCTTGGAACGGAGGAGGTCAAGGTGCCGGGAAGGCAGGGACGGCTGTTGCCTGCACCCGCCCCCCTTTCTGCACCTTCTTCCCCGAAGACTTTTTCCTTCCTCCTGGCTCTCTACTCTGACAAGTCTGTTCTTCCCCCGACCTGGCTGGGAGGAGGCCCTGCCGCTGGGAGATGCTCTAAGCCCGAGAGGCCGCAGCAGGACGCCGGCTGGAGGTAGGTGGCAGCTGGCGGGCGGGACAGGACTCAGTGCTGCTCCGCTCCTGCTCCACGGCTTCTTCGCGGCGTGGTGGTTGCCAGAGCGGAGTGGGAGGGGCCAGGGTGGCAGTTGTGGCAAGGGGCAGGAAAACCGGGAGCTGCGGGGCTGGAAGGGTAGTGGAGAGCCAGCCAGGGCTCGGTCTCCCGCTGGGACGAGGGAGCAGGGGCTCTGTGGCCGCCGGATGCAGTCAGGAATGATGGTGCCTGCCTCTTCTTTGTGGGCTGTTTATCTTGCTTCACACTTCTCTAGGCGTGAGAGAAAAAGGAATGGTACCCAAGTCCCCTCTGTACCAAGTGGGGAGCCCCCCACCCCAATAGTGCCTGGATCACCTGAGAGACAGGTTTGCCCAGCCATGCTAGTGGCCAGTTTGGACCCCACACAGAACAGGAAATGCTGACTTTCCCCTGCATCTAATGGCCTTGGTGCTCCTGGAAGGGATTCAGTGTGAACAGGGGAAAGTCATGTCCCTTTCCCTGGGGACCCTCTGGAGCTGCCTGTACCACTCAGAACCATCGCTGGCCTGGGGCCGAGTCACCCAGCTGCCATTAAACATCTGGACCTCCCACGCCTCTCTGTGTCGAAAGCCCACGTACCACCCTGTTCTTCTAGGCATTCCACGGGGACAGGTGTGAGCCCCACCTGCCCTGGGTACCCACATCGCGTTAGCCTGGTTCCTAGCGCGCTGACTCCTGGGCAGCCCCGTGTCCTCTGTGGGGACACAGGGGCCCTCCCGGTCCACTTGGAAGGGAGGGAGGAAGCGGCCTCCCTCTGTGACTCGTCTGTCTCTTCAGTCTCACGGAGTTTCCAGGAATGGAGGCAGTTTGGGGCACCGGAGCTGCTTCCTTCCGAGCTTGGAACATGAGGCGTGTCCTGAGAAACTGAGTTTTCTCAACCACTCCCTACATCCTGGGTCCCTGGGGGAGGATGTGAGGTCCTCCAAGGCTGCTAGGCCTTTGCTTTTTATAGTGCAGGAAAAGCACGCAGTCAGCCCCACGTGCAAGGTCGCTAACGGATGCACTTGACTGTTGTGCTTGCTGCAGGGAGAGGCCTGCCCGATGTCCCCATCAATGAGAAGAGGGGAGAAATACGGGGGAAGGGGAGATGGGGGCCGAGGCTTGAGTTATCCTGTCCCATCTCCCTTCCTCACTGTCCCTCCTGACCTGAGAGCTGAGAGGAGCTTAGGTTAAATGGCAGCCATGTGTACGCGTGCACGTGTGTGTGTCCTGCATGGCAGGCACTGAGCAGATGTGGATTCCCACCGATTCTATCAATGGCACTCTCACCCCTGAAGAGCTCAGAGAGGCTCAGGACTTGCCCACACGCAGTAGATGGAGGACCCCTTGGAGGACCTGCATCTCTGTGCCCAGAGAAGGGGTGTAACTTGCTCAAGGGTGCACAGCTCTCCAAGCTGAGACTGGGACCTGAGCTTCCCAAGTTTGCAAATATCCGCCTCCCAGCTGTCTATGGAGAAAGTGCCCAGGGGCAGGAAGGACGCAGCCAGGTTCTGTTTGCCAGGAACCCCACCCTCTCCTCCTATTCTCTCCCTCCTCCCTCTCCCATCTTGAGCCTCTTGTGATGCCAAGGGAAGTGCTCCCAGTGAGCAAGAGGTCAGGGAGACAGAGAAACGCGGGTGCAGGAGGTCTTGGGTGGGGCTTCCCCCGGCCAGAGGATGTCGCTGCCCGTCAGGGACAGGTGCAGCCAGCCAGTGAGGGCCACCCTCACAGGTGGGTGGTGAGAAGCTGACGTGGTCCCAGAAAGACGCACAGCCAGCTCCCTCTTTGTTCCTAGGGTGTAAACCTCCCTATTCAGGGCAACCAGCACAGCATAATTTTTTCAGAACATGCTTCTTTCTGTTTTCTTCCTGGTGCCTCCGGCCCTCCTCCCCCCAAGCTGTAATTAGCATGACTCATAAACCAAGTATTCTGGCACTGAACTTCACCCATCAAAACAAAGATGAAAAGAATTTTGTAGATACAGTCGTGCTGCTGGGCGTCCTCACCGGACATAAGCTTGCCACTGGGGCTTTGTCTTCCGGGGCTGGCCCTGTGTGGGGGACCCTGTTCTGGAACTGGGGGTGGCCAAGACTCCAGGGCCCTAGGGCTGGGTGGCAGTGGTAGGTCACAAAGCAAAGGAAGAATAGAAAGGTCCTCGTGCCTAAGGCAACTCTGTGGAGCCACTGGAGAGGAAAATGGGTGTTTCAGCCTCGCCTCCCTGCCCTGAGAGCCCACAGATATTAAGGTGGGGGTGATGTCCCCCCCTCCCCCCAGGCGCTTCGTCTTGGTGGCGTAACTACTGCGTGGGCCTAGGGTTATTAATTTTTTTCCTGTTTTTACCTGCTGAAATCTGCCTGAGTCTCTTAAAGTCAAGTGAGACAAGGCAGTCCCCAGGACAAGACCGGGGGTATCTCCCTGACTCCACACCCGGTCTGCCCACTGGGAGAACAGTTTGGAACAGAATCATCAAAGCGTGCGCAAGGCGCTTCCGCCCAGTCTCTCGGGGCAGCCCAGTGAGCCTGGGATTCGTGATTCTCGGGGCCCTGCCAAGGGATCTGTGCCTGGGTCCTTGGCCCAGCAGGGTCAGTCCTGCACTCAAGCAGACGTGCGGAAGGGGGCTCGCCGGCTCTCTTCCTGCTCTGCAAGCTTGCTGTGGGCTTCTGCTGTGGCAGCCCGCATCCTCTGACCCTCATCTTCCCGCCTCAGGGGAGGGGCTCAGGGCTGTGGGCAGGAGAGGAGCTCTCGAGCCTTCATCAGGGGGCATCTTTATCTCTGGCTTCTCATCAGGGTTGCAACGGAGCCGTCCTGGGAGCAGAAGACAAGAGCTCCCAGCATCCTTTTCAGCCACTCATTCTTGCCCACACTTCTTTCCAGGACCGGGCTCCATGTGGGATGGCTGTGGGCAGAGGCACAGAGGCCCCCTCCTGCCCACCGGGGTGTCTCCGGCCTGCCCTGGAGGCCCCTGGAGTCAGCAGCTTCTCCAGCTGTGGACGGGACTGGCACCGTCCTCCTGGGGCGTCCCGCCCTGTCCAGGATGGCTGTCAGGATGGCTGTGCGCCAGGCTGGGCCTCAGTGTCTGACCATCTCCCTGGCTCCTGTAGGAATTTTCCTTGAAACAAGACGGAGCAGAGCTGGAGACTGCGGGCAGGGAGGCTGGATGGGAAGGGAGGATGGGAAAAGAGGCAGACAGGCGGGGCAGGCAGTGGGGGAGCTGGGGGAGTGGGGAAGTCACGTTCTTGGTGCCTGGGGCTTGGTCAAAGGCTGCTGCTGGCCACGGGTAAAGCCATACTTGGGGAATGCCCCAAACCCTTTGCCTGGGTTTGCACCCCCATCCCAAGTGGGGCCATCTGGTTACCAGCCGCCCTCTACACTGGGGACCAGGGAAGGAAAAGGACCTTGCCTGGGACAGCTGCCAGCCCTGCTGGATTTGCAGGCGGGTGCAGGCCAGAAGTTGGGCTGGGCCCTGCAACTTTGCCCTGCAGGTGTCTGGGGCTGGTCTGTAGAGGTGCGGAATGGGGCGTGCTCGGAAACACTTGGGCCCTTTCTCTGTGTGAGGAGTCTAAAAGTGGGTTCTGGTGAGAGATGGGTGGGTCAGGGTGGGTTTGGGGGAGGCCCTGGGGCTCTCAGATCTTTTGGCATTCAGGACACCCTCCTTGCCCATGAAGGTGTGGCTATGAGAACAAGATCCATGGTTCTGTAAAGTGGCCATAGGGCTCGGCTTGAGGAGCCCCTGAGAATGAAACCACACAGCCGGCAGAGCCAGACCGGGCAGCTGGGGAGGTGAGCTGGAGCCTGACGCCCACCTTCCCCTTTTGGTTCCGTTCTCTGCTCCACGTTCTCCTGCTTCAGCTCCCTCTCTGTAGAAGCCTCCGCTGGGGGCTCCACCCAAGCCCGATCCCCAGGCAGCACCCCCAGGGGTGGGCAGACACAGGGCACCCATGCTGCTCTCCGCCACAACGTCAATTCCTTATACCATCGGTTCCTGCTAGCTGCACTTGGCCGCAGGTGCCTTTGCAACCCAGTGTTCTAGTCGGCTTCTCTTCATCCGAAAGCACAAGGTGGGGGGTGCGTGAGACCATTTGCCATCCCTGCTCGATGTGGTCTTCCCCCCCTTCTCCTTTTCAGAGCTCCCCAACGGGCTGTTTCTCTCTACCTTGCAAAAGCAAGGCTCTAAAAATGCACATTCAATGGGCCACACTTCCCACAGCGCTGACATTTTGAGGTATGGGGTGGTGATAGTGGGGCGAGGTTCCTGGTGACTCTGTGCCTAAATCCAAAGGAATTCAACTCAATGGTGGGTTTTAAGGTGGCAGCCTGGCAACAGGGAGATCTTAGCACACGGCTTGAGTGACAATGCTCGTCACGGACCCCCGTGCCCCGCACCATGCCTGACACAGGTGCTCGATAATCTGCAGAATGAATGAATGACTGGAAGGGCTCAGCGGGTGGATGAGATGTTCCTCAGGGCTGAACGCCGCTGCTGCCGTCCCAGCTCTCCCAGAAAGGCGGGAGTGCCCGCTGGACTGTGGTTTCGCAGGACGAGCCTGCCTACCCGGCATCTTTCTGGAGGCCCCTTGAGGCACTTTGCTGTCAGACACACCTCCCCACCGTGGGGCCTGGGGTGAGTGGCTCCTTCACTCTGAGCCCATTTGCTCATCTGAGAAATTGAGGTGCGTTGTGGGGGTGAGTGGCACCCAGAAAGCACTGTGGCCAGAGCCCACCACGCAGAAGGCGCTCGCTTAGTCAGCGGTCGTAGGGCTTTGCTAGAGGAACCTCTGTTAAATGACGGGGCTGCTCCTGGGTGCATTAACTTGCCGGCTCCTGCACAGAATTCCTAAGGATGGGCTCAAGGATTTGGCTTCCTTCGTTCCATGGCCTCAGTACCAAGTACCAAGTACCACCAGCGAGAGGCGTGTCAAGGACAGAACAAATCCCCCTCCTAGAAAATGGGGTCTCTCTACCAGGCCTGACTCTGGTCCAAGTCAGGTGGCCCTTCCCTGGCCTAACCTGTATCCACGGTAACTCTGGGGGTTCTGCTCCCGGGGGGGGGTGCAGCGGGGCTATATCTCCTTCCTGTTGCACGGTGTCCCTGGAATCCGGCTCAGTACATGCTGGTGTAGGACCTCGGAACTTGAGCCCTGGGTCGGTTTATACGCCACGGGGACCTGCCTGTCCCCGAGCCCCTCCTTCGTTGTCCTCTTTGCTTAGAGCCAAGTCCCCTGGAATACACAAAACGCTCTCTGAGTCCCCCGGGTGGGGTTTACTTGTCATTGTTCTAAGCGGAAAATCATGTGTACTTATTGTAAAAAAATATGTGCCTGTTAGAGAGGAAAAAAATCGGAGAAGCCAAAAGAAGAAAATGGCAAACATCCCTATTTTCATCACCCAGAGAGAATTGCTGTTAGCAGCCAGGTGGGTGGCCTTCAGATCTCCGCGGCTGAGCGCACGGACGTGCACTGATGTGTGTCTCTTTTCAACCCAACCTTCACTCATCAGGAACATCTCTCCGCCTCAGCAAAGAGTCATCTGTTTACAGAGGTCGCTAATTAGCGCGGCTGCTGAAGGGGCCCCTGCCCCCACTTGTTTATTTATTTATTTATTTACTGGCCTTTCCATGAAGCACACATCTCCCGGTTAGGTGGCTTGTGACCTTGGTAATGGAGGCAAGGGGTCATAGCGCTTATGAAGCAGGAGATTTTCTGAGCGCAGATAAGAGAAGCACCTGAGGGAAAGATGGGTGGATGGATGGCCACGCCAGGATGGCACTCCAGAGCCCACCCGGGACACGCTCCCCCCTTCCCTCCTCTCTCCCCAAATAGTCCCACCCAGAGCTAGAGAGAGATTTGAACGCCCTGAGGCCCTAGAAAGAAGTGGGGGATCCCGGAGTCCTGTTTGCATGTTGGCTCTGCAGGAAGGAGAGCGTGGAGTTCAATCAGGGTAGAAGATCAGACATCAGACAGGAGACACTGGGGGTGCACGTGGGAGGAGACACGGCTCCCTGGGACGGGCTCCAGGTCCGAGGGGGTAGACCCTACAGGATGCTAGGGAGTGCCTTGCTGGAGGAGTGCCCTCAGGCTTGCTCTGCAGAACACGTGGTGGGGCGGATGGAGAAGGTGGTGGGGGAAGGGACAGACAGCGGAGAGCCCGCGGCTGGGGTTGGGTCTGCGAGCAGAGCTCCAGATGGCTGGAGCTGGGCGGCGACACGGCCGGAGGCGAGGCAGGAGCCAGGTGGTGAAGCTCCAGGTTTAAACATTTTCCTTATTTTCACGGGAAGCCTTTTAAGCCCAGGGTGGAATTCGAATTGGCAGTTCTGCACGGTACCTCTGGTGAGCAGGTGGGAAGACGGAGGAGAGACAGAGCAGTGGGGGGCTAAGAAAGAAGAGGTGATGGGCTGGGGAGGAGAGGACCGGAGGCCTTCGGGAGGCTGGCTGATGGATGAGAGGTGACAGGTGCGTGAGAGGCAGGGTTTGCATGGCCCCCAGATTTCTGGCCCGGGGCCCCCGTGTGAGCGGTGGCTGTAGCTTCAGAAGCAGGTATGGTGGGGACAGGAACAGAGTTAACTGGGGGTTGGAGGTGGAGAGCAGGGGGCAGAGCAGAGAGCAGGTGCTTTGAAGACAGATAACTGGAGCTGTCCTATAGAAGCTTCTGCCATCATGGAAATGTTCTCCCAGCTGTGCTGTCCAAGAGGGCGGCCACCTAAAACGTCTTGGTGCCGCTGAGAATGAAATTCTTCATTTTGCTTAATTTTATGAATTTAACTGGCCCCAGGGTCTAGTGGCCGCTGCTCTGGAGGCGCGGGCTGAGAGCTCCTTGGCCAGGCCGTTGTGGGGACAAGGACTGGAGAGCTGTCACTGTAGACAGTGACATAAAAGTGTGTTTCGAGGGAGAGGAGCTGACGGCCGAGGCCATAGCCTGGGAGACACCTGTCTCTGAGGGGGGGGGACAGTGAAGGACAGATGCTGGGAGACAGACTGAGCCGGAGCAGGGACAGAAGAGGAGGTGGCTGGCCCTGCACTGTTTGCACGCCGAGCTGAATTATATTCGTGACCTAGAAGTCACAGAGGTGTCTGTGAGATGTTGGGGTGATGTCTAGGCCCCGGAAGAACGGAAGACATTCGTACTGCTTATAAAGGGGCGGGAGTGGTGGGGCGCGGGTCCTGGCATCCCAGCCCTGCCCCGCCCCCCCCCCCAGAGCAGTCAGACCCCAAGGGCGTCCCCACTGTGGGGAAGCGGGCCCTGGGCCAGGCCACCTGCGGCGCAGGCTCACGGCAGGGCACGAGCTGTCGGGGGCTCCTCTCTCTCATGCAGTTCTCAAAGCAGGGGCGAGCCTGCAGCTCAAGGCCTGACAGCTGGGAGGTGATCTAAGGACAGTGTTCTAGTCAAGGAGGTCTTTGTTTGCACTGGGACGGGCTCGGAGCTGGGGAGGCTGGGCTGGCCAGGTGCCCCCGGAGGCCCGACGCCTGCTGCCCACGTGGTCTTGCTGTTTGCGGGGCCTGGCAGAAGCCCATGCCCACTCTCGGTGCCAGGTGAGCCTTTCCTTGCCGAGGCACCGTTGCCCCAGGAGAGACGGAGACGTTTTAGGATGGGGGGACCTCTTGCCTTCTCTTTACTTTACTTTTTGTCCCGAGCCAGGCCTCTCTGCAATGCGGGGAAGAGGGAGCCCTTGCTTATTAACCAGTAGGTAGCCCCAAACAACCCCATCTCCATCCCTGGCCATGTGCTTTGGAGGTCACCAAATAAACCCCAAAACCTTAAAAAGTAAACCCTACTTCTCCAAGCCAGAGAGCAGCTCCTTGGAGAAGGGAAGAGAGAGATTCAGCGAGGGGCATGGAACCGACCGAAGTCCCTTTAATAAGGGGTCCTCATGCCCCCACCACTGCCTCCTTTATAGGCAGGCAGGCAGGGTCTGGGGCCAGCTGGGCCGCCCTTAGATAGTCAATGGGCTTCTGGAATTGATGAGCAAATGTTCGTCACCTGGAAGTCACTCTGCCTCCCTCCTTCCCATCACCAGAGGAGTTTGGTAAGAGGAAAGTTCGCGTGATGAATGGCTTCTGGGGAAGGAAAGCAGGGGTCACGGGATGGTCATCAGGGCCAGAGGGACACCCCAACACGGCGCGCTCTCCTTCCTGGGCACCCCAGGATCTAAATCGCGCAGGCTTCCTGCAGCAGCTGGAGAGCTCTGAGCTCCTCGGTGGGAGAGTTCCAGCAGATGTCAAGGCAGAGAGGGGCGGCCTCGGGGCTTCCTCTCTGGTTGGGAGGATGCCGGGGAGCAGGAGGTGGCAGGAGCAGATGTGCGGAGGGGCCCGCGGCGGCGGAAGCATGGTTGACGCCACATTGAAACGAGGAGTGATTGCATGCCCCGCTAAGTTGCTGTCTTGGCCTAGAAGCCATTAGGTGTGGGAGAAAGTCCCGTCTTATGCCAAGCTTCCTTGGGAGCCGCGTGTAAGATTTTGGGGTGATGTCCAGGCCCTAGAAAAGCCAGACAAAGATATTTGTCTTGGGTGTTTTGAGGTCTGGGCCCCAGCCCGAGCTCCTGGAAAGCATCACGTAGAGGCGAATGGCAGAAAGGAGGAGAGACCTTCAGGAGATATTAAAGGGGGTGGGTGACTGACTTGATGTGGCGGATGCAAGAGAGGAAGGCGCCCAAATGACTCCCAGATTTCTGGCCGGCTGCTTGTTCTTCGTCCTGCTTCCTCCCCCCCACTGACACCGTCTGGTCCGATAGCACTTCCTGCCGTGATTGGAACGCTCTGTTCTGTGCCGTCCCGCGTGGTGGCTACCAGCGACATGTAGCTACGGGCGGCTCGGAGTGCAGCTAGCGTGCCGAGGAACTGAACTCCGAATTTTATTTAATTTTATTTCATTAGTTTAAAATGAAATACCCGCACGTCGCCCCAGACCGCGCAGGCCTCGAACCTTCGTTACCCACTGATCCCACGTTCGCCATTCTGTCTTGGGCCACAGTTGAGTGCACGTCTGTCCCCTTCACTGGACTGTAATCTTCTCAAGGTCAGGGAGGGAATTTAACTTATGGTAGGACCCCTCTCTCCCGAGCTCCGACACGAAGCTGGGCACATCGTGGGCCTTCAACGAGCCAGGCCTGTGAGAGATTTTCTGCTGAGAGGGAGACAATGTCTTGTCTTCTAATCTTCTAATCCAGGGAGATCCTAGGCTTCTCGCCTCCCAGAACAGCTGGTCACCCGCTGAGGACTAAGGAAGGGGGAAAACCATGTTTATAAATGCTTTTGTCAGATGGTACTGGGCTGGGTGTGGCATCATGGCCAAACGCAAACATGTGGCGCCCGGGCCCTGGGAGTTTCCCGTCAGATCCCAGGCAGGGCGGCATGGAGGGGGGGTGGGACGGATCTTAAACAGACACCGGGAAACTTCAGTGCGGGTCTGAAGACTGGCTCCTTGAAGGATTCACCCCGTGTCCATAAAAGGTCTGAGAAGGGATGGAAATTATTAACGAGGAAGTGTTCTCGGACCCCGTAAGCGGCCCAGATCCCCCTTGTGCACCCCCACTCCTGCAAAGGGGGTTCTTCCTTGTTGGGGGGAGGTTAAGCTGGAGCTAGACAGGAGGGCTGAAGGGAGAGCAGCGGAGGAGCCACGGGCCTTCGGGGGCAGGGAGTAGGAGGAAAAAGGTGTTCGTGGAGTTGCCATGGGATTTGGCAAACGGATTTCTTCACAGCATTTGAGAAAGGCAAGTTAGGAACTTGAGTCACGTTGCAATTGGCCTCAGATGCCTTGACTGCAAGGCAGCCTGGAGACCCGGCCAGAGGGTGAGGGCTACACACCACTGGCCGCGAAGCCCGGGGCCACTTCCCGGCCCCGCCCTCGCGGGAAACAGCCTGGTCTTCCCGGGGGCAAAGCCTCGCCCTCTGTAGGTGACTTCACTTCACTGGAAATTGCTAAAAGTAATTTGGAGCCAAGTTTGGTTGGATATTGGGCAATACTGTTTTTGCCCAAAAGTGACTAAAATGGTCATAATGTCATGATGCTGACTTTTCTGTGGGCCTTGGTAAAATGGCTCTGAAGATATTTTTGAAGAAGGGAAGATTTCACTCAGGGTTTGCTTTGGCCCCAAAGGCGAGGCTCTTCAGGAGAACCGCCACCTCTGCTGCCCTTTGCGTTGTCAGCCTGGTGCCTCCGACCCCTTGCTGGCTCCGTCCCCACCAGTATCACCACCCAAAGGCGGCTGCATCCCGCACCACATCTCTTCTGATCAAGGTCCAGAAAATCCCTTCTCCAGACGAGGAAGAGACATACCAACGGGCCAAATAGCGCCCCCATTGGGGGTAGAGCACTGATCCTTCGCTGAGGGGGAGAGGTCTGCCTTCCCAGGGTACGCGCGGCGAAGTCTGGAGACGTTTTTGGCTGTCACAACTGGGAGTGGGGGGTGTCCGCAGAATCGAGCGCCGGGAGCCCAGGGACGCTGATAAATATCTTGCAAATGCCCAGAACCTCCTCCAACCCAGAGCGAGTCAGCCCCAAATGGCTACAGTGCTGAGGCCGAGAAACCCTGGGGACGAAAGAATCCGAGGTAGCTTATTATGTGTGTTTGTTATTTCCTGACGTTTCCAAAAGGGATATATATTACTTTGGATCCAGAAAAAAATTTTTGGAAGAAAGGAAAACCTCTTTTCCTTTCAAGTGATGCAAACTTGGCATTTAAAGGAGGGGGGGAAAAAGAGTAATTATTGAGGTGCCAAGGAAAAACAGAGGAAATACAGAAAAGGGGAAATAAACAACTTCAGAAAATCCCATTTCACAAACATTTGTGGGGTAGCGATCAAGTTTAGGGTGCCGCAGGATGCTCGGCCGGTCCAAGAGGAACAAGACCGGGAGGTCAGGGTCTGCTCTGCAGAATCTTCCAGGCCAAGCAAAACTCTGTAGAATGAGACAACAGGAAAAACAAAATCTGAAAAGAGGACAGAGACGTTTTGCCAGCGGAGGGTCTGGGAAAGCCTCGGGTGGAAGAGGAGGTGCTGGAGTTGGGTCTTGGGGACCGGGTAGGAGATTGACGTGATCTGAAGGCAGCCTGATGAGGTCAAATCCACTGTCCCCCTCCGGCCCCTGCTTGAAGGTTGGGCGGTCTGAGGCTAATCAACTTCTCTACATCTCTGTTTCCTTGTTTGTAAGTTTGGTATAATAATGAATGAATAATTTCTCCTTGGAGGATTCACTGCAGGCCCCTCTGAGGCCGCTGGTGGGGTAAGAATGACTAATGAGGAAGTGTTCTCAGACCCAACCCTGACTTACAAGGTCAGAAGGATCAAATGAGATGCCTGGATACTCAGCATAGCACCTGGGGCAGCTGTTGGTCCTATGAGGCTGGTTTTTAATAGAAGAGAGGAGGAGAATGGGAACTCCTGGCCAGGGGAACAGGAGGTGTGCAGGTGGAGGATGCTAGGAGTTGAGGGGAGTGGCTGGAAGCTGGGATTCTAAAGTATGGTCCGAGGCTGAGGAGCACTGGCTGCACCTGGGGCTTTTTGTAAATGCAGACGCTCGAGGCCCTGTCCCAGACCCGCTGAATCAGAATCTGCATTTTAACCAGATTTCACAGGTGGTATGTGTGTACATGAAAATTTGCAAAGCAGGGAGCTTGAGCACAGGATGAGGTGTGCTGTACAATGCGACCAAAGAGTGGGGACAGACTGGGGTGTCATGCATGCCCTGCCAAGGAGAAATGATGGATGGATGGGTGGATGGATGGATGGATGGATGGACGGACAAATGGATGGATGGGTGGATGGATAGGTAGATAATTTTAATACGTATTTTATAAATTCACATAAACACATACAGTAAGGATTCTGAGTGGGGGGCTGGCCCAAGTAGTCTCTTTGCCACTGGGCAGGTCTTGGGCCCCGATGCTTGGGAGGGAGGGTCGGTTGGGAGAGAACTTGGAGGTGGGGAGGCCCAGCTGATCCACGGCAGTGGATGAAGCGGGGAGTCATGACGAGAACTGAGGACCTAGCGGAGGTGTGGGTGACAAGGGAGGAGGGCACTCTGGGGAGGCAGCCTCCCCAGCTCAGAGGCTCATCACATCTCTGAGGATCCATCCAGACAGCCTCTAGCTCCTGCTGTTTCTGGTTCCTGGCTCTGGTTCCCAGCTCTCTGCCTCCCCCATGTTCTCTTGATTTGGCTTAGGGGCTCCAGCAGTAGGGGCTCCCAGAGCAGTCTCTCTTCAGAGCTGTAACAGCGAGCCCACCAACATGCAGAGTAAAGAACAAAGCCCAAAAGTCGACCTACCAGCTATGAGGTCATGCCCCGCCAGCTAGAAGGCCTCTGAGCAATGGGGTGTTTGAGGGAAGCCCATGGCCTCCCCCTGCCCACAAAAGGAGCATTCATCTACGTAGATGATTACTGACAAAAAAAGGACTCTGTCTCGGGATTTAATTATCCTTAAACATAAAAGAGGAATTAAAGAAAAATCAGATATGGGAGGTTTGCCTCTCAGTAGCGACCTGGATCCCACTCGTAACTTGGCTTCAAGGGGTGGGTGGTTCTTACCCCCAGACCTCCGTTTCTCACTGGGCAACTGGAAGGGTTGAACTGGCTGTCCTCACTGGCCTTCGAGGTGTTGACTTGTATGTCTTGGTGAACCAAGGCGGGTTGGGAGTGACCAGTTGCTCACTCCTGCCGGGGGGGAGGTTTCCCCACCCGCCAGAAGCAGCCAGGCATGCGGGACTTCTGACTCCAGACTGTGGAAAAGGCTCCCTGAGTTAGCTGGGGGAGAGGCCTCTAAGGGTGGAAAGGGATGGGATGTTTTGCCTATTTTAAGTCCAAGCACTGCCCCCTAATGGGCTCACTGGGGACCCACAGTGGACATATCTTTCTGGAAGGACTGTTTTCAATACTGGCCGAGGAGCTGTCCAGAGCTTTCACCTGCGAGGTCCGGCGCCAGTCCAGCGGCTGAGGCTCCAGGGGCAGAGTGCGTGCGCGCACGCGAGGGTGTGCACGCGTGGCTGTGCGCGAGCGTGCAGGTGTGAGAGTGTGTACATGTGAGTGTGAGTGTGTGACTATGCGAGTGTGTGCATATACAGGTGCCGAGTGTGCGGAATGCACGTGGGAGCGCGCGAGTGTGTCGAGCGGGTGAGAGTATGTACACAGGGTGTGTGACCATGCACTGAGGTGTACGAGTGTGTATGAGCGAATCTGTTAGGATGGTGCAAACGTGTAAGTGCAAGAGTAGGTGCATTCACGTGAGTGAGTCACGTGTGAGAGTGTGTGAGTGTACGTGTGCACTACCGCGCACGAGTACTGAGCATACATGCGCGTGTGTGTAGCGCGAGCAGACGTGAGCGGACGTGGATGAGCGTGCGGAGAAGGTGCGGGAGTGTGTGAGTGTGAGTGTAGGTGTGTGGGGTCGCCCTCCCAGAAGCTGCCGTGGCTGGAGCGTTCTGGTTTCGTGGGTCTGGCCACAGCTCGGGCTTGCTTCTCTGCAGGGCCCGCTCCAGCCCGAGCCCTTCCCGTGTGTTTCCAGCAGGGACCGGCGGGAAGATGGGCTCCCGGGGACTGAGACTGGTGCTGGCGTGCTGCCTGCTGCTGGCCTTCGCCTGTGGCCCGGCGCTGGGCCGTGTGCCACGTGACCTGCAGGAGCAGGAGGGGACCGAGGAGCCGCTTCTGGACCACGCTGAGAGGTGAGAGACGGGGAGGGGCAGAGCAGGAGCTCGGGCTCGCTGGGTTGAGCCTGGGGTCCAGGGCACCCCAGGGGGCTCTTTTGGGGCTGGATGCAAAAGAGCCACAGCCAAGGCTGAGGAAGGGTCCTTGCAGACACTGGTCCCGGAGGACAGACCAGCCATTTCTCCTTTCAGTGACCCCCAGGCCTTATCTGAAACTGAGGACAGTGACCCACCTTGTTCTAACCCCAAAGGGATTGGGTTTCTGTAAGGTTTCGCAGCCACATCCTTAGGTAAAGACTTTCCCCAAACCCCAACCCTGGCCCTCCATTTGTCCTTCTGTTCTAGCTTTGTCCTTCGAGAGTATCTTCCAGGGCTCTGAGTGCTACCAGCAGGTAGGAGGCAGGGACGCTGCCGTGAGCTGGTCTGGGGACCCTGACCATCTGATCAGGCTGCCGATGGGAGAGGATTGCTGGTGGTGGCTCTTCTCAGAAACTCATGAGTTTCTCCTGAATGGCGTCTTCATGGATATGACCTTCGATAATATAGAGACTTCAGGCTATTTGGAATATTTTGTAGGGATGCACAAAATGCTTAGGATTGCTCGTGAAACTGTCATTCATCAAATGTGAGGTCCTAGACACCTGGGAGATAAACTGATGCTTTGAATTGCTTCATTATTTTGAGTTTTGGGCTGACTTGATACCCAAGGCTTCAGGCTATCTTCAGAGTGCGATGTGGACGTCCATCTCCTCCCCCTTCGCCCCCTGCCCCTCCCCCTCCTCCTCTTTCCCCTCCTCCTCTCCTCACTTTTCATTCAATGAACACTGAGTGCCTACCACTGACCTGGCCATTTGCTAGGCACTGGGGGACATGCACGAGTGACAGTTCTGGCCTCACACACACGACCACAGCAGGGAGTAGGCTGTCGGTACAGGTGTGCCTACAATGCTGGGGGTGGTGGGGGAGGGGAGAGACTAAGCAAAGGAGTGACCGCATCTTGAAGGGTACCTGGGCCTGGGGAGCATCCCAAGTGCAGAAGGAGGGCGTGGCCATGCCAGGTGGGTTTGGGTCGTGGAGTTGGTGCCAGAGGGTGGGAAGGGGAGGGGAGATGAGCCTGATGGGGAAGGGTCTCTTCTGAACTTAATCCTACAGGGAGTCATGAGGGATTATCATGGCAGGGGTAGGGACATCATGGAGAGGTTTCAATGTGACGACTTTCCAGAAAGAACGCTGGAGGAGGCAGAGAACAGGATGAATGGGAGGTGTGCAGAGAGGCGGATTCCAGGAGAGTGGTCAGAATGGTAACGGTCCCCCAGAGATGGGGAGGCCTGAGGGCCCAGCTTCTGCAGGTACCTTGGTGGGGGGGACTGACTGCTCAGGATCCCGTGATTCTCAGAATGTGGTGGCGAGGCCAGAGAGGCCTCCTGAATGAGCTTGAGATTCCATTCTGGGCGACCGGTGATGGTGCCGTGAAGAGGGTTTGGAAAGAGAAGGTTCCGGGGGCAGAGTGACGGGCCAACCGACACTTTTGGACATACCACCTTTGTGGGGCCTTCTGACCCTAGGCTGAGACTTCCGGCTAGAGGTGGGGGTCCACGGGAGTCTGGGGTTTGTGGGGCCTGAATTTAGGGGGTCCTAAATTCCTGGGTTATCTGGGGCTTATAAGCAGGAGCAGAGGTCGAGAAGGAAACGGCCATTGAGATGGTGGGACCGTCTCTGAGATGTCATAGCTCTGGAGTCTGGAGCAAAGAGCGGAAGCCAGCAAGAGCACGTGAGGCGCATCCCGGTGCCACAAGGTGGCAGCATGGAGCCGTCAGCGGCCACCCCGCCCAGCGGTCCTTCAAGGGTCGCTAGTGAACAGTACAGTGGCGTCTCCAGAGGCCGCCGCTCAAAGGAATCCTGAAGGTCTAGCCGAGCCCCTTCATATAGAAATGAGTGAGCTCAGTGTCGGATCTTCTAGAATCACAGTTGCATGAAGGGGATCCACAGCTCCGTCACACAGTATCTGAAATCCCTCCCGGAGGGGCAGATCTCTCCAGGCAGCCTCTGTCTCGCGGGGCCCTCCAATCATCGCTGTTTTTGTAGCCACTGTTTCCATTCCAAGTACTGCTGTGACCAGAAGGCAGAGGAGCTCTTCCCGAAGCTTCACGTGGGGTCCCAGAATTCGCCCAGAGCCAAGGCTGCCCGTGCCCAGGGAAAGTAGACAGTCTGGCCCGCCCAGGACCGAGGTGGACCAGTGCAGGGACACCAGACCGTCTGGCAGCAGGAGAGAGAGGAGGTCCCAGCTCCGAGAGCTCACGGCTTTCCTTGTAACGCCTTTATTCCCTCAGGGCTGAAGAAAGCCATGAAAAGTACAGCCACAGGCAGGGCGAGGAGGCCCCGGCTTCCCAGTGCTTTCGCTGCTGTGACCCGGGCGCCCCCGTGTACCAGGCCGTCCCCGTGCCACAGATCAACATCACCATCTTGAAAGGTCAGACGGCCGCAAAGCCACCAAGGGGACCTGCCCCTGGGGGGGGGTGCTCTGTTCTGAGCGGGGAGGAGAGGCCCAGGTCAGGGTGCATGAGGCGGGGGCACAATGGCTCCCGCAGGGCCGGGTGCAACGGCGGGCTGGCCTCCGGAGGGCGAGGAGAAGCAAGTCCCACCCGAGGCTCTGCCCCCTTGCCAAGAGGAGAGGCTGGAGAGAGGCCCGCACGACCAGGACAGGAGGAGGGTCTCACCCTGGGGCTGCGCCTGAGCCCCTGCAACGTTTGTTTAGAGGCTGGGTAGGCCCCGCGCCCTCCGCCCGCGGCCCTGGGCCCCGCGGCCCAGATAACTCCGCGCGGCCCCATGAGGTCTGACTGGGGAGCTCGGGGGCCGGCCCGACATCTGCAGTGCATTTGCTCCGAGTCAGCCGTGGGCCTGGCCGCAGCGCCTGCTGCTTTTGGACAAACCCATATGTTCCCTTTTCTTTGCCAGGACTTTCCAGAGGGGAAAAAAAATGATAGCTTCTGGATGAAAACAGAACAGTCCTCATGGTTGGGTCAGCTTGCCCGACACCGCGTGTTTTCCTGTCCCTTTAGGTGAGAAGGGTGACCGGGGAGACCGCGGCTTGCAAGGGAAATACGGCAAGACTGGCTCCGCGGGCGCCAGGGGGCACGTGGGCCCCAAAGGGCAGAAGGGGTCCGTGGGGGCTCCCGGGGACCGCTGCAAGAGCCACTACGCCGCCTTCTCGGTGGGCCGCAAGAAGCCCCTGCACAGCAACGACTACTACCAGACCGTGATCTTCGACACGGAGTTCGTGAACCTCTACGGCCACTTCAACATGTTCACGGGCAAGTTCTACTGCTACGTGCCGGGCGTCTACTTCTTCAGCCTCAACGTGCACACCTGGAACCAGAAGGAGACGTACCTGCACGTCATGAGGAACGGGGAGCAGGTGGTGATTCTGTACGCGCAGGTGAGCGACCGCAGCATCATGCAGAGTCAGAGCCTGATGCTGGAGCTGCAGGACCAGGACGAGGTCTGGGTGCGGCTCTTCAAGGGCGAGCGGGAGAACGCCATCTTCAGCGACGAGTTTGACACCTACATCACCTTCAGCGGCTACCTGGTCAAGCCCGCGGCCGAGCCCTAGCCCGGCGGCCCCGCGGCAGCCCTTCCCCGGGCCTGGCTTCCCTGCCCCACCGCCCCAGCTTTGGCCTTCCGCACGACGCCCTGCACGGGAGGGGAAGCGAGAGCGGCTGTGCTCCCGGCCACGCGGCTCCTGGGCGGGCTCTCGGGCTGGCACCTGCGAGGACGGGCCTCCAGCTCCCCTCCGTGCGCATATCCTTAGGCGACCCCGCGGGCAGGCCGCCACACGGCAGGGTGTCCCAGAGTCATCCTTGCTCCCACGGCTGGAGATAATTAGGGAAATTCTAAAGTTTGTGAAAGGAGCAAAGTAAGCCATGTGGGAAAAGGGAGGTGTTAATTTTGCCTCTCCTCCAGCAGCACTGGCTCCCCAGGGAGGCTGTTCTCGAATGAGCTTGCATGTTCCAGAAGACCTGAGGTAGACAGATGCTGTGGGCCACCGGGGAAGGGGTGCAGGGCGTGGGGACCCTCTTAGGCCACGTATGAGCCTTCTTGGGCAACAGCTGGACTGCCATCCATATTGTGGGGAAGTCACGGCCTCGCCCACGGGTTCAGCGGGTCTTTCGGAGCCACAACGGCGAGGGGGTTTGGGTTGGGGTAGTGAATGTCAGCTCTCAGCCCTCGGCCCTGGTCTCTGGGCTGAGAGAAGCAGGCTGCTTGCTGGAACCCACAGACTCCTGACAGCAGCAGGGGGCCTCAGGAGCCCCTGGATCTGCAGATGTTTCTATGAGGAGCAAAGCTCAGTACAACCATGGCCCAGCCCTCCATCCTGGCCTGGCTCTGCTCCACTCCCCCATACTGCCCAGGAGCCCCACGCGGGGCCTTCACGCTGGCGCCCTGGCGTTCGCTCGTTGCTCCTCCTCCCAGACGGGTCAGCTACGGAAGGCACTGGGGCCTTCGTTTTGTAGCAGGGTCACGGTTATATAATATTTTCTACAAAACCTCCTTGCACACCATCTCAGAGTCCTGTTTCCCAGAGGGGTCAACACTCGGCAGCCCCAGTGCTCTCCCCCAGGCCTCTTTGATCAGCAGCCTAAGACAACACGGGAGGGGCTTCCTCTGGGCCCCAGAGCAGGGCAGAGCCGGAAGGGGCTGGAAGGCTCCCCCTCTACCTGTCTCAGAGCCCCCGTGGGGTACCATCCCTCTGACTAGGAGAGAAGACATGTCTCAACCACTGGAGTCAGAACTCTCTCTCCGAGGTGGGGTGTAGATGTGCCCAAAGTGGCTGCTGCCTGGAATTGGTGCTCTAGCCTGTGGCTGGCTTTGGCCGGGGGCCCTTCTTGCCTCTCTCCATTCATGCCCAAGGCCAGGGTCCCTCTCCTACCTGCTTGGGCCCCTAAGCCCCTACAGGAACCTTCCTTCCCACTGCCTGGTGACCCTTGGTCTTGACCCATCCCTCTGCTCTCCCTGGGCCTGGCCACCGGGTCTGGGGTCTGCACCATCCTTCCCTCTGAAGGACTTCTGCTGGTCAGACTTGAAAAATGGTGTTTCTGGCGTGCTGGTGAGCAGAGTGCCCGCCTGCTGCTTCGTGCTGTCCCAATGCTCTTTCAGAAAACATTAAACTCCGAACCACGTGTCTCAGCATCACGGCCTCCTCAGTTTCCTCCTTGAACCAAATCCTCCTCCTTCCTCTCCCCATCCCCGCACCCCACCGACTGCCTGTTGGAAGCCTGGGGGCCCGCAGCCTGGCTCCTGGGAACATAGATAGCCAGCGGGTACAGGCTGGGCCCCGAACTGCTTTGTTCCTCACGGGAACACGTTTTACAGGCTCAGCTGGACGTGGTTGCGTTGGGCGCCCTGTGCTTAGCGGAGTCGGCGAGCGGCGGGCAGGAGGTAGGGCTTGGGCGAGGGTGCCTGCGTCCTGGGGCTGCCGTAACACACCGCCACAAGCCGATGGCTCGAAACAACACACATTTACTCTCTCGCAGCTTTAGAGTCCCGAAGTTCTAAACTGAGGTGTTGACAGGGCCATGTTTCCTCCCAAGTCTGTAGCGAAGGAGTCTTCCTTGCTTCTTTCAGCTTCCAGTGGCCCCGGTGTTCCGTGGTTGGTGGCTGAGTCTCTCTGATCTCTGCCTATCTCTGTCTTCACGTGGCCTTTTTTCTCATGCCTGTCAGACCTCCCTCTCCTTTCCCTTAATAAGACACCTGACATTGGATTTAAGGCCCATCCTAAATCCAGGACGATCTCCTCTCAAGATCCTTCACTTAATTACATCGGCACAGACCTCATTTCCAAGTAAGGTCACAGTCACGGGTCTCGGGGGTGAGGACTTGGACATACCTTTTGGGCGGATACAATTCAACCTACTACAATGACCTACAGGCTTGAATACACCCACCAACAGCTTCCTTTATGCTCAAGCAGTGACGAGCAGATGTTTCTTTCTCTTCTCTCCACGGCCTGCCAACTGGGTTAGCGGCCAGGGCCCTTGCCCGATGGCCGGGAGGCTGGCAACAACTGGTGTCCTCCTTTTCCCTGGTTCTAGGATCAGCCGGTGCTCAGCCTTGGGCTGGGGCCAGGCAGGAACAGGCAGACACTGCAATTCTGCCCTCCGTAAGACAAAGAGCAGGCACCACGGACAGAGCCGCGGCCGTCCATGGAAGGAAGTGCCTTCTGCGCAGCGGGGAGGAGGGGCTGAGGGTATCTCCCAAAGACGCATGGAAGGAAAGGGTCAGCTTCAGGTGAGGGCCTACTGCCTCGGGGTACAGTCACAGAGACATCGTAACACCTGTTCTATCGCCTGCCACGTCACCATGGGGGACGAGGCGGCACCCGCTCCAGAGCCCACACAATGTCCTCTCTCGCGCTTTGAGCTCTCCCCATGCCCAGTCCTTCCTGCCACTGTCTTCCCACTCCCTCCCCGATTGCATTTCTCACTCTCCAAATATTTACCCTGCTCCTGCTTTGTGGTGCTAGGTGCTGGGGGCATCACGGCAACTGAGGTGGGGTACTTGCCTTCCAGAGGACTTTTCAGGGATGTTAACTGCAGTCTGACATGGACGTAGGCTTCTCGGAAGAACTGCACACGTAGTTGTCTGCTCCATTTGACCCCCCCCCCACCAAACTGTTTACTCTGCGTAGGCCCCTTTCCCTGTGCCCTGACCTCGCTAGTAAGGATTTGACTAACCATTTCTGGAAAAGACCTGATAAACTCAGTTGCAAAACAAATACTAGTGTTTTAGCAAAAGGGCTTAGAAACAGCCGATGACTCAGCCGAAGGAGAGAACTGTTGACGCTACAACTTTCAGGAGGCTCCGTGGCCAGGGGTGGGAATGGTGAGGCGTGCACTCCCCATCCTACGGGTTTTGGTGTGTGTGTGCCCACATGGGCGAGAACACAACAGTATGATGGCAAACTGGGTTTTTGGGGCCATAGTAATGAGAATAAAATGAGACCTTCTCCCAGATCATGAAAAACAACAACAACAACAAAAAGGTAACAGAAAACAATAAATAAAACAAGATGCCTCCAGATGCAAAAGCGTGGAGCTGGATCCCTACCTTACACCGTATACAAAAATTATCTCAGAGTGGATCAAAGTTCCCATTAGAAGGGCTAAAAGTACAAAATTCCTAGATAAAGTATGGCTATAAATCTTCACGTCCTGTATCAGGCGGTAGTTTCCTAGATGCGACACCAAACCCCAAGTAACGCAAGGGAAAACAGATAAATCAGACACCGCCAAAATATAAAATTCTGGGCTTCAAAGGACATGACTAAGAAAGTGAAGGCACAGCATGGAATGGGAGAAAATATTTGTAAATCATAGATCTGACAAGGGACTTATATCTAGAGTATATTAAGAACTCTTGCAACTCAATAGTTAAAAATCCCAAATTACAAATAGGCAAAGGGTCTCCATAAACATTTCTCAAAGAAGATTGACAAATGACCGATAAGCACATGCAAAGAGGCTGTTTCATCAGCCACCAGGGAAATGCAAGTCAAAACCACAGTGAGATACAACTTCACAACGAACAGGATGGCTGTTTTCAAAACGACAAATGTTGGCAAGGATGGAGAGAGGTTGTCACCCTCAGACTTGGCTGGCAGGAATCTAAAATGGTGCAGCCACTTTGGAAAACAGTCTCATGCTTCCTCAGAATATTAAACAGAGCTACAGGTGACCCGGCGATTCCACTGCTAGGTGTATCCCCAAAAGAAATGAAACCATTGTAGATAAATGTCCTCGGCAGCATTATTCATAGTAAAAAAGAGGAAACAATCCAAATGTCCATCGGGTGATGAATAAATGAAAAAACGTGGTCTGTCCGTACGAGAGAACGGTACTCAGCTGTAAAGAAAGTATGGACGCCTGCTCCAGCACCGATGGGCCTCAGACCCACGAAGCCAAGGGAAAGCAGCCAGTCACAAAAGACCACATAGTGCATGATTCCATTTATGTGAAATGTCCTGAACTGGAAAATCCATAAAGACAGAAAGTAGATTAGAGGTTTCCAGGGGTGAGGTTTGGGGGAGGGGAGTGAGTGCTAACAGGGACAGGGTTTTCTTTTTGGAGTGATGAAAATGTTCTAAAATGGGTGGTGGGGTGGTCACGTGACTGTGAGAATATACTAAAACCATGGACTGCACACTTGAAATGGGCAAATGGTATGTTGTGTAAATTGTATCTCAGTATAACAAACACACATGCTCACACACATACTAGAATGCCTTGCCCTTCTCTGTTGAGGCCTGGGGAGTCCCGGAGCTCCAGACAGGAGATCTTCAGAGCCAGTCTCATTATTCTGGGCGTGGCTCGGGGGGGGGTCAGGGTCCAGGGTTCAGTGAGGTGGGGTGGGATCGCCAGGCTCAGTTCTTCCAAGAGCATTATTTAACAAGCATTTTGGAAACCAACTGTTGGATGAGATCACACAAACGCAGGAGGCTGACTCAGGTGCCAAGGGAAGCATTCCAGAAGGAACAGCTAATTGAGGACCATGCCTTTCTCTCTGATGTCCCCACACAGCTGCAGGAGGGCTTGGAAAGGCGAAGTGACCTCAGATGCCCTGCATCAGCCGGCCCTGGTAACCAGCTCCTCCCAGGGCAGAATGGAGCAGAGCCCACTTCTCTTTATGCAGATGGTCAGGCGAGGACAAGAAATTTCCACATTAGAGATTTTCACAAATAAGGGTAGAAGTTTGTATACTCTAGATAACTCGGAAATCTCCCTGCTTAAAGATAAGAAAACATTCCAACCGTTCAATTGAGATAGCCACCAAGTGAGCCAGCCATTCGGTCCCAGAGCCTCCTCACTAAAAATATCCAACAAGTGTGTATTGCATCCTTGCCGTGGGGGGGGGGGGACCCACAGCAGCATTATCACAATCAAGCGTTAGCACCGCGATGCTTGCTACATTTGAGGAGATAAAAGTAAGACACAATTGTGGCGGAGAACTTGAAACTTACACTCATGAATAATAATAAATCAAAGGGAACGCCCAGGAGTGAGAAACGGAACGAGAGACACGGAGGAGCGTGCCAGCACGTTGTACAGAGCTGAAGGGAAAAATCAGTGGCCTAGAAGATAAATCAGAAGATATTCAGAAAGGAGCATGGAGAGATGAAGGGAGGGGAAATACAGAGCGGAGACCATATCCACACAGGGAGAAAGCCCAACGTGTGGGTGGCCGGCGTCCCGGAAGGGAAAACAGAAGAATGCCACAGAAACGGTATCTGAGAAGAAAGCGGCTGAGAATTTCACCTGACGGATGGAAGTCACGGAGGCACAGGCTCAAGAAACTCCGCGAATCACCAGCCGCAGAATGAAAGCATGGGCGCAGCCCGCAGGGACGCGGTGGGGAAACCGTTACACACCAAGACAAGGAGGAAAGCTGGACCACAGGAAGGGGGAAATGTTTTCTTCCCCAGGAGCAGTAATGAGCCTGACAGCTGACCTCGGACAGAAGGGGTGGAAGCCGAGTGAGAGTGGGATGGCATGTGTGAAGGACTGAAAAGTCATAGTTGTGACCTAAATAAAGTCCCATTCCCAACGACAGTATAAAAAATAAAGACAGGGGCGCCTGGGTGGCGCAGTCGTTAAAGCGTCTGCCTTCGGCTCAGGGCGTGATCCCGGCGTACTGGGATCGAGCCCCACATCGGGCTCCTCTGCTATGAGCCTGCTTCTTCCTCTCCCACTCCCCCTGCTGTGTTCCCTCTCTCGCTGGCTCTCTCTCTCTCTGTCAAATAAATAAATAAAATCTTAAAAAAAAAAAAATAAAGACAGTTTCAAGCAAACAAAACTTGGGAGCCATTGCCGACGGCAGCCCTGCACAAAGTGAGCGTGACCCCAGAGGGAAGGTCAGGAACGCCGACGTGAACGACAAAATGGTACACTGGGTGGTAATTCTAAACAAACAGCGCCGGGATATAGTCAAAAATACGTCTTGGGGGCATCTGGGTGGCTCAGTCAGTGCAGCGTCTGCCTTCCGCTCAGGTCATGATCCCAGGGTCGTGGGATCGAGTCCCGCATCGGGCTCCCTGCTCCACGGGGAGTCTGCTTCTCCCTCTGTCCCTCCTCCCACTTGTTCTCTCAGTCTCTCTCTCTCTGAAATAAAATAAACAAAATCTTAAAAAAAAAAATACATCTTGGGAAACAGTCTGGAAGTCAGCAAGTTAAACAGAGTTTCCTGTATGACCGTAGAGGCAAGAGGGCCCCTCTGTGCCCTTTCCAAGTTCCGAAAACCCACAGAATCTGAGTGTGATAAGATGATTGTTGAACTAGCTTAGTTTGCTTTATCATGCACAAATAATGGGTCTAGGGGTACACGGGGTTCAGGCATCCCGTCATGCATACCCTGTCTTGGCAATAAGTAAAAGTAACAAATAACATTTGACTTTGATAAGTGGAGGGTGCAAGCAGTAGTTTCTGGAGTAACCAATAAATAATAGTAAAAGGGGGTATAACATCCAAGCTGATGGGGGAGGGGACGAAATTTTAAAAAGCACTCCATCAATTTAAAAATGGCAAGAAAGGAGAAAAACAAGAATGTAGACTAGGGAGGAAAAATATAAAACACTTAGTAAAATGGTAGGTTTAAAACCAAATACAGGGGCACCTGGGTGGCTCAGTTGTTAAGCGTCTGCCTTTGCCTCAGGGCGTGATCCCGGTGTTCTGGGATCGAGCCCCATGTCAGGCTCCTCCGCTGGGAGCCTGCGTCTTCCTCTCCCACTCCCCCTGCTTGTGTTCCCTCTCTCGCTGGCTGTCTCTCTGTCAAATAAATAAATACAATCTTTAAAAAAATTAAATAAAACCAAATACATATGTGATTACATTAGATGTCAATGGACTAATTGCTCTAATTAAAAGGCAAAGATTATTATACTGGATTTAAAAAAATCCAACTACATTTATAGGGGAAAAGCTAAAATATAGGACTCTAGAAAGACTGAGAGGAAAACAGTGGAAGGAGATACCTTGCCAGTGTGAATTAGCAGCAAGCTGGTATGGGAGCCTGGGTGGCTCAGTCCGTTCAGCGTTTGACTCCTGATTTCGGCTCAAGTCATGATCTCAGAGTCTGAGATTGAGCCCTGGTCTGGCTCCACGCTGAGCGTGAAGCCTGCTTAAGATTCTCTCTCTCCCTCTGCCCCTCCCTACCCCACTCATGCATGTGTGCCTGCCTTCTCTCTAGCTCTCTAAAAAAAAAAAAAACCCACAAAACTATCACATCAGACAAAGTAGACATTAATGCATAAAGCGTTACTAGGAACCAAGGTGGTCATTTCATGATGATTGCTCAGTCAATTCACCAGGAAAAGAGAAGGTAAATTTAAAGTCTACATGCACCTAATAACACAGACTCAAAATACATAGAGGCAAATGAACGGGAAAAAACAAACGCACAATCCTAGTGGGAAATTTTACCACACCCCTCTCAGTAACCGATAGAATAATCATATTCTTTTTTTTTTTTAAGATTTAGTTATTTATTTTAGAAAGAGAGAGAGTGCGAGTGCCTGTGCAAGCAGAGGGAGGGGCAGAGGGAGAAGGAGAAAAGAGAGGGTCTCAAGCAGACTCTGTGCTGAGCATAGAGCCAGACTGGGGCTCGATTCCATAACCCTGGGATCATGACCTGAGCCCAAACCAGGAGTCGGACGCTCAGATGACTGAGCCACCCAGGTGCCCCTTCGAATAATCATATTCTTAAAAAAATCAATAAATAGAGGATTTGAGAAATATGGTAAGAAGATCTAACTTAATGGTCATTTACAGAACATCGACCGCAAAATACACTATCTTTTCAGGCAAGCGTGGCCTAATTTTTAGAAAATTGACCCGGTGTTAGCCAGAAGGCAAGTTTTACTTTTGAAGGACTGAATCATACGGGGTATTTTCTCTGAGTATATTCAGTTGTACACTCAAGTATATAATTCAGGGATGCTAAATACAATTCAGTGATCCCCATATGTTTGGGAGTTAGGAAATATACTTCGAAATAACCCATGGATTAAAAAACAAATCACGACGGGGCGCCTGGGTGGCTCAGTCATTAAGCGTCTGCCTTTGGCTCAGGTCATGATCCCAGGGGCCTGGGATCGAGCCCCGCATCGGGAAGCCTGCTTCTCCCTCTCCCTCTGCCCCTACTTGTGTCCCCTCTCTCGCCGTCTCTCTCTGTGTCAAATAAATAAATAAAATCTTAAAAAAAAAACAAGAAAATTAGAAAATATTTTGAAATTAATTAAAATGAAAAAACAAATACCCCACGATGTATCATAACCTGTGGGCTATACTCAAGCCACACTCAACACGCTGCCTTCACCCAAGTATCGGAGACGAAGAACGGCTGAGAATCAATGAAACGAGCCTTCAACCTTCAAGAA
>NW_024424897.1:3362305-3376030 GCF_017311325.1 Ursus maritimus | reverse complement strand
AGGGAAAGAGCATCAAATGAACCCAAGGAAAGGAAGAGGAAGGAGACAACAAAGATGAAAGGAAAAAACAAGGAAATAGGAAGAGAAACAAAGGGAACATCACTCCAGATGCTACAGACACGGAAAACAGTGCCTGAATATTGGGGACAATGTGACGGCGACACATCTGGAAAACGAGATGAAACGAGCACTTTCCTGTTTCCAAAAAACACAACTCCTGACAGTGATGCGGGAGGAAAGGGAAGATCTGAAGAGTCGTAAAGGAATCGGATAGAATCTGTAATTAAAAAGCTTTTAACAGAATCAACTTGTGGGCTCAGATTGTTTTATGAGTCACCTCTTACCAAATGTTTGTGGACAAGCAACCTTCATCTTGCCCAGACTCTCCCCGAAAAGAGAAAAGGGCCTATTCCCCACCTGTTCTAGGAGACGATCATAATGTTAGGGAGAGCGCTGCGGGGAGAGGGGAGTGCGGCCGGTCCCTCTCTTGCTCAGACAGAGGAGGGAGAAAGCTCAACAGCCATGAAGCCAGCAGGAGGAGGGAAGACGACGCGTCTCAAGCAGACTGGGTTTATTGTGGGAAGACAGGCTTGGATAATATCGTAAAGTCCATGGGTTTTATCACATTAACAGTGACTCACAGCGAACATGTTTGATGAGACTCAGTTACCATTCAGGATGGAAGAGTCTCGGTACACCTGCTATGGGCGAGGGTCCCTTGCCTAATAAAGCACATCTGCGGAAACACCACCAGCAAACACCAGAACTACAGGCGAAGTGCGGCTAGCTGTCTCTCGCGGACTGGGGGCAAGGCAAGGACGCTGCGAGGACACTCCTCCGGCGTTGCTTCGCAGGTCTCTGCCTGTGCGGTAGGGAAGGGAAAGTTAAGGCAAGATGTGAGGATTTAGAAAAGGAGGAAATAAAACTGCCGTTATCCGCAGCTGATGCGTTACACAGAACACCCAAAAGAACGTGTGGATAATTGGTGATTGACGGATGTACAGTCAACGTACAAAACCGCCGCACCAACAACAGGCAGAAGATGAGATCTGATAGTGATTGACGGATGTACAGTCAACGTACAAAACCGCCGCACCAGCAACAGACAGAAAATGAGATCTGAAAACAAACCCTGAATTCGTTATCATTTGTCACGTAACAAACCACTTAAAATGCTCAGTATCTCAAACAGACCCACACCTCATTGTTTCTCCTGAGTCTGGAGGGTGGCTGGGTGCTTCTTTCTGCTGGCCTCGCTGGGCTCCCTCGCTGGGTCTGCAGTGGGGCTGGGGCAGGTGGCCGACGTCGGGCTCACGAGCATGGCCGGGGCCTGTGGGGCTCGCTCTCCAAGTGTCCTCCATCCCATCCCCTGCACTCCTTCTTTACAGCATGGCGCTCTCAGCACAGGGGACCAAGGGGACAGGGGCAGAAGCTGCACGGCTTTCTGAGACCTAGACTCACAAGTCCCACCACAGCGCCTTTGGCCATATTCCCCCAGTCAGCCCAGAGAAGTGGGTAATAGACTCCATCCTTTGTTGGGAGGAGGGGAAGAGAATTTGCAGCCATATCTAACCCATCAGAGATGCCACTTACGCACGTCTTTACCTATTGGAGTAAATCTAACAGCAGGTGTGTAGGATGTCTGTGCGGAGAACTACGGAACATCATTCAGCATAAAATCCAAACCTGTGGACGGTGTGCGGGTCTTGTCCTCCGAGAAGCAAACATCAAGGCAGGACTGGATGTGCATGAGACTTGTACGAGTTTATAGCCAGGAACAGCCGGATGGAAGAGATGTGGGAAGGGGTGTGGACGTTCCACGAGCCCTCTGGGCAGGGGTGGGGGGGTGTACCACCCTCCCAGCACCTCCATGGGCTCACCAGCCCAGAAGCTCTCCCAACCCTGCCGCTCAGGGATCTGCACAGAGGCTTCACTGCACGGGCACGGTTGACTGAATCATTGGCCGGTGGCAGTGAACTCAGGGTCAGTCCCTTTCCCCTCCCAGGAGGTGGTGGGGGTGGTCCCAAAAGTTCCAACCCTCTCATCGAGGTTGGTTCCAGGTCAAACCAGCCCCCATGTTTAGGGGCTTTCCAGAAGTCTGGGAAGTCAGATTCCCTGACATAAACTCTGGTGTGGTAGAAAGGGGCTAACAATTAACAAGAGACACCTTTATGGCTCTTTTATCACTTAGGAAATTCCAAGGGTTTAGGAGCTCTGTGACAGAAACAATGACCGAATATACATTTCTTTTCTTTTCTTTTCTTTTTTCTTTTCTTTCTTTTCTTTTCTTTTCTTTTCTCTTTTCTTTTTTTTCTTTCTTTCTTTTCTTTCTTTCTTTCTTTCTTTCTCTCTCTCTCTTTCTTTCTTTCTTTCAAGATTTTATTTATTTATTTGAGAGAAGAGGGGGAGAGAGAGAGAGAAGGAGGGAGGGAAGGGAGAGGGGGAGGGGCAGAGAGAGAGGGAAAAGCAGACTCCCCATAAGCAGGGAGCTCAACCCCGGGGCTCGATCCCAGGACCCTGCGATCATGACCTGAGCCAAAGGCATACTGCGCTTCACCGATGGAACCACCCAGGCACCCCCCAAGTATACATTTCTTATTATCAAATCACAACATCAGAGAGCCCCAAACAGACTCAAGCACGTATGGACACTGATTTTCCAGAAAGGAGCCCTGCGGAGCACGGGATGAAGGGGAGACTTTCCAAAAACCACAGAATGACTGGGGATCCGTATGATGAAAAATAAAATGGGCCGTCCTCCCTCACGTCGTAAACAAAAATGACTCCAGCTGAGCTGAGGATCTGAAGGGGAAAGGCAAGACAGCAGCACTTCTAGAAAACCGGATGGAGCATTCCATATGTTCATGTCTTTGGGGTAGGGAAATACATTTTGAAAAAGACACGAAAGGACCAATCCTAACAGACAAGACTGACGAATTCTCCTGCAGCGAAGTCAAGGGCCGTTCTGGATGGCGCAGAGAGGAGCTAACAGAATTTGTGAAGTATTTAGGACTTGGTGGAAATGTCAGTGCTGCCTGTGGAAACCTGGGAGACACGGTGTGAGTCCTTCTCGGGGAGACACGGGTTCCCCTGCTGCACGTGTACAAAAACAAGAAAGATTTACAGAGGAGCGAACCAAACTGTCCACTTTTGAAACCAGAAAAAGAACAAGAGAATAAATCCAAAGAAAATAAGAGGAAAGAAAATAAAAGCGGAGGTTAGGGAAACAGAAAACAAACCCCAAAATAGAACAACCCCAAGGGCTGCTGTTTTGAGAAGACGAATCACAGAGACAATCGGCAGCAGAACGCGGCAAGGAAGAAAAAGACGACGACACAAACACGTTGGAATTGAAGAGGGGGCATCGCCAAGAGATAGAACTATGATCAGGAAGGACTTAATACCCACATTCGAAAACCTCAATGAAATGGACACTTTTCTAGGAAAACATTTATTAGCAAAATGGGCCCAGGAAGAAAGAGAAATCTGAAGAGGCCAAAAACCAAAAAAGGGAGATGACATGTTTAAGACCCACCTCCAGAGGCATCTGGAAGTTCTGTGTTCAAACTACACGCACCGGCCCCTAAATGTGCCAGTTACCGGCTGACAAGCGGGGAGAACATCTTCCTGCCCTTAAAGCCGGGACAGCCCTCCTCAGTAGCAGGAAACAGCCAGGTCGTACGTAAAATGATGTTAGTGATTTGACCATCTTGGATCTGAAATGCCAATCCTACGAGACACCTTGGAAGAGTTCAAAAGAAACACAGCACATAGGGCACCTGGGGGGCTCAGGCAGGGAAGCGTCTTCCTTCGGCTCGCGTCGTGATCCCAGGGTCCTGGGACCGAGCCCCATGTCAGGCTCCCTGCTCAGGGGTGAGTCTGCTTCTCCCTCTGCCTCTGCCGTTCCCCCTGCTTGTGAGTGCGCTCCCTCTCTCTCTCTCAAATCAATTAATAAAACTTAAAAAAAAAAAAAGGCACGCAGCGCACAGATATGCTCCATTGACACGTATAGGAAGCAAGATGAAAGTATCCGGGACATGGGACACACTCCCCCAGCAGCAACGGGCAACGACCCCAGCAGGATTGTCTCAGGAGGAAGAATTCATTTCCAGACGGCCGGCCAGCATTAGAAAAGCTGTGCAGCCTCACGTTAAAACAGCCAACCAACGACGCGCACCCACCAGGGGAGCCCGAACCTGGAAGGTAAGCAGCAGCAGCGCGGAGCGCCTTGCGGGGGCACAGACTCACCGGTGCCGGGAAGAGCGTCAACGCGCGGGCCTCTCGGGACTGTGGGGTCTGGAAATGCGCACAGGATCACTGTTAGCAACTCCTGTGTCTGTATCTGAAAAAGAAAAAAAAACAAAACCCTGTGGGTGCCCAAGAAGGTTTATACGAAGACATCCATTTTAACATTTAAAAAATGCAAGCAAACACATGCTTGCCGTGGAAATGGGCACCGACGGGTAGAGGGGTAGCCAAAGCCGATGCGTTCAAGAGGCAAGGTATTTAACCACAGTAAAAATGAACGTATTGGAGCCACACAGATCAGCATGGCTCCATTTCAAGAATGTGGCTGGGAGGGGGGAAGGCAAGATACGGACGGAGCAGTCTGCACACCATGATACTATTTTTATAAGCCACACCCCAGGTTCCAGATGCATACGTGTGTGTGAAAGGACTTCACAACATCTGCAAGGATACAGGCCCGACTAATGAAATTGGTGAAACACAGAGGCATCTCTGATGGACAGGAGGCAGGGAAGCTAGCAGGGTGGTGGGTTAAAAGGAACATTAGCTTTCTCAGCAGCACTCCACGTTTCCAGAAGGAGAAAATGCATGTACTGTGTGTGCAGGGACTGGGCAAGGGCAGGCATCCCACGTTTGCCACTTTACTATCAGGCAGTGAGCGCAAGTCCACGGACCGAGCCACACAAGCAGGCAGTGTGCAGGGGAGCACGTCCTAGATTTTATCTGGAAATCCTACAAGGTTAAGGTTTTAGGGGGCCCAGCCAGATCTCAGAGGGGGCTGGAGGCCCAGCAGGGACCAATGTGACCTCAAGGCAGACAGGGGGACCTCTAGTCCTGATCCCCAGGGAGACCAGGAGCCACAAGGGTCTGCCAGGAAGGCAGCAAGCGGGAGCCAACACGGGGGCCACAAGACCTGTCCCCCTAGACTGGAGGCATCGCTGTGCAGAGGAACAGAAAGGAGAGACCTGGGCATATTTTTTGCCCCCAGAGACTGAGCATTTCCTAAGGGCTGTTTAGTATATCTTTAAGAACTATGTTTTGATTGTTAGGATGAAAAGTTTGTTTATTTAGTAATCAGGAAGCTGCAGGTAAGCGCTTGGAAAAAGCTGGTTAAGTACAGACCAGATCAGTACTTCACATCTTCCGTGCTCACCTGATTATAGCTGGAGTGAGCTTTGTGGCCCTGCCCCCCTTCTCTTGGCCAACTTCCCAGGGCTTGGTGATCTCTGTCCTCCCTGTGGACCGCTGTCTCCTGCTCCACAGTGGCCTGTCTCCCCTGCAGCGTGGCTGACGCTCATATTCCACAGCCTTAGTCATCACCCCACGCTTGGGGCTCACGGAAGCTCGGGGCCTCATAAAGTTCAAAGTCTGCCACCATAGTAAAGAGGCCCACTCACCTCGGCTTGAGAAGCAGCCGCAGCCCAGCGCTGGACGCTCCCAGCTGCATAAAGGGGTTTCGGTGGCAGGGTGAGGAGAGCCTCAGGCTGGCCCAAGCCTGGCCCTGGGGCCCCAGCCCTGCCTCTGGCCTCCTTGGACTCCCTGCTTCTGAAAAGGAATGTCAACCACCTCCATTCTGACCTCGGTTAGTACTTTCTCATTAAATTCTTCCTTGCAGCTTATCTCTTAACTCCCGCAAAAGACCCTGCGGGCATAGCATCCCGTGGTGGGAACCTAAACTACCCCTTAGGCTATAAGGACTGCCCCAGCCCACAAGACCCCATGTGATTAACCCCAAGACAATGATCAGCCTGACCTTCGCTGCCCACCTGCACGTACCCACTCACCTTTGTCCCACACTGTCCTTATGTAAACCTGGAAGTGTTTCCAGCATTTTGGAGATGGTCTTTGAGACGCTGTCTTCCCGGTGCTGGCCTCACTGAAATAAATTCCCTTCTCATTTCCCCACCACTCATCTCTCTGCCTTCGGATTTTGTCAGCGGCGTGAGGCCGAGCCTGGTCTGTTTGGGACCTCAGGAGCCAGGTGCTCGTGCACCATTGCGCCCCACTACACTTCTCCTCCCTGCCTGCCTCCTTCCTTCACATTTACTGTGAACTGTACCCAGGATGCTGGGGACGGGCCATCTGTGAGATGCCTCAGGCCCTGTGAGCCTGCGGACACTGCAGACACTGGAGCGCGGGTTTGGGGTGTAGAAAAAAGAATCTGTGCCTCAGTGGAACACGATGCATTGTCTACCAAAGGTCCTTGCTGCTGTTACGTGACTCCAGCCTCTGTCTCTTTTACTGGGTACAGATGGTCTCTCCAGGGGTTCAGTGATCTCCCCACCCCCACCCTGCAGAAAAGCTAGTTCTGCCTCAACTTAGATACTCATTTCAATGCTCATCATCTATAAACAGGTCTGCTTTTCATTTTCTTTGAACTGGTTCTAACATCTGTCTGATAGCTTCCCTGATTAAGGAGTAGAATAAAGCCTTTATCTCTCGTCCATATTTACACCCGAATGAGAATTAGGATTTCATCTTTTCCTGAAAATTACCTTTGAATAGGGTTAGACGAACCGAGCTCAGCTCTAACTGCTACAGCTCACCGACTTTATGACCTCCGGGGCATTGCTCTCCTGCAAAAGGGGATTCGTGGGGACAGGTACACTGAGCTTCCGACCCCAGGGCTCCGCGCAGCCGCGGCCCCGCCCCCGCCGCGGCCCCGCCCCCAAGGCTTTCCTCCAGCTACAAAGTCCCCGCCACCCCGGCGAAGCCCAGAGTGCGGGCAGGAGTCCGTCAGGCCGGGCGGGGCGGGACAGCCGGTCCGCGCAGTCCCTCCATTGGGTGGGGGCGGGCCCAAGTCTGTGATTGGCCGGCGGCCGGAGGCGGGGACGGGCTCAGGCCTGCGATTGGCCGGCGGCAGGCGGGGGCGGAGGGAGCGGCACCGTGATGGAGGCTGCTGGGCCGGTGACCCGGGCGGCGGCGCGGAAGAGGGCGCCCACGATCCCAGAGGAGCAGCGGGAGCGGCGGCCGGGGCGGCGGCGACCGCGGAGGAGGTGGGTGGGGGACCGGCGGGGACCGCAGTCGTGGGCGGGGAGCCTCGGCGTCCTCGCCCGTGAGACGGGGTGGTGAAACCCCCGCCGCCCGCCGCGGGTCCACGCGGAGGGGGCCGGCTGGTGGCATTGGTGCCCTTGCTGGACCGGAAGGGGGTCGTGCCTGGAGCGGGACCATCTGAACTGGGTCTTTAGGGAGCGCGTGGCGAACGGGAGGGAGGGTGTTCCAGTCGAAGGAACGGAGTGCGCAAAGGCTCAGAGGCACGAAAGGGGTGGACGCGTTCTTTTGAGCCCATGGTTCCTTGTCGGGGCATTTGCTCACCTGGGGGAAGTTAGCAGCACCCATATGGCCTTCTTGGAAACAGCATCCCTAGCTTTGTTTTAAACCCCAAAGAGTGAGACTGGGGTGTTTCAGACTGGACAGGGATGGCAAAGGAGTGGCTGCCGGCTGGTGGGGAAGATGTTTTGGAGGAGAATGTTGAGACGTCTCGCTCCCTCTTAATGGAGGAATAACAGGTGGTAAAGGTTATCTGGTACCTACCGACAGGTGTTCTGATAGGTGCGGGGGTTGGGGGAGTTGAAGGATAGAGAAATCATGAAGGGGAAAGAGCGGGGTGTGGAACGAAATTCTAAAGGCGTGATTTTCCATAGTACTTGCGCTTTCGTGACACTTGAATGTCTCATTCCCTCCACCCACCCAGGTGGTTTCAGGGTCCCCTAAGAAAGTTATAAGGAAGTGGCCGTGGATGTGGGGAGATTTAGAGAATTTCTACTTTGAAGCCCGTGGCCACTAATGGCAGCCACTGCGTCTTCTCACGTTCTAATGACGACAATTGTTTTTTTTTAAAAGCTAATCTGGATTTATCCAGGGTTTTCCAGCTCTGTGTGCCAAAGGTTAGACTCCTCCACGACAGCTGGGGAGTTAGTGTGGGTTCCACAGAACACACCCACGGAAATGTGGACTGGGGAGAAAGCATGGCCCTGCTCTCTTGGGCCCTGAAACTCTCTAGTTCTGTGAGTTTTCCGACCCCTTGTCCAAAGCAGAACCTGTGGACCCTGTGAAGTCTAACTGGTCTCTGCAGGGTGACCGGGGGTGGGTACAGGGGTTAGGCGCTTATACATAGGAGAGGAGGAGCTGTTGTGTGTCCAGGCGGAGGGCCGGCTGTGGTGCTAACACAGGCTGCTTTAGGAAGGTCAGCGCCCCCCAGCCCCTTCGGTTTGATGCATTTTTCCATAGTTTGCATTCAAAATGTAAGTCCGAGAATAGCGTTCCCTCCCCTTCGTGTGTCTAGGGGGGGCCTAGTCCATTTGGTTGTTAGTGTTCTTTTTCTTCATGCTTTTATTAAAAAAAAATTTTTTTTTAACTTCCTCATTGCTTAGAATTGAGGAGGAGCAAGAAGTAACTGTCTTCCGTGAAGTGGTCAGTTTTACCGCGGACCCTTTGCCAGGTGAGACGGTCGGAGGCTCTGAACGCTGTCTCCGCGCTCACTCTTGGGGCTTCGGGGCAGACCCGCCCCTTCCTGGTCTAGTTTTTCTCCCTCGGTTATTGTCAGAGCATCTCTGGGGATCCCATACTTTCCATCGGTTCCTCATTGTTCCCTCCTCTGACCAGCTAGATATTATGACAAGGACACCACCAAACCCATCAGTTTTTACTTCTCTTCGCTGGAGGAACTCCTGGCATGGACGCCCGACGTGGAGGACAGCTTCAACGTGGCCTTGGAGCCCTCCGAGTGTCGGCAGCCCCCCCTGAGCAGTCAGAGGCCCCGGACCTTGCTGTGCCATGACATGATGGGCGGGTATCTGGATGACAAGTGAGGCATCGCGAGAACATTGCCGATGTTAATTCTGTTGCCTGTTTCCCTTGCCTGGGACGGGGATGGAGGAGAAGGAGGCAGGGAGAGTGAGAGCCATGTGGCAGAGAGCACTGGGTGGGAGGCAGTCAGGAGACGGGCCTCTGGACCAGACTGACCTGACTGGGTGAGGCGCCCAGGCCTCCTGTTTCATCTGTAAGAGGACGTGGGTTGGGTGAAAGCTGGTGCCTCTGGCAGCCCTGACACCATTTGCTTCCGGGGACTGCGTGCCCTTGACATGTGGGAGGCGGGGCGGGTACAGAAGCAGGCACCGTCTTCACACTCCTGGGCCCGGATCCGTGGTCCTCACCTAACCCCTCGAGCTCTGACTCCGTCCTTGGCCCATTGGCTCCGGGTACCCGGCTTGACACTCCTGCGTCCCTCCCAGCCAGGGGACACTTCCTCCAGAGTTGCACGGTCTCTCAGAGGTCTTAAACGTCTGTAAAACAGTCTTGGATGGGACGATAGATGGGAAGGCTTAGTCCGAGCCGGCCACCAAGGGACAGGCAGAGGCAGGTGGTGGCATCTTAGGCGCAGCTCGTGGTTATCAGCCCAGCCTTACATGTACGGAGATGGTCCTGGAGCCACTGCTCAGGGGACAGCGCGGGGACACCAGGCGCCTGGAGCTTTTGCATGAGCCTGCCACTTCTCTTCTCTCCTGTCTTGTCTTTGTCTGTTGAGGCTGACAACGTCTGGTCCAGTGGTGACTGCCCGCCCGGCCTGGTGCACATGTTTCCCTTAAGACCTCTGGACCGCAGGGCCAAGGTGTAGTCCTACTTCTCGCTCCACCCAGTGCCTGCGCCGCGCCTGCTGCGTGGCGAGCTTCCGTTAGCATCGCTGGCTGGGACTGGAGAAGCTTCGCCCGGGTCCCCGTGTGCGGGGTCCCAACCGCGCCGTGTCCCACACAGGTTTATTCAGGGCTCGACAGCGCGCAGCCCCTACTGCTTCTACCACTGGCAGTCCATCGACGTCTTCGTGTACTTCAGCCACCACACCGTGACCATCCCCCCCGTGGGCTGGACCAACGCTGCCCATCGGCATGGGGTCTGTGTGCTGGGTAAGACCCCGGGGCTCGCCTCCCACGCACCCTCGTTAGCACACCTGCCAGGTGACCCAGTGACGAGAAGGCCTTTGTCTGCTACAGAGGGAGAAGAGCTCACCTGGGGCTGCCTTGATAGGTTAGCACAGGCGAGGGCAAACTTCTGGAAGGGCCCAGGCCACTGGGTCACTGTCATAACCAAGACAGTGCAGCCATAGATGACAGGCGGACAGATGGGCTATGTTTATGAAATAGGAGGTGGGTGGATGTGGCCCACAGGCCACAGGTGGCCAGTCCGTGGGTGCGGTGGTTGCTTCTCGAGCCTTCTTCGCCCGCACCTGAATCATTTATTGGCCTGTGTAGCACTGATGGCTGGGCTCGGCCTGTGGGGCTTGGACTCCCCAGAGATCCGGGACGGCCGAGCATGCGAACGTGTAACAAGCTTGCAGGCCAGGCTGCTGTGCTGTTGCAGGAACCACCCTTTGCTCATGGCTGGGTTCGCCTGACCTCATTTCTCTCCGTCCTGGCAGGGACTTTCATCACCGAGTGGAAAGAAGGTGGGCGGCTCTGTGAAGCCTTTCTGGCCGGGGACGAGAGCTCGTACCGAGCCGTGGCTGATCAGCTGGTCCTCATCGCCCAGTTTTTCCGTTTCGATGGCTGGCTGATCAACATCGAGAACTCTCTGAGCGTGAGCATAGCCTTCTCCTGGTGCTTGCCCGGCCCGGCCCTGCTGCCTCCCTGTCCCTCCGCTGCTGCTCTCTGCGGCCTTGCTGGGGCTGGTTAGAGCCAGCCTAGACACCTGCGTGACAGAACCTTCTCCGGCACGTGTCCGGAAACCTCGGTTGGCTGCGCTTCGCCTTACTGCTCCTTCGGGGCGCCCCTTCCCTCCTCCCGTGTCCGTTTTGCTTGGGCTGCGCGTGCGGCTTCCCTCAGCGCCACTCTCCCCTTTCATGGGGTTTTATCTTTTCTTCACTGCTGCGCCCGTGTCCTTCCTGCTTCGGAAAGGAAGGACAGTTGGGGCCCCTGGGGGGCTCAGTGGGTTGAGCGTCTGACTCTTGATTCTGGTTCAGGTCATGCTCAGGGTCGTGGGATCGAGCCCCGTGTCAGGCTCTGCGCTCAGCAGGGAGACGGCTTGGGATTCTCTCTCTAAAATAAATACAGTCTTTAAAGAAAAATAAAGGAAGGACAGTGGGAGACACTGGCTGGACACTCCCCTCCGTGGTTGCACGGTTGGGGGGCTCCAGGGACCGCGCCTTTTTGGAGTCTGTGTTTGCTTCTGAGGTTAAGCACCCTCCTGTCTGTCCCACGCGGGGCACTTCTCACGACAGACACGGCTGGGCCTCACCGAGGGTCTGCTCTGCCTCCCTCTCCAGCTGGCCGCGGTGGGGAACATGCCCCATTTCCTCCGGTACCTGACCACTCAGCTCCATCAGCGGGTGCCGGGGGGCTTGGTGCTGTGGTACGACAGTGTGGTGAGCAGCGGGCAGCTCAAGTGGCAGGACGAACTCAACCAGCACAACTGGTGAGGGCAGCCTTGTGGGCGGAGCGGGTGGGGGCAGTGTGGTCTGTCTGCTGGGGCCTGGCGTGCTCAGCCGCCCCGGGTAGGAGAGGGCGAGGGCAGAGTCGGAGCCGCCAGCCACCAGCGGGGAGGACCGGCGCGCTGTCGGCGGGCGCTGTGCCAAGGGCCACAGGTCTTGCGCTCCGGCTGGTCCCCTGCTCTTCAGAGGCGGCTGTGTTCTGGTCCTGGAGGTGGCCTGGTCTGGGGGTTAGGACGGAGGAGAGTGTCGGAAGGGGAAGGAGGAGGACATCCAGGGTGGGCAGCCCCCGGGCCTCCGTGTCTGGGCCTCACAGCGCGTCCTCGCCGCCTTGCAGGGTCTTCTTCGACTCCTGTGACGGCTTTTTCACCAACTATAACTGGCGGGAGGAGCACCTGCAGCGGATGCTGGGGCAGGCCGGGGAGCGCCGCGCCGACGTGTACGTGGGGGTGGACGTGTTCGCCCGGGGCAATGTCGTCGGAGGCCAGTTCCACACACACAAGGTGGGTGGCGGCCCTGCAGGCCGGGGAGCTGGGGGTGGTGGCCTGCGTGCCCTCCGTGGCTGGGTTTTCTCGTGGACCTTCCATTGCCATCTGCACTCAAGGCAAAGAGAGGCAGCATTCTTCCCAGAGCAGGGAAGCTGAGGCCCAAGACACATGGGTGATGCCTCAAGGCCGGGCTGTGCCCTGAAACCCTAACTTCCAGCCCAATCCTGCAGTCAGGCGGTACTTTTCGTATGGGTGTTGATGGCCTGCCCTCCCCCTCCGAGCTAGCTGGCTGTGATGTCTTTCTGGACCGCAATGCGCTGAAGGGCCCCGAGCTGGCGGTTTCAAGCATCGGGTGGGCTTGGGGAGCTCTGGCGGTGCGTCTGTTCACGGGCAGCTCAGGGCTAAGGACCTGGTAAAACAGCCAGTTTGGGGAATTGCTGGTTTAATAAGTGGTGAGATTTTTTCTGGCAAGGCAAGTCATATCGGCAGTGAGGGGAGACGAGGGGGTTGCCAGGGCCGGTGCACCTGGTACGGGATAAATAGGGAGTCCGCTTGTCTCCCGGGCCGTCAGCCTTGCCCCTTCCCTGGTGCCAGGGGATGCTCTTGCTCATTAATTAAGCTCTAAGTGAATAAATTAACCCAATAACTGAAGATTCTCTCCGCCCGCTGTGAGTCTGATAACGTGATGAGAGGTGCAGCGAGGGGGAGACACGTGCAGGCTGTGCGCTCCCACCGCGGACCCCGGCCCGGCTGCTCACAGCCTTTCTTCCCACCGCTGCGGGCTGAGGAGTTACTGGGGTTGGAGCCCCCTCAGAGCTGGGAGGGAGCTAGCCAGGCTCCACCTTCCCCCCCCCCGACTGCTGTCTCCCCAGTCGCTGGAGCTGATCCGGAAGCATGGATTCTCGGCGGCTCTCTTCGCCCCAGGCTGGGTGTACGAGTGTTTGGAGAAGAAGGATTTCTTCCAGAACCAGGACAAGTGAGCCTTGCCCGTCCCAGGCAGGGGCTTGGTGTTGGCCGGGTGGGGGCTCCGTCGGTTTCTCTGGTTTCCCAAGGAGCTCAGGCCTTGCTCTCCACGGACCTTTCCAGGGCACATGGGGTGGGATGAGGGGCTCAGCTGGAGAGAAGCCAGTCATCTTGGCTGCTTCCAGGAGGGAGGGTCCTGGAGACCCGTTAAGCAGGAAGGCCGGAGGTTGGGGACCCTGGGGGGAGGGCCACCCCTGCAGACCTGCATCTCCCACACATTCAGCGGGGGAGCCGCACTCACTCTGGGAGGGATGCAGGGGCCTCGAGTTGCAGAGAGTGACTTTGGGGTCCCCCTGCCCGTTTCCCTGCAGGTTCTGGGCTTTGTTGGAACGCTACCTGCCCACACACAGCATCTGCTCCTTGCCCTTTGTCACTTCTTTCTGCCTGGGCATGGGGACGCGGAGAGTGTGCTATGGCCAGGTGCGTGGGCTTCCTGGTGGGGCTGCATCACAGCACACGGGCTGCCCTCCCTCTGTCTTTGGTCTCACCTGGGAGAGGTGGGGGGCTCGGGGCGTGGGAGGGATGGTGGCCATGCTGCTCCCCCCC
>NW_024424897.1:3341309-3362295 GCF_017311325.1 Ursus maritimus | reverse complement strand
CCCCCCCCCCCCCGGCGCTCCGGGTACGCCGTGCCCCGTTGGCCCCCAGCCCTCCCTCACGTGGCCTTCTCCTCCAGGAGGAGGCGGTGGGGCCCTGGTACCACCCAAGCGCCCAGGAAATCCAGCCCCTGTTTGCAGAGCACAGGCGGGAAGGGGACGGGCGGGGCTGGGTGAAGACGCACTGTTGCCTGGCGGACGCCTGGAACGGGGGCAGCTCCCTGCTCATCCGCGGGGAGATTCCGCCCGAGGTCGGACACGTGGCTGTGAGGTAGGTGAGTGCGTGGGGGCGACACCTGTGGGACCGTCCGCTTCCCCCTCGCCCCTGTCGATCACTCACCTGGGCCGATGGGCAGCAGTGGCCAGGAGGAGGACCGAGGACGGAACCGAGGCAATTCTCATTGTGGTAAAAAGCACATAACGTACAATTTACCGTCAAGCGTTTTTGAGCGTGTGGTACAGTAGCTTTAACTCTCTGCCCGTCACTGGGCCGCCGGTCTCCAGAACGTTCTCACCTGTCCCCACAGAACAGCTCCCATCCCCCCAGCCACCACACTCTGCTGTTTCTGTGGATCTGACGACCTCTGATGCCTCTTATAAGTGGAGTCCTGTAGAATCCCAGGACCGAGATTTGTCAGTCACGGGAGGGTTGCAGGCAGGCTGTTGTGTTCCGGCGGGAGAGCTTGGCGGGTATGGCCCGGAGCCAGCGGGGGGCTTCTCAGCAGCTCCGGTTGGCCGCTCATCCCAGGCCCTCCTCCGGCAGGTTATTCTCTCTGCAGGTCCCCGTGCCTCCCAAAGTTTTCCTGTCCTTGGTATATAAGCTAGAAGGGCCTTCGGATGTCGAGGTGGCGTTGGAGCTCACCACAGGGGACGTGGGCAGCTGCCATGTTGGTGGCATCTGGACGTTGAATGGTGAGGGGGGTAGGGCCCCGGCCTCCTGTAGGCCCCTCTGTTTCAGGGACACCTCAGGCAAGAGGAGTCTAGAAAGTGCACCGGGGTGTGGGGGAGCTGGGTGGGGGGCAGAGGACAGGTGCAGGGGCTATCCTCTGTGCTGCTGTGGTCCCGGCCCGGACAGGGGGACTCACCCGTCAGCTGAAGCCTCTGGCCCGCGGCCCCCACTGGGCAGCCCGGTGTGCTGTGTGGGACTGGGTCCTGGTTCCACAGAGACTTGGGGAACGGGTCTTCTGCCAGCCGCGGCATTGAGAGGGAGGGCATCTATGGGGGGCCAGGGGGTGCTCTCTGCCCTGTTCTCCTTCCCCCCCAAGTCCTCAGCCTGTCGGGCAGGCCATGGGCGCCTAGCGCCAGCAGGGGGTCTGATGGCCTCTGGGGCTCCCCCGTTTAGTGGACACCTCCCTGCACGGTTTCTTCCCTTCGGACTCTGCATTCTCAAGTCCCGGGTCTCCTCCCCCAGCAGAAACAAGCTCAAGGCACAGTCCCCGACCCCTCCGGGTGCCCCCCACCAAGCTGGCCAGATGGGTGGGCCACTGCGGCCAACAGCTCCGTGGGGGCTGGGTCCAGCGGTGAGTACCTTTCCTTCCTGAGTGAGGGGCTCTTGGTTCAGAAGCCCCAGAACTGGAGGGATGGAGGGGCCCTGGCCAACCCCCCTCCCGCCCAGGATGCAGGCAGCCTCGGGGCACAAGCGCAGGACGCTGCTGGGAGCGGTCATCGTCATGCCTTGGGCCTGGGGTTTCCCATGGCCACAGGGTCCACTTTGGGATGGACCGCCTTTGCCGCCATGGTTCGGGGCCTCTGAGTGGAGGCGGGCTCCTCGTGACCGGCCCCTGTTGCCTCCCCAGCTGCTATGAGGTCAGCCTGCGGGGCTGCGTCCTGCGAGACCTCCTCGTTAGCTTCGCACGGCCTCCTGGCGGCCGGGAGGAGGCGAGCTTTGTCTGCCGCCTCGGGGAGATCCAGGTGAGGCGTCTGGGCACAGTGCGCTGGCCGAGGGCTCCCATCACGCAGGAGCTGGACACTCGCTCTGCTCAGAGGGCCAGTGGGGTGGAGGTGCCGGGGAGCGGGACCGTGCAGGGGCGGGCACCCCGGACCTCTGGTGGGCTCCGGGACTGGGGCGAGCCTTCTCTCTTCTGCCAGGTGGTGGATGCCAAGAGCCTGCTTGCCCCTCTGCCCCGGGTGCAGGCCGTCACTGTGTCCCGCGTGCGCTGGCAGCGGGCCATGCCTGAGGAGGAGGGCCCCCCTGCCCGGCTGTTGCTCGGCTGCACTCTGCACTGGTCCTACCTCCTCTCTCCCGTCCGATGCTTCCGAGTCCACTGCCGCACGGGGACCGGCGGTGGCTCTCCTGGTGGGGGGCCGCCGGGGCCGGAGAAGCCTGCACTCCTGGGCCTGGCCTTCGTCAACCAGTATCGGATAGCGGAGCTGCCGGTGGCAGCCGCAGGGCCCAGTGGGGACGGCCGTGTGGAGTTCCTGGTGGAGCCCGTCCCCAAGGAGGGGTTTCTGGTGCCGCAGGCCGAGTGGGGCAGGGCGGCCCTCCTCTACTCCATGCCCCACACGTGAGCAAGCATTAAAGCACGGAATCCCCCCACCTCGAGGCTCAGGCTGCTTCTGCGCTGGGGCCCCACGCCGTGTGTGGAAGCCCACGGGTGCCAGGGGGCCGCGGGCTGGCGCTGTCTGTGCTGGGTGCTGGTAACAGGAAAACCAAGAAGTCCCTCTGCTGGGTTGATAATTTCCCGAGATTAACGAATAATGAACTCTGTTCTGTTTTATCTCTGTCTGGAGTATAGATTCCCCCGGTACAAGTGACAGGATTTGGGAAAGCCAATCCCATAAACTCCACGAAGGGTGTTTCCTAATAGGCTGAGAGCCGCTGAGGCTCGACAGGCTTAAATGGGACAGGAAGCCTCTGAGTAGGCCCTGGAGACGATTGAGGGTGAGGACTGAGGGCAGAGGGTGGCAGGGGGTTGGGGGCTGCCTGCAGGGTGCTGGGACGTGGTGCCCTGGGGACTGGCCTGCTTCCCCTTAGGGCCGGGCCAGTGCCAGGTTGCACCTCCCCTGGGCCAGGTGGGCCACCCTAGTCCAGACCTTCCCATGTTGGGGCTGTCCCAGTTTACTGTCCCCATGAGCTAGAGCCATTTGTGGAGGCTTCCCGTCGGCCCTGTGGCCCGGGCTGTTGGTGCTGGTGAAGCTTGCACGGAGCCAGACTGTGAGCCTTGCTCTGTGTCCGCCTGGGGAGTGAGGCTGTCCAGGCTTGGGGACCCGGAGGCCAGGCAGGGCCCAGGAAGATCCTCGGGTGCAGCCTGGCCCAGCCTCGCTGTCACAGCTCTGCTGGGAGCTGTGGCCATCCGTTCCTTCACATCCTCCCGCCCCAGCTTCTCCCAGGGTGGGGCGGGGCTCAGGCCCCTTGAGTGTTAGCAGAGGTGTGTTGAGGACCCTCTCCACTGGGCCCTCTTCCTCTCTTGCCTCCTCTGTCTTCTAGCACCTTCCTTCCCTCTGGCTGGCTGGGGGCTCTGCATGGGGAGGAGGGGAGGGGGTGCGTGAGCTGGAGATGGCTCCTCCAGCCACACAGCTCTCCTGTTGACTCCTGGGCCACCGTGCTGGCCTCCTGGGGGTGGGCTCTCTGCACCCGCAGCCTTGGGGATTTGCCGCGTTGCCCAGCTCCTCTCTGGGCCTGAGCTATGTGCCTCGTTCTGGGGGCCTCTTACCCCAGGGTCTCATAGGGCCATTGATGGGGGGACTTGCCCATTTCTCTGCCCCCCACCTGCGCTATGCGATGTGGAGTGGTGCTAAGGGCCAAGACGCTCCCAGCTGGGGGGCCCACCTACTGGCTGGCCTCTGGTCCAGGCCCGGGTCCGCGGACCTGGTTATGCTGTAGGAAGGGGAGCAGCCACCAGGTGGCAGTGCAGCTACACGGCTTCTGCCTGGCCGTGCGGAATTGAGGAATCAGCCACGTCAGGTGGCCTGGGTAAACCTGGTCCCCAGGACAGCAAAGGGCGTGTCCCTCCAGGGCTGCCTCGATCTCCATCCCCCAGCCCAGGTGCCTCGTTCACAGGGGGACAGAAGGACATTTCACTCTCCGGGTCCCACACGTGGACTCGCCAGCGCGGTCTCCAGTGGGGAATGCGTTTGCCCAGCAGAGGGGGAGATAGTTCGCGCAGGACGGGAGATGCTCTGCTGACCAGCTGGGAAGCTCAGGTCACCCAGCTCCCCTGCCTGTCCCTGTGAGCCTGGACAGGGTGGGGGGGACCTGAGCCGCTTCCGCTTGGAGCTGCTCCCATCATCGTGTTCTTGGTTTGGGCCATTGGTTTGCTTTGAGCCTCCTGTTTTGTGCCGGGGGTGGGGGGTTGGCCTTGCTCCCTGTGTGGGAGTTGGGCGGGGCTGGGTGCCCGGAAGTGGGCAGCACAGCTGTACCGCTGGCTGCTCTCCGTTCTCGAAGACTGTTGGCCTTAAGGGTCAGTGCCCCAAACAGTTCATGCAGAGCAGGAGGGAAAATGTATAGTGGCAGTTACTTCCTCAGTGAGCAGGCGATGAGAGGTGAGGGGGTTAGCAGAGGGTGGCGTGCGGCGGGGGCTCCCACTCCCCGGCTCCCCGAGAGCACCGTCCCCATCCCACGGAGAGAAGAGGCTTGTGGGCAGGAAAATGAGGATGCTGGCATTTAGGCCCGCACCCCTCTGGTGGGTGTACTCGCTCTGAAATAAAGGATCTGATGTGAAACACGAGGAGTTCAAGTTGGTGAGCTGCGTCGTGGACGGGCTGCCTTGGTGTTGGATCGTGGCCCTGGCCCAGCCCCGCCAAGCCCAGGGCTTTGAAGCTCTTGGTCTGACTTCTGCTTTCCTTCCCAGTTCCGCTCCCTCTTCCGGGGGCTGGTGGGGATGGCGGCTGCCCTCCGCCGCAGCCTTCTGGGCATGGGGACCCACGCCCGAGGGCTTATCTTGAAGCAGCCCCCCACTCGCACGAGGAACCTCACATCACAGTGGCAGTGCCCATGGTGTGGCTGGGATCTGAGGGCCCTCCTCTCCAGGACGTCCCCAGCCCTGTCCCCTCGCCTGCCTGCACCGAGCAGGCCAGTGCTGGGCAGCACGACGACGTGAGGCCCGGCCGGGCATCTGTGCAGTAGCCGCAGCTCGGCTGGGAAGGGGCCTGGGTGCTTGTCTACCCCGGAAGCTACCACCCAACTTCACAAGCGACAGTGCGGCGCGGGGCCGTGGAGGCGGCTGGGGGAACGCGCGAGCCCTGCCTCCTGCTTGTTCTGGGTCTGTTCTGGGTCAAGGAGTCTGGAGGATTGGGACTCCACAGTCTCTGGCCCAGAAGGGTCTTCGGACTCCCCGCTGGGCATCCGGCAGAAGGCAGGCGGTATCCAGGGACAGGCTGCTGGTCCTGGGCTGGCACTGGCAGGCGCTCGCTGTCCCGCCCCCCTCCACCCTCGGGCCCGGGGGGCTGCCAAATCATAAAGAGTCGTCCTGGTTTGAAGAAAGAAATCTTTATTAATAATCTTAATAATAATACTGTGGATTTGAATGGTCACACCTTGGAAGCATACAGAATGGTAAGAAAGGAAGCCTGGGGCCTGGCTGCAGTCCTAGGGGGGCCGGGAGGGCAGGGCCGGGGGTGGAGCTGCCGCGAGAAAAGGGTCTGGAGCAGCCGGGGGCTCTGGACAGGCCGGGCGGGTGGGGCTCTGTACAACAGGAATAGAAAAGGGGCTCATTTCAGGAGCTTCAGGAGCCGATGCTGCATATATAAAGTGAGGGGTGTTTTTTTGTTTACTTTTTAAGTTTCATGAGACAGTGGAGCCATGTTGGGAGCCTAGGTCTGTTATTTTTTGCTGCTTCCCCTACTCCAGTTCTCCCTGCCTGGCCGGGGGGCTTCTCCCTGCTGCCTACCTCTGCTCTCCCGCCGCCCCAGGACCTGACCCGGGCGCCGCTCCAGGCCTTTCCCCATTCCTCGCTCTTCTTGCTCAGGACTGGCCGTCAGCCCTCTGCTCCCCTGCAGGACGGTGGTGGGGAGGGCTCGGCCTCCCCTCCCACTGCCCAGGCCCACCTCCAGAAAGGGAACAGGAAACAGGCCAGTCGGTGTCGGAGCTGGTCCTCAGCCCCAAGGCCTCCACCCTCCCGACGCTCGCTCTTAGGTTCTAGGGGTGATCCTGGTCAGGCTGCCCGGGAGCCCCCTCATGTGGAGCGAGGGGGGCCTGGGTGCCCCATCGTTCTGGAACCGCGTCAGCCCTTGGCGTTGGGGTCAGACCCCAGGGCGGCTGGTTGCACAGGCTCCAGTGGCCTGCAGACTCCCTCACCAGGTTTGTAGCACACGGTGTTGACGGCACGAGGGGTGCGGGGCCCAGACAGCCGGACACGAGGGTGACGGGCACAGGCTGAAGCCAGAGAGCCCGGGAATGAACAGCGCCCCCCCAGCACGCCCATCTCAGCCCAGCGGTCCCCTCCACTGGCATAGTGGGCAACAAAGGTCGAGTCCTGCTGGCGGCTCTCCCCCGCTCACGCCTGGGCCTGTTCCTCCGCGGGGCCCCGCGTGCCCTGGGAGTGGGGCGCTGGAAAGGAAGACTTGGTAGAGAAGAGGCCCCTTCCCTCCTGCGCTCCCCGCCGACCTTGGGAGGGGTGCTTCCCGCCAGCACGGGCCGGGCCGGGCAAGGCCCGGGCGCTCTCCTGGGCTCGGCGCCCTGCCGACTGCTCCCTCGCTGCGCTGTGCGGCGCCACGCGCGACTTGGACGTGCTGGATGCTTCTTGGTTTGGTTGGTTTTTTGTTGCTTGGATCTTAACATCTTTTTTTTGTTTTGTTTTTTGTTTTGTGATTTTTTTTTTGTTTTTTTTGTTTTTTTGTTTTTGTTTTTGCCCTTCATGGTCCAAGAAGGAAACGGTGGAAGCTTTCACTACAACAGAAACAGAAAGGCAGGACTTGCAGTTTCACGGAAGCAACTGCCAGGCGTGCTGTGAGGACGGAGAAAGCCCGGCGTGGGCACAGGGTGCCGGGAGGGGCGGGGCGGGAGGGTGCCGGGCCCCCGGGCCCTGAATTNNTAGCGCCTCCCCCCAGCCTGTGCCCCAGGCCCAGCTTCTGGGAACCCATGGTCCTGTGTGAGCTGAACTGAAAACAGACCTTCTCCAGGGCAGAGAGGGGGGACCGGTGGTGGGGAGGGGGGGCAGGAGCAGAAACCCCAGTGAAGCGGGCTGGCTCGCACAGCCTGTGGGCTCCCCTAGAGCTGAGCGGGGCGGGCAGGGGCCTGGCTGGCTCTGGGCGGACGAAGACAGAGAGCATGGTGGATAGACGGCACGGCACGGGCCACGAGGGGCCTGGAACGAGGCAGCAAGCAGGCGGTGCTCCGGGCAGTGGGAAGTGAGGAGCCCGGCAGCTGGGCCACGATACGCGCGGTCCAGCAGCCAACAACCCGTGTGCCCTGGCTGGTGGGGGACCCACACCCTCTAGCTGGTACCCAAAGCCCATCTCTGGCGTGCTAGGGGACCTGTTGCTTCCCTGGCCTGAGACACCTGGAACGGAGGCAGGGTGCTGTCCTGACCCGGGCAGCCTCCCCCATGAGGCTACCTGGGCTGTCTAAGCATTCCCTGCAGGCCCCGGCCAGCGTGTGCCCCCTGCCCTAGGGCCCAGTACAGCCCTGGGCATCAGGTGGCTGCCTGGCCGCCGAACTAAGCACCAAGCCTGTCTGGACGGGAGGCTGGCATTAAGGGCTGTCTTGCCGAGAAGGCCGGCGATGGGCCTCCCCCCATGCCTCACCTGTAGTCCCTTCTGAAATGTACCCTGATGGAAGGGGAAGGGGAAGGGCGCCGGGCCGGCCGGGACCCCATGTCAGGCGGTACTGAGGCGCCATCCTCGGAGCATGGCTGGAAGGGAGAGCCCGCTGCTGGAAGGAGCACGCGCGGGCCGAGGGCCCTCGGCTTGGGGCGGGGGTGTGCGGGGTATTTCTTCCTACATTTTCATGTCTTACAACAGAGGCTAAGTAAGGAGGCCCGAGGCCGGCGTGGCCGTGGCGGTCTCCGCCTGCACCGTGTGCTTGTGACTGCTTTGGCAGGAAACGTCCCCAAGAAATGCGAACCAGAAATATTGGTTCCAGCTGGATGGGGGTGAGGCGGGCAGACGTGGCTACCCCTGCGATCGGCTAGGGGAAGGTGGGAAGGGAGCACTGTCTTGGCTGGAAACCCCATGTCGGGTGGACTGGAGCTCCTCCTCACTCCCTGAACCCCAGGGAAGGGACAGTGGCTGTGGGGTCTCTTCTGTGGCTCCGCAGCCCCAGGGGATGGGAAGTGGGTTGCCCTGGCGGGCTCTATTGCTAGTTCTCGGGGAGGGGTCTTGTGCCCAGGCTAGCCCCTCCCGCTGTATGCATACCGTACCTGAAATGGCTTGGGGGCACAACGTCAACAAAGTCAAAATAGGGAGCAAGGTTTCAGACATACAGGGGTAACCAGGGTCAAAGACACACACGCCATCGTGAGGGGCAGGGAGACCAGCTGGCTGGAGGTAAACCCTATGGGCTTTGGCGTCGCGTGCCGCTGACTGGGGGGGGCGCACTGTCCTCCTGGTGGCTGTGCCTGGTTTTGGACTGCTGGGTTTGGTGTGTACTGGGCAGTCAGTGTGAATGCTGCTAGGGGCTGGGCCCTCTTGCTAGTAGGGGGTGAAGCGGCTGTACCCTCCTCGGCACAGGCTAGCCTGCAACATCAAAGATGACAAACAGCCAATCAGTACCGCCTTTCGGTCGGGGGGGAAAAAGCAAAAAGAGAAAAAAAAATAAGGAAAAACAAAAAGAAATCGCTAAATCCCGTTTTTTGCCCCCCTTATTAAGGTTTGCCTTGGGGAGAGCCGGTGCCGGTTCTCCTGGTAGCAGGGGGACCCTGGGCCTAGTCCCTTCCCTGGTGGGGGACGATGGGGGCCAGGGGGCTGCTGGGATCATGAGCCACAGAGCTCCTGGACAATAAGGTAGGAGATGTCTCTTGGCCACTCTCTTGGCTCAGGCCTGGCCCTTCCCTGGCCCCTTTCTCCTTAATGGGGGCGGGGGAGGTCCCAGCGCCCCAGCGGGGCTGCCTGCCTGGGGGTGGGGCAGGACTCAGGAGGGTAGAGGGGCCTCCTGCCAGGGTTCCCCAGGCCTTGGCTCCACGATCGGAGCTTTAGGGGTCCCTGGGGTCCCTGCTCCTCCCCCAGGTCCTCTTCTGGGCCCTCCGTCCTGCCGAGGAGGGCAGGTCTTTGGCTCTCTTGCTCCCGTGTCCCTGGGCTGCCCTGGACCAGGGAGGTCTCCAAAGGAAACTCCTCCCCACCAACCATTGTCAACAGATAAAGGAAAAAGGTGGCAAGTGCCACAGAAAAAACTTGGGGGAAAAAATAGAAAATCTTACAAATAAAAATGAGAACATAAGAGGGGCCCCTCTGTGAATGAATGAAAACTTCTAGCCAGAAGCCACACAGAGGGCCAAGCTGACCCTGGAGCCAAGGGGCCTCCAAACTACTTCTGGGGCCCCCATCTGGGAAGGGGGGGCGGCCCCCAGGACCCCGTTCTCTGGGGCTGCCGGCCATCACTGCAGGCTGCTTGGGAGGCCGGAAACTTGTTAAAAATCAAAAAAGACAACACAAAAATTGGGAGGGAGTAATCAAACCAAGGGAGAAGGAACGAGTCCCTGTTGGCTCTGGACCTCCTCCCTCCTTACCCTCCCCCGGAAAAATGTGTTCATCTTTGATGCTGGACGCCAAGCTAACTAAAAACTGACACTAACAGCCCCTGGGGCTAGGGGTGCGTGGGCACAGGAGACAGGTGTCCCCCGGAAGCAGATTTCCAGGTACAGAGTGAGCTGGGCTGCATGTGTCCACAGCTGGCCACACACACACACACATACACACACACACACAGACACACCGGCCCACACGCCTCTGGCTGCCTCGGGCCTACCAGGGGTGCGTGGGGGTGGGGAGAGCTGGCCGCAGTGCCACGGAAGGGTCTGGGGGGGAAGCCGTGGGCAGCCCTCATCCCTCTCCTTGATGTGAAGAAAAGGGCAGTGAGGGGGCGACAGAACACAGAAGGACTGCAGCAGACACACCCCCACGAGCAGTGCGGAGGCCCTGCTGGCCTCTGGAGCCTCGGAAAACTGGACAAAGCAGGCGTCCCAAGGTGCTCCCCAGAGGGCCAGACGTCCTTACTGGGCAGCTGCCCGTCTGGGAGGACCTGCCTTCCTCCAAGCCCCCGAGGGCACCAACGGGCAAGTCCTCCCCCAAACTCCCATCTAGGCCTTGGTCCTTCCGGGCACTGGTCAGAGGTCTGGGCCATTCTCCTCAGGGCCTGCCCACCCCATCCCGGCCGCGGCGCCAGGCCCTCCTTGTCACAGCTGGCGCGCAGGGCCAGGCCGCCCCCGCCTCCTTACCATGGTTCCGATGCTGTAGGTCGCCGCGGGGCCGATGGTGTGGTGGTAGGGCTCAGCGGCTGCGTAGACTCTGCCGTAACTGGGGGGATGAGCACAGGGACGGAGAGGGGGTGTGTGGGGGGGCGATGGGGGCAGGTGAGGGGCTGCAACGGGTCTCCTGCCTCCTCCCAGACATCTCATGAGCGTCCTCCAGTGCGGTCCCACCTCCAGCCCCCCCCCCGCCCCCGCACACCCTCCTCACCATCCTTTCTGCCCCCCTAGGAGGAAGTGTCTGGAACACAGCTGGCCACCCTCTCAATTCTCCCAGTGTCTGCTGACCCTGACAAGGGGCCCCAGGGAAGGAGAAAGGAGTCCTCACGGAGCTGCTTTGGAGGAAACAGAAACTTTGACCCCCAGAAGAACACGGGCAGGGGGCTTCGGAAAGGCTCAGAGCAGGATGGGAGGATGTGGGGGCGCACAGGGAGGTCACCACGAAGTAAGTGGCACTGTGTCCCCTTGATGACCTCCCTCTCACTCTATGGTGTGTGTGAAATGCCAGCTTCTTGTAGGACAGGGCTGGGCGGAAGGGCCTGCTGTGCACCCCCAAAGCTCCCTCCGCCACATGTGAGATGCCGCCAGAAGCTTTGGAAGGTGTGGGGCCGCGGGTGCCACTGGGCGGGAGGGAGAGGTGGTGAGCAGGCAAGAGCCCACCACGTGCCAGGCACGGGGACTCCCACACGTCCCTAAACAGGGGTTCTGTGCCCATGTGCCAGGCCAGGCCACCTCCGGGAGAGCCCCAAGGACCTGCCCTCACGGCCCAGAGCACCCCCAGCCTCTGCGTGTGCCTGCAGCCGGGCCACACTGCCCACCTGTGTCGTCTGACCCCCGAGAGCAGGGCACGCTCGCTGCCTCTCTCAGCGTGAAGGGCTCTCGGACCTGGAAGCCCTGAGTGGGGTCAGAAGTGTGCCCGGGGCAGAAGAGGTGCCCAATTTCCCTGCTCACTCGGGGCCTCCAGTGCTCAGGGAGGGGGTCAGACCTCCAGGGCCGGGAATCAGAGGAGAACTGAACTGGGGGGGGGGGTGCCGCGGCCTCCCCAGCCACGCCAGCAGGAAGTGACTAAAGAAATCGGGGGCTCGCTGGCTCAGGGGCCTCGGACCTGCTCCCCTCTGTCCAGACCCTGCACTACAAGGGGGAGGCTCCCCCAGGCCTGAGCCGCGGGTAAGTCTTCCCGTCTGAACCCACCCCTTCAAGGGCCCTGTAGTCCTACTGCCCCTCTTCACCCGACCACTGTCCCAGCCGTACCTGTCGCTGTAGGCCGCTGCCGCCGCCGCAGGCTGAGCGTATCTGTAGGCTGCATAGCCCCCCTGCAGGGTAAGGGGGAGGGAGAGACAGCACAGGGGCTTAGTGGGGTGGACACAGCCTTTCAGCCTTCTCCGTGGCCAGGTGAGGACTGGCTGGCGCGGGGCCTGGGGGCACCTGGCTCTAGTCTAACGGAGGTCTAAGGACCACAGACTGTCAGTGGCGTGGTTCGAGGGGAGGCAGGGAGCACACACTTGACACGCACAGGGGGCACCAGTGATAGTCTGGCTGTGTCCATGGCTTTAACACACGTTCGGCGCCTGTAGCCCTGCCACCAGCCCAGTGAGCCCCTGACTTTGATGCCAGTGGGTGCTGAGAACCCATGGGTGACTCTGGGTACCATCCTGGATACTGGGAAGGGCCAAGGGCAAACTCAGATCACATCTTGGCCCTGGCATAAAGGGACCACTACCCAGGATGGAAGCAAGTTCTTGGGTGGGTCGTCAGCTGGGGCTCCAGGCTAGAGGAAGCAGTAGGGGCAGCCCCGTGAAGGGAAAGAAACACCACAGGACCCCACACACCCCTGCCTCCTGATCTGTCTCCGGGCCTCTGTACTACACATGGGTGCCCACGGGGGCTCACTCAGTGACCCCAATGTGGTTAGGGATACAGGAGAGTCACTCCTGCCCCCATCACCCAGCATCCTGTGGAGTGGAGAAGACGTGGGCACGGACGGCCCAGGCTCAGCTATGCCTAGGTCCCCAGGGACCCAATGTCCTGGGCACTCTCACCCTCCTGGGTCCCAAGGATAGGGAGGGATGGGTGGGGGAGGGGGGCCGGGAGGGGAAGACCCTGGAACTTAGCTGAAGGCCTGGACCACAAACCCTCCTCTACCCCTGCCCCCTCGGGGCTGCACTTACATAAATCTCAGCACCATAAAAGCCATCCTGATACACGACCCTGGAAGCAAACGGACAAGAGAGTGGTGGGAACGCTGGAGAGGTGGGGTAGGCCGGCTCCGCTGTCTGCTGAGGAGGGAGGGGGCAGGGTGCCAGCCCTGCCCATGGGACGGGCATTTTAACAAGCGTTTGCTCCAGGGCCCTGTTTCGGTATAACAATAGAGTAACACCCTCGCTGGTCAGCTTCTTTCTCCCGCAAAGCCAGGGGCCCCTCAGCCCACGTTGCTTACCCTCCCCCACCCCAGCCCAGGCAGCTGTCCCCCCCACAGGGGCAGAGGGCACTGGGCCCAGGGTAATGGACCGGGGAGGACTGAGCTCAAGGGCCAACCATGATCCCATTGTATCATCCAGCAAGATGCTGGGGCTTTTAAATGTCCCCCAAATGCCAGTGACCCTTGGTCCCCACGGCGGGGTGGGGCTGGGGTAAGATATGGGGGCGACTGCAGTGCGAAGGTCTGGGGGTTCCCACAGCCCCCCGCCCTGCAGTTCTGGAAAGACTGCCTAGCCCCTCTGGCTGCCCAAGGCCTCCCTCCCCACACCCCCTGGGCCTTTCTTCATGCCTCCCTCCCCGTGCCTCCCCAGGTACTCACGCTCCGTAAGCTGGGATGGGGGGCGGGGGCGGCGCAGCCCGAAACGTATTATACACGGCCCGGCCCCTACCCCGTAGGTGCGCGCCCCTGTAGGCAACGGCTGTGCCCGTGGTGGGGTAGGGGAACCCCGTCACTGCAGGAAAAAGGGCCAGAGAAGAGGCGGTGAGAGGGAAGGCAGGCCAAAGGCCCCGCCTGGGCGCAGACACACCTGGCCCCGCCCAACCACATCTGCACGACCACGCCCCTACGCGCNNNCAGGCCACGCCTCCCACCCGCCCGGCCCTTCCCACCCAGAATGACCGCTCCAGCCTGTACCTGCATAGAATTCAGGCCCGTAGACTGCACCTACCACGGGATTGAGCTTCCAGCCTGGAAGAGAAGCAAAACCCCAATCACCGTCTTCCCCATTCTCTCCCCACCTCACACTATCCTGGGGGCCTCCCACGTAAGGCGGGGCCTCTGCAGACTGCTGGCCAGACCCCCTCCCTCTGCAGACAGGGTGAGTAGAGACCCCGGCTCCTCTCGGGATGCTGCTGCCTCATTGGGTCTGACCTTCTGCTCCCTAAACGCCAGGGACCAAGTCACTCCTGACCCATCTGTCTGGCTGTCTTTGTGCTTCTTTTCCAAACTATGGCCCTCCCCAGCCTGCCCCGGGCACCAGCCCAGCAGCCTGGAGTCTGCTGTCTCTGCAGGAATTAGGAACGGACATCTGCAGGCCCACAGCCGGGGTGAGGGGTGCGGCAGCGCCCCTGCTTCGACAGAGCCGTCATCGGAGCGCTGTCCCTGGTGGGAGCCTTGGCTGCCTTCCAGGAGGGTCGGAGGCTGCCGCAGCCTCCCGCCACCTCCAACCCCAAAGCTTCTGTGCTGGGGTGGAGCTCTTTCCCCGCTGCCCAGTCCTGCCCTGGCCATTCCCAGAGCAGCCAGTGGGACGGCCTCCTGGGGAGGAAAGGGCCTCAGGATTGGAGGTAATAATAAACAACTAACATTTCCTGAGCGCCTCGCCGAGTGCCATGCCGTTCTAAACCCAGCCGATGAGGCGGGTGTCACACCGTCCCGTTCTCCGGATGAGCCAGTGGGGGCTCAGGGAGGTGCCGCAGCCTCACAGCCCAGAGCGGCAAGTGGCAGAGCCAGAGCCCAACCAAACCCACATTCCTGGCCATTCCCCGCCCCCCCGCTGTCACCTGTACCCGCCAGCTCTCCCTCTCTGCAGGTGGGCCGGCTCACAGCTGCTGGCTCTGGGCCCTCGGCTTCTGGACCCGTCTTCCTCTCCCACCAGGGACCCAGGTGCGGGAGTGAAGCCTGCTTCCGTCTGAGGCCACTGGGGGTGGACACCAGCTGGCTTTGAGGGGGCTCTGGCTCCAAGTGCTGGCTCAGACAGCACAGGTATACTTGACCGAGCCCGCCCCCGCCCCCCAGTGTACCTGCTCCTATGTTTGCAGTGTGCCCCAAGGCCCAGCTCCATATCCCTCTTGACTTTGTGAGGAGGGACAAGAGGGACTGAGCCCACTGGCCAGCTAGCCAGACACCTCTGGAGAGTGTGGCGAAGGGCGAGACTAGGCCATTAGCGTCGTCGGACTCTACCCGTGAGTCTCATACCCAAATTCTAACATTCCCACTGCTGGGCGGGTGGCCGGGAGGCATTCAGGACAGAGTGTCCGCGACCTTGTTCCTCCCGGGGGCCCATTCTCCACACTTTCCATGAGACCGTGGGCCACCTTCCCTCCCCGGTCCACCGTCACCTGACCGGCGTGTCTGTGTCTGAACGTTACTGAGACTCTGGAACATTCTCTGAATCCCAGATCAGGAGGGAAAACGTGTTTCATCTCCTAAAAAGAACTCCAGTCCCAAGAATTGAGTCCTTAGTGAAAACCCATGATGAAGCAGAGTCCTGGAGCCAATGACCCCAGCCCACCTCCCCTGGGCTCCAACCCAGTGGCTTTTCTGGGTCCATTCTTGGAGGCGAAACTTCTCTTGAGGTGGTCCTGGCATGTCCACCTGCCGATTCTGGAATCCTGGGTGTCTCTATCCATCACTCTGGCTTCCTGGTGCCTCCACTTGCTGCTGTGTGGGACCCCAGATGACAGAGGCAGCCAGAGACCCACCTGGGTGGCTCCTTTGTTTCTTCTGTAAATAGTCTTAACACCTGGTCAAACCTGGCAAGCTTGACGGTGGACACTTCTGCCCCCTGCAATTGACGAATCTCTGAGTGTTCTGGGGTGTTCTAGAGTGTTCAAGCCACACTCCCAGGCCTCCAGAGCCCACACGCTGTGCTTCACTGCCAACCCACAGAGAACCTGGGGCCGGCCCACTGTGGCCCTTGTCCCTCTTGCTCAGGCCGGTGAGGATGCTTCGGTGACACCGCTGCCGTGAGCACTTGTCCGTTGCTTGTTGTGCAAGCAGTGCTGGTTCCGTGCCCGTCCTGTGGCAGGAACGCAGTGGTTCAGGGGTGGACTCCATTCTGAATTCCGTGCTTCCTGACATTCTCGGTCCGGCCCAGAGAGCAGGGGGTGTGGCTCTTGGGTGAAGTGGTCATCTGGCTCCCGGTGATCATCGGACCCTCTAAACACGTCTGTCTACTTCGCCTTCCCGTGCCAAGCACTCAACGGAAGCTCGGGATGCTGGCAAAGCCAGGCGCCTCCAGATGTTTAGGAAAAATTTGAGCTTTCATAGTCCTTAGAAAAGGAGGATGGGAACCCTCATAATCTAGTCTAAATGGGGCTCAGCCAGACCCCTGGCCTGTTCCAGGAGGGCGTATGGGGGGGGCCCTGCTGGTGGGTCACGTGGCAGATCCCCCCCAGCGTCCTGCCCGTTGCTGGCCTGTCACCTGAGTCCATGTGTTACAGGAGGGCTGGGGGTGAGAGGCCGAGCCCGCCCCGCAGGGAGGCTCATCCCGCTGGGAGCAGGGCTGTCACTCCCTGGCATGGGACGAGCTCGAACAGGCCCCAGAGCGCTGCCGGCTACATGCAAACCCATCTGCGTTGCCGGGTGCAGTCAAGACACGAAGCGGCCGAGAGCCACCCCTCCACTCAGCCTCCGTGGTTCTGTCTTCAAGGAGGACCGGCTGCTTCTGCTCGGGTCCGGCGCGTGCACGTGAGACCACTTAGTGGAAATCGCATTACGGACCGCAAGGCTCCCCCTGGGGCCTCAACCTTCCAGCGTCCGAGGCGGGGGAGGGAACTAGCCTCATCATCTTCACATGCACTGAACACTGAGAACCTCCAGCCCCGGCGCTCCCTCACTGCTTAGAAACTAAGTAAGAATCCAGGAAGTGGCCACACCCACTGTGCCCCAAGCCTGTCCACGTGGTTTCTGGGTGCCCTGCGTGCTTGGGAAGGCCCAGGCGTCTTGCCAACTGTGTGGGTGGCGCGGGCGGCCCCAGCCCTCCTCCCGCTTCGGCCAGTCCACCCCCTGCTGACCCGGCAGAGCTGGGACACGAGGGGGCACTTGGCACCCAGGGAGATGGGCCTCTAGCGGCCGAGGCTCCTCGAGGGCCCGTGTCCGGGCCGATGGCCCCTGCAGCCTCGCCGCGGTCCTGGGCCCCTTACCGTTAGTGTAGGGGTTCGCAGTCTTCTTGTTGGTCATGACGCGGGCTGTGGCATTATTGACCTGCCCAGAGAGAAGGAGGGAGAAGCTGAGGGTGAGGGGAGCGTTAGCCTCCTTGCAGACCTCTGGCCACCCCGGTCCTGCTCTGCACTGCTCCCGCACGGCCTCACGGAGGGGGCTGGAGGGCTAGGAGGAAGGCCCAGGACAGTCTCTGCTGCCAGCCTGGCTCCCCCACCCTGGCCTGCCCTCCTCCCAGGCCTCCCCTCTCCACTGTGTGGCCCCCACTCCAGGGCGCCTTGGTCTCCACTGCTCCCAGCCCTAGGCTCAGGCACCATGTCTGGCCCGCTGGTTCTTGCCCTTCACACGATGCTCCCACGAACCAAGCCCCAGTCTCTCTCCGGCAACCCAAGGCCACTGGAGAAGCTGGCTGGTGGACTCCCCACAAAGTGCTCTCAGCACACTGACAGACCGGCCCCCACGACATTCTGTGCTGCAGAGGCCTTCCTCGTCACGGGCACCCCTCTCGTGGGGGCAGCACGCTGTTCCTGAGGCCAGCAGAGAGCTCCTGAGGGTCCCGTCGGGAGCAAGGCCGACGGGAGAGGGGGCAGGCGGGCGCCACGGGGGTGGGTCTTAGCTGTCTGGAGATAGGACCTATCTCCTATCTCCAGACAGCTAAGACCCTCCCCCTGGAGGACCAGTAGAAAGGCAGGGGAAGGCCTCTGTGGAAGGAAGTAGAGAACAGGGCAGTGGTGGTGCCCAGGAAAGGAGTTCAGGCCATTCTGCCTGCCCCACGCCCAGTGTGAGTGTCTGGACCTCGGGCCACATCTTTAGGTGCCTGCCCAGCAAGAACCAGAGCCTGGCCCAGGTCAGTGCGTCCAGTACTTCTGCTTCCGGAAGCCCTCCCCCCAGGCCTTTCCACTTCTCTTCCCGTGGACTATGCACTTGCTGCTGACCCCCCCCTCTCTGGCCACCCCTCACTGCCCTGCCTGTCCGGGAGCCCAGTTCCCAGACACCCAGAGCCACAGCACTGGTGGGGGGGATGGGCAGCCCACCAGAAAAGGGGCAAAGGGGGTTGAGGGGGGCCCCTGGCCTCCTCTCTCTGCTCCTCTGGGCTAGGTCCCTTCCTGGCAGCTGGGGAAGGGGGAGCTGCGGCTCCCTGGTGGGAGGGCTCGGGGATTGACAGCACTTCCCGGGGGGGGGGGGCAGACTGAGCTGGCTGTGGTCCTTGGAGCTGCCAAGCCTTAAACACAAGATTTCCGGGGCTCCTCCCAGGGTCTGGCCTATTTCCGCAGTTGGGGGGCCTCCAGAAAGCAGACGGAGGGGGCCTTGGGTGGGCCCGCGAGGGGTGGCAGGAGATGGGCTGGGCTCTGGCCTTGGCGTGGCCCTGCCCTGGGAGGGCCCTGGCCCCACTCTGCGCAGGGTGGCCGCGGGGCGGGGAGGGGCCTGGGCCACAGTAGCGGTTCTCAAGGGCGCGGCCTGCACAGCACACTTATCTGAGCACCTCAATTTTCCGTCCCTCTACGATCGTCCCATTCAGCTTCTCCCGGGCTCGGTCAGCATCTGAGCTAGTTTCAAAAGTTACAAACCCAAAACCCTGTGAGCGGAGAAGGACAGACACGGAAAGAAAGGATGAGAGGGAGGAAAACATAGGAGGAGTGGGGTGGGGGGCAGGGCAGTGGGGGGTGGGGAGAGAAGGGGGGAGAGAAAGAGAGAGAGAGAGAGAAAGAGAGGGACTGAGTCAGGTGAGTTGAAGGAGAGGTCGGCAGCCCAGAGGCCTGCCCTGGTGCCACTGGCAGGATGCCCAGGAAGGGTAGGGCCCCAGGCAGGGGCAGCTGCTGGCCTAGCCCAAGTCCGGCCTGAGCTGACCGCCTGGCACCACCCAGAGGACAGGCCAAAGCTCCAAGAGAGATGCTAACCCGGCCAGGGGCCAGGACTATCATCCTGATGCCCCCTGGGGGGCAAGGCGGGGGTGGTGGTGGTGGTGGTTCAGGACCTCCCGGGGGTACCCCATCCCTTCCCCCCAGAAGCCTGCATGGGGGGGTCTTCCCTTGTCTGAGCAGGGAGCAGGGCTCGTCTTTGCCGGGCCCCCTCACGCTGCCCACCCTGTAGCCGCACCCCAAGCCTCCGGCCAGCTCCCGGCCAGGCCGGCGGGCCCCCCAGAGGAGTGGCTTGGCTGGCGGGGGCGGGCGCAGACAGAGAGGTCCTGGCAGCTCCGAGAGAAAGAGGCGTGGCAGCTGCGGCAACAACACAGACAGCGGGGACGGGGCGGGGAGGGGCGGAGGAGCGGGGAATACAAGCACCCGTGTAGCTCAGGGGTCCTCGGGCGCGAAGCTCTCCAGGAAGGAAACGCACATGTCACACGTTAGCCTGGCGGGGCCTACAGCGGCGCTGTAATGGTGGCGGCCTCTGGGCGGCACCCACCTTGGAGCCCCGCTCGTTAAAAATGATCTCCACGTCTAAAATTTTTCCGAATTGCTGCAGAGACAGAGAGGGGGGGTGGGGAGACAGGGGAGGATGGGTTAGGAGTGCCCCCCAACCCTGCGTGCCTGCTTCCCAGGAGACCCTCAGCTGCTGCCCTGGTCTGGCCCTCTGCCAGGCCCCACCCAGCCTCCTGCAGGGAAGAAGGGGGGCTCTCGGTGTAGCACGGTCTGAGGACAGGAGACCCCTCCTCAGGTTCTCATGGAGAAAGCGTTCCCTACCTGTCCAAGGGCCAGGTGGGGGCTGAGAACCGGGGAAGGGGGCAGCCTCCCCCAGCGTCCCTCTCCTCTCCCTGCCTGGACTCTGCCCCAAGTTACTGACGGCCACCTCTAATTCACACTAAAGGGTAAAGGGCTATGAATAGGTCCTTCCCAAACGGTGGGGTGCTGGAAGGGGCACAGGAGCCGCTGGGAGAGACAAAGTGCCATGGAGGGACCCCATACTGCCAGCAGCCTGTGCTGTCTGGGGCTGGGCTCTGTGGGATACAGAACAGCACTGACCCCAAACTCCTCTACCTATCTCGGACGTGCTGGCCAGGCAGGCCCAGATGCTGTGGTTGGGCCCTTCCTGCCCCATCACTGGCCCAGGACCCCCAGGGGCAGCTCCGGCTCTCTCACTGTCACATGAGACCACGGACCTGTGAAACCAAATCCCTGAAACCGGGTCCTGAGAGGCCTGTCCTGTGGCCTCCAGTGTGTGTAACCGATGGGTGCCCCCTGCATCCCACAACACTTGGAGCTGGGTGTCAAAAGCAGCAGTGACGTGACACAGACAAGACAGCAATGCAATCCCAACTCTGCTGAAAGCTGAAATGGGCAAGCTGACGCCCCGGTGTGGGGACGGGCGAGCTGACGCCAGTCAGTGCCCGTTGCATGGGGACAAGTGAGGGATAAGGACCGAGGGTCCTGCTCAGGGCGAGCTCTGTAAGGCAGCTGCTTTGAGTGGGGGCTCCAGGCTCAAAGAGGCTGGCAGCAGCCTGGCCCAGGCCAAGAGGAGCTGAGCCCTCTCATTCCAAACCCCTTCAGTCCCTCCCTGTGTCTAAGCTCCATGTGCGATGGGGCCTGGCCTCCAAGAAGGGGGGTGGCTATGTGGGGCAAGGTGTGGGTGCTGGGTCCCTCCTGAGGCCACCCTCTGAGCACCTCCCCTTTGACAAATCCCACTTGGGCGGTGGGTGGCGTGAAGGCAAGGCTGGGGTTCAGGGGCCAGAGCCTGCCTAGCTTGTGGCAGGGGTGAGGGTGGGTGCCGTGCTGGCCGTGGGGAAGAGGGTTCAGGGTGAGGGAAAAAACGTGGGCCAGGCACACGAGGCTTCCGTGGCTGCACTGTTCTCGGACGAATGGCTTGGCCGCTGCCTGCTCGGCCCCCCACGGGGCAGCCCAGCACCTGGTGGGCCTCGGCACCTGCGTGGCGCTCAGGTCAAGCGGCAGGACAAAGCAGCCACAGGACGGAAGGCCTGCCCTGCACGTTCTCACAGCCACACTGCAGCTGGCCGAAATCCTAAAGCACAAAATCTGGGAACCGACCGGGAGAATCCAGGGAGCAAATGAGCCTGCGCTGGCTTCCCACGGTTGGAGCACTCGCCCAGAGCCCCATGGACACAGGCCCAGAGAGGTGGAGTGCTCAGCCCGCAGCACACAGGACAGGCAGGGGGTGGGCCATCGCTGGGAGTGAGGCCAGGGGGCTAGCTGGCCCTTCGGGTGGCCTCTGAGGGCACAGGGGTCCCTGGAGCCCAGGGAAGGCTGCTGGGACTACACAGTAATAGCCGAACTGGCACTGGCCTCAGCCCCACGGGGACCCTAAGCCCCGAGGACAGCGGGTGCGGTGGGGGGGGGGG
>NW_024424897.1:3321979-3341299 GCF_017311325.1 Ursus maritimus | reverse complement strand
GGGGGGGGGGGATTTCTGGCTGCCGCTGCTCCTTCCTGAGCTTGGGTCCTTTTCCCTCCTTTCTTTCCATCCCGCAGGCTTAGGTCAGAGCAGGGCTGGCCCCAGGAGGCAGTGGGATACCGGGGACATGGAGCTGGAGGCGGGTGGGGTGGGGGGCGGGATGGGGGGGCTGCACACACTCACCCCGAACATTTGCCGCAGGTCGGGGTCCCTGAACCGGAAGGGGATGTTGGAGACGTGTAGCCGCTTGGGCTGCTGCTTCTCTGTGGGGTCGGAGGGGTGGAGTGGCTGGCTGTCCGTCTGTGCCGCCTCATCTGTCTGCTGTGGGCAGAGGACCCGGGCTGTAAGGTGCCCCTCTCAGCTCCCATCCCGCAGGGAGGGGACGGTCTGGAGGCCAGATCCCCCAACTCCCTGGGCCTCCCCATCCTGGGGCTGGGGTTGGGAGGGGGTCTGGGCGCACGATCCTCACAGGTCCCCCCGCCAGGCCTCTGCGCGAGCTGCGCCGGCCGCCAGCGCGGGGCAAGGCCTCCGGGGCTGGGGGTGTCTCCATGTTCCTGGCTCGGCCCTGTCCAGAGGTCTGACCTTAACGGTCCCTCAGCTCCACCGACTATTACGATCATCAGAAGCATGGGTTTGCCCTTCGCGGGACAGCCTGAGTTCTGGGAGCATGGGGACCCTTCCGGCTTTCAAGGCCGGATGAGAAGGCAGAGAGGTTTCCGGGCCCGTCGGGCACACACATCTGTGGGGTGCTGGCCCCCAGCAGTCACCCAGGGCTGCCTCCCATCCATGTCCCCCTGTTGCTCGGCCTCTGCAGGCGTGGCTCTCTTCCAGGCCGTTAGTGCTCTTCCCCATCTGGGACCCCAAAGTCAGTGAACAGGGGGGATCCAAAAGACTTGGGGCTCAGGAAACAGGCCAGGACCTCTGACCCCACAGCCCCCGTGAGGACGAGGCTGGGATGCGTGCCAAGGCGACAAGCCTACGAGGCCCCTCGGTGGATTTTTGCAGGGACGGCCACCAGCTCACCACCTGGCTGGCCGTCAGCCTGGTTCTGTCCCCGCTGAGCCACCATGCCAGAGGCGTGCAGCGGGTGCTCACCGTGCCCGATGGACTGAGGTGGCGCTCAGCTCACCGTGAGCCTGATGCCGGGCGTTCACGGGGCACCCCAGTCCCGCCCACCGCCACCCCAAGGCTCCTGGCTCAGCTCGCTGGAGCGGCACATAGGAGTGCGAGGGTACGAGAGCGGCCCTCAGCCGGTGACAGACACGGCGGGTGCACAAGCGGCCTGGCACCCACCCCGGGGGCTCCTCCGGGGTCTCCACTCTGTCCCCATGTCCCTGGGGGGCTAACAGGCTGAAAACATGCCTTTCCCCGCTCCTTGCTCTCCTGCCTCAGTTCCCCACTCTTCTGTCGGGGTTTTCTTGGGATCCTGTCCCTGGCCTTCTGCTTGGTCTTGGAGCCTTGTCCAGGGTCTGCTTCTGGGACGGCGGGACCTTGGCCGAAGGCATGAGGGGCGCCCTGGCTCCAGCACCATCACACCGAGCGTCTCTGACACGCCCGGAGAGAGCAGGGCGGGGACGGTCCCCTAAGGCCCACGCTGGAGATTGTACGAGGGGAAGTGCCGGTGGCCGTGGCCTCTCAAGTGGCCCGAGGAGCACAGGCAGCTGACTGGCAGTGAGAGGCCGGCAGAGGAGAGACGCCCGGAGGCCGCTTCCCACAGGTCTCTGAGAACCGTCGCTTTGCTTAAGCCACTTTCTGGCGGGCTTCCTTGCAGTCCAGCAAAGGAGCGCTGGTGGGTACAACATGCCCTCCAGAGTTAGGACAGGTGAGCAGGGCTGGCCCGAGGCCTCCCCCAGGCCGAGGAAATGGAGCTGAGGGGCAGTTCGTGGCAGGTCGTCTGTCTGTGGACTCCTGAGTGGCTGCCCTCAATGGCCAACCCGTTCGTCCTTTCTGGAAGGAAGGGGCCGCTCCCGACTTCGGCGCTCATCCAGGAGGCCTCTGACCAGGCTCCCGGGCAGCAGGTGCCAGAGGTGAGGGGAGTGGACATCGTCAGCTCCTGGGCTGCTGAGAGAGCCTGAGCACCTGCTCAAAGGTCCCTCACAATCAGGTCTGCGCTCCTACGTTAAGCAGCAGCATACGGTGTGCGGTCCCCGGTGTGGCTGGAGGCCACCGTCCTCTTGTTCACCTGAGGCATGCGTACCTGTCCCGGTGGGGTGGCCATCCTTTAAGGGGTGCACCCGGTTCTGACGAGTGTTGTTCTCCTACCGGGCTGCCGAGTGGCGTGTGTGCGTGGCTGGGGCTGCAGGTGACGCAGTGCCTGGGCCTGGGGGTCCCCAACCAGCCCCAGGAACCAGGCTACTGGAGCACCCGTGGAGGAAGCACTGGCGGGTGGGGCCGGGGGGCAGGTCCGCGGAGGCAACACTGGGCAGCTGCCTCCAGGTGCCGCAGGGACACCCGGGAGCTCCTCCTGCTAAGCGGGGACCTGCCAATGCCCAACAGCCCCACCTGCTCCCCCGTTCTCCTCCTCCCATGATCCTGCTCTTCTGTGACGAGAGCAAGCTTGCGTGCTCCAGAGCCTCGTCCTCGCCCCCCAATCCAAGCAGAACCCGCCGCGCATCCTTGACTTCCCATGCAGTGGTCAGGGTGGGTCAGTGCCCTCTGTCACCATGCCCCCACCCAGTGCATTTCACATACGCAAGCCCTCCGTGGCTCCTGGGTACCGGTGACTAAAGGAGTCACCCTGAATTTGGGAATTCAGTCAGAGAGGAACATGTAATGCTGGTTGCAACCAGCAGAGGGCAGCGGTCAGCGTGGCCAGAGCAGCCGGGGAGCCCTGGGCATGGGTGCCGCTGCCCAGGCAAGCGTCTGGGTCCCCCCTGGGCTTCCCTTCTGCCCTGGGCCCACTGTGAGTCTCCATGTCCAGGCCCCCCCCCCTGCTCTGCTCCAGACCCCTCCACAGAGGCCTTAAGGGGAGCCGGCTGAGGGTGAGGAGGGGGAATGGGGTGTTTGGGGGTCCTATGGAATGAATCGCGAGCGGGGCTAGGACTCAAGCAAGGAAGGAGCCCCCTCACCCCCCAGCGCAGATGAACGGGTTCGGTGACTATAAAATCGTAAGATGTGTGGAGAAACCCCCAGTGTTAACAGTCTGGGGGGGAGGGGCGGGGCTGGGAAGGGGGCACCCCCAGCCCGCGAGTTCTTTCCCTAGGACTCCCCTTGTCTTTCCCCTCTCTCTCTTTTAAAGCAACCTCTGTCCTATTGCTCAAAGGAAGAGAAAAAGAAAACAGTGACCCCCCCCCCCACGGGCCGCACTCACCCCTCCCCTCCCCCAGCTGGCCACAGGGGCTTTGCTTCTGCGTCCTTCTCCTTGTCTGCGTCACCTTAGCCATCATGCCTCCCACCGCCCTGCCGGGGGGGTGGGCCAGGAGCAGGGCCCAGATGCGCCCAGCGCATGCCCCACCAGCCCCTGTGCCTGGGCCTCCCCAAGCTCCCTCGGCACAGGGAGAGGCCCTCTCTACGTGTGGCCTATTTATGACAATGTAACGGGCAGCCTCCTCCTTGGGCGGAGCTGTGTGCTCCCACTTCGGACTCCGAACGACAGACTATTCTAAGAGCTCTCTGCTGGCCACGCACCTGTTGCCCTGGTGCTGACCGAGGGTGGCATCTGCTTGCACCTGGCCAGGGTGGGGGCGCCCAGCTGGGTCTCACTGCGGAGGCAGGGCGTGGGCAGGGGGTACTGGGGGGGACACATCTGCCTTTCCACCTTGCACTCCAGCCACAGCCCACCCTTTTCCCTTTGCTGAAAGCCCCAGGAGCCAAGTGCAAAGGGGACCAAAGGCCACAGCTCCTGTTAGCATGGCACCTGCTCACTGGGGAGGGGAGACCCCACGGGACTGGCCCTGTGAGGTTCACCACACAGAGGAAGACAGGGAGAGTGGGAGTCGTTTCTGAGCGCAGAAGCCCCTCTGGCTGTCTCAGGATTCGGGGAGGACAGGTGGGTGGGGAAAGCACGTGCAGGGGACCTGCACGATCCTGAGTGAATGAGCACTCTGGGGAGGTGGTCCCCAGCCTGTAGCCGGGTCCCTGCAGAGTAGTGAGGAAGGCCCTGACTCATCAGCATCCCCTGTCCCGCGTGGCTCTCCATGCCACTTCTGCCAGAGACAACGCAGCGACAAGCAGAATCCACATGCAAGAGAGCACGGGTCTGGACGGAAGCTGAAGCCTGGACCCCAGGCTGCCTGTACCTACCCCTCCGAACCCCAGGCTGCGTGGGGAGGGGCGAGAGGAGGCTTCGGTGAGCTGAGGAGCCTTCACGCGAGGACGGGACGTGGGACCGCTGACCCGGCACGGAGGTGTTCAGGCTTTAGCTGGGAGTGCTGGGCAGCCCCTCTGGGAAGAGGGTGGCTACTGGAGTCTTGGAGCAGGACAGGGTGCGCTCGCTCTCTCCAGCTCCTTCCGAGGTGAGATGCTTCTTGCATAACCATTCAGGCCCCGAGCACTCACGCTGTCCAGCGGCAGCTGCCATCTTCGCGTCCTCTGCGTCCCCAGTGACCGTACCTGCAGGGGCTCACCTGGCTCCAGGCATGGCCAGGGAGAGTCTCGCCTCTGTATTCCCGGAGGGAAGACCCACCGACCCTGACCCCTTGCAGGGCTTGAAGAGACCCGGGCTGGAACAAGGGAGGTCAAGGCGGCCCCGCTGTCCAGGCTTGGGGTGCTGTCGGGCCCAAGCGCTTTCCTTGGGAGGCCCTTGGCCAGAGAAGGGAGACTCCCGCCTCTCATTCGGGACGAATCCTTTCTGGGACTCCTGAGTCCCCTCCAGGGCCCATATTCTGTCGTAGGCATGGAGACCATGACTGGCACCTTGTTGACTTTTACGTCCTTGACTGACAGGAACTGGTGGCCAGCACAGGGCAGGGCCGGTCACCTCCTCCCCGTACCCCAGTGCTGGCTCAGCGTGCGGCCCACGTAGGGTCCCCACAACCGTCTGTCGAGTGGAGAAGACGTCATGCTCTTCCCGGTTCTGCCACACCCGGCACTCGGCAGTGTCTCAGAGCCCGGCCGGCTCGTTCCTGTGGCACAGGCATCCGCTCTCGGCCCCCACTCGTGGCACCTGCCGGTCTGACCGCCTTGTCTCCCGTGCTCGCTTCCGAGGAGGTCGTGTCATGGGAGGTCTGGCTGGATATGCCCTGTCTGCCAGCCGTGACGCGGTCTGGATGAGCCCCCTCTGGGTCCGAGCATACCCACGTCGTGGGTTTGAGGAAGCAGAAGCAGAAAGAGAGCGGCCCCAGAAGTACGGCTGGGCTCCCAGTGCGAGGGCCCACAGGCTTTGCCTCTTCCATCTGTACGAACCCTGGGTGGGGGTCCACGGGAGACACCCCACACTGGGACGTGGGGAGGGGACAGGTCCGGCTCAGCCGGCGGCACTCCACACAGGGCAGAAGGGCACTGGCTGGGCCCCGAATGAGGGTCCGGTCCGGCCCAGCGGGCAGCTTGGGTGGGCTCTCTCCCCAGACAGCCTGAGTGCTGCTGCCCACCCCGGGAGGGTGGGTGGTATTTGGGTCCACACGGCACCCAGGGAGCCAGGCTGGAACACGGGGAGGGCTGAGGGAGCACAGGGGAGGGCGCCCATCGGGAGGCTGCGAGGCGGGGCTGCTCCCGGGCAGCACGGGGTGTGCTGGCCTGCTGCCCAGCCTGGCCAGCCAGGACTGGGAGGCAGCCAGCGGGGACAGCCGGAGGAGCCCAAAGCCCGAGACGTGGCAGCGGTGGGCGTGTGGACAAGGCGACTGGGAGGAGGGCGGGGGAAGGGGTGGAGTGGGCTGCACTCTGGCAGGTCCCCAGGAGGGGCCGCCTTGTGGGACGCCCACCCGAGGCCAGCTGCCCCTTGCCAGGCTCCTCTGCTGTCAGGGAGCCTGAGAAGCGAGCAGCTCAGCGCTTTCTCCGTGGAGCCGCATTACAACCACAGAAGTGCGGCTCTCTGACTGGAGAGCGGCCAAGCAGGTAGATTACGAGTGATTAGAAATGATCGCCGCGCCCGCCACCCGAGACACACGAGGGGCCCTGAGCCTCCTCTCCTGTCGCCCTGACCCCGCCTGCGCAGACACCCGGGGCCCAGGCCTCGCCGTTCCCCTCACCTCCCAGGGACGGGTCACCAGCCGCCCAGCCAGGAGGCTCCATCTCCCAGATGAGGGGAATCTGCGGCTCAGGGGGCCGGGCAGCCGGTGGGGTCACCGGCCACCCCATGCCGGGTGTCAGACAAAGGGCTCCAAGGTGGGAAGGACCTGCCTGTCCATCCCAGAGGCCCCTCCCGGGCCCTCCCCCCCGCGGGCCCTCACTGCCCCGCTGAGCCTCCCTCTGGGTGGGCACTGCTCCCTGCAGCGGGGGGCTGGCGGGGCCCCTTACCGGCACTGTCTGGGCCCCGGCGACGGGCTGTGTGCTGGCCTCGGTGCCCGGCTGCTCGGGGTGGGTCTGTGCTGGTGTGTACAGGGTCATGCCGTGCTCCGGGGGGACCGGGGTCTGGCCCGAGTAGTCCTGCGTGGGGTGCGGAGGGGGTGGCGCGTACTCGGCGGGGATGCCGTTCTGTGGCGGAGGGGGGTACTGGGCAGGGGGGTAGGGCTGGGCCATCGCTTCAGGCGGAGCCGTGGCGTCCTGATTGCCCTGCGGAGGGAAAGAGAGCGGCTGGTTAGACGGCTGGCGGGCCCGGACCCTGCCCCCTTCTGAGAGCTCGCAGCCCGAGCGGGCGTTTCCAGAAGCCCTTGCAGCTTCGACGCTGTCCTGTTGGCAGCACAGCCCAGGCCCTCTGGGTGGGGGGCTCCCCGACACGGGGCAGCAGATCTGAGCTGTTGGAGGTGCCTGCTGGGATGGCGTCGTCTGGGGAGCCCAGGGCTCAAGACCACTGACACGTCCTTGTCAGACCTGAGTACATCAAAGTCGTGCAATTTAAGAAATAACACCGTGTGACCCCATGCGCCCTCTCCCCAGTGTCTGCCAGTGGTGACCTCCAGTGAAGTCCTCCCACCAGGAGACGCCGATCCCGTCAAGATACAGAATGTGCCAGCAGCATGGGGTCCCTCCTGTCTCCTTTAGAACCATGCCCCCCTCCCTCCTGCCTTACGAAGGTAAAGAGGGAGAAGGAGAACACCATCACCGCCTGCAGGGAAGATGATCAGAGCTGATCCCACAGAACTGGGAGCCTGGCACCACAGGACCCGGTTCCATGCTGTCTGTGGGGCATGGAAGGTTCCAGCTCTGTCTTGAGATCCCCAAGCAGATCTCTGGAAGACCCCACCCCGTCCCTGAAGGCCTGCTGCCCCAGGGGCTTTTAGAAGCCTGGGCCCTGGGGCAGGGTCCCAGCCATGCTGCAGGACAGAGACTCTTCCCACGGGGTGCTTGGACCCAGGAGCCTCACCTGGGAGCTTGTCAGCAATGCAAGTTCTTGCCCACACCCCAGACCTCCTGCAGCAATCTGGGCACCTGTGGGAACCCCTGATGTAGCCCTGGGAGAAAGCCCCTCAGCCCCAGGGAAGGGACAAGGGTCCTCACGCTGGCGGGGGCGTGGGATAGGGATGGGGTCCTGGCTTCTCCTAGCTGTCGCTCCCCACTGAGGATACACGCTGGGGGAGGTGGTGAGGGCAGGTTTGCAGCAGCTCCTCTGAGTAGGTGAGGCACTCTCTGACCTTCTAAGGGTGTCCCCAAGGGAGAGAGTGCCCCACCATCTGGAAGGACAGGTACCATCCCTCCCTTGAGTATCTCCCCAGTGCGGAAGGACCCTTGTACAGACGTGGACGGCTGCCCTCCTGCCGTCTCACCAATGAGGAACCCCACACACCCCTGCGCTGCCCCCTCACGCCGGCCTTGGCAGCCTGTTTGTTTCCTTGCCCATCCCCCGGTGAGACGGGGGCTCCTCCCAGAGAACGTGCCTGGCCCTGCTCTGTTCTTCATCATTTACTACGACTCGCCCCACAACTGTTTATCGGGCGTTGGGGTGCTAGGCCCGTGGCTCTGATGGGCGGCGGAGCGGATGGGCAGCCCCGGCCTCCGTGGGCTCTGCCATCCAGGGCGGGAGTGAATGCCGACAACTACCCCGAGCGCAAGGTGACCCGAGGGGCCTGGCCTCACGAAGGCGCTGGAGAACGTGCACGAGACCCGGGCTGGGTGTTCTGCCCGCAGCCCAGGGCCCTGTCCCCCACTGACCTGCTGGCAGGAGGCCAGAGGCCAGCTCTCTGCCGGGGCCCCAGCCCCTTGAAACCCGCAGTGCGAGCCTCCTCTCTCACCCTAACTCCTGGGGTGACCCCTGGCCCTGTGAGCAGTGGCCTCTTGAGGAAGTTCCATGCCACCCTCTGTCTGCACAGACTGAAGCTGGGGCAGCGTCTGAGCTCCAGGCAGCGGGAGGGAAACACGTGTGTGAATCACACACACTCACGAGTGCACGCCCTTTGCTGGACCCCCTGCTCCCACTGTTCCAAAGTGGCCCACAAAGTCCCTCCTGCTACCTACTGTTAGCAAACGTACTGGGCGGGAGAGGGGAGGGTGCAGGGCGAGGAAGGGGGGTGCTGGGGGAGGTGGAGGAGCCCCCGGGGCCAGGGAGGGACGGAAGCTGGGCAAGGGGCGAGGGCAGCGGGCGGGAGGAGGAGGAAGAGCAGGCCGGGGTAAGGGAGAGGGCGCTGTCAGCAGCCTCGAGAGATCAATTAACTGATAAATATTTGATTAGAGCCTTCACTAACTCACATCTTCCCAGTGCAGCCACTTCCCTCCCTCCTCCAAGGCCCAGGAAGGAGGGGCTCTTCTCCCATCTGCTCCTTCTCACCTCACCCCTCCCCCTCCCCAGCACCCTCTTCCCTGGGTCCCCTCAGGACTAGTGACAGCTGCCACTCTCACCACAGTGGCTCCCTGGGCTGGAGCTGAGCCCAGATGTCAGGGAACCTGCAACACAGGGGTGGGACACGGCGGTGTGTTTGGGGCTAGAGTGCCCGGGTCTGAAGGGCTCTGGGTGGGGCAGGAGGCAGCTACGAGATGGGACATCCAGGGCCATCTGGGACACGATAATGAATCCGCACATCTGAGCACACCGTGCTCTCCGCTTTGCACCCTAACTCGCTGAATCGCCCTCCAACCCACCAGGCGATCAACAGCCCCCATTTCACAGCTGGTCAAACTGAGGCACAGGGACTGAGTGACTTGTCAGGCTGACACGGGAGGAGCGGGATAGCAGCACGGATTGCCTGGCTCTCAGACCTTCACCTCTGCTCCTGCACGCACGGCTGTGGCCCTTCACGGGGGGTTCGGGGTGTGAGGTTTCACAGCCCAGGGCCAGAGTTAGAGTCTGCGATACACAGGGGAGGCCTCCCTCTTAGTCACCGGGTGGCCCTGGGTGACCACTCATCCTCTCTGAACAAATTCCCTCGTCTGCAGAGGTCATCACGGTGCCCGGACAGAGGAAGCGCAGAATAACCTGGGTAAGTATGATCTGGTGGGTCCTGGGTGGGGGGGGACTCTCATCACCCCGCCTGAGTCTCCTCCACAGGCACGCTGGAGGTGGCAGTGGTCAGGTGAGTGGCCCGCACCCTGGCTGCACATCCCACGCCTGGACCCCTCCCCAGAGCAACTGAGTGGATTTACAACCAAAGTTTCCCATGAGGTTCCCCTGTGCAGCTCGGGCTGAGGGCGCCTGGAGACCAGACTTGGACAGAAGAGCAAGGCGTCCAGGTGCACCCGAGGGCATGAGGTGCCTGACCCAGAGAGGGCGGCGTGGCCGGTGCTGTCACGTTCCTTTTCTTCCGTCTTCCTCGGTCTGCTGGGGCCAGAGTGGAAGAGAGGCTTGGGCTCTGCAGCAGGAGCTGAACAGACTCCTGCTAGGCTGGGGCCTCGTCTCAGCTGGCCTTGTTTCAGAGCAGCTGGTGGACATGTCTGGCACCCCAGGGGACTGGACATTCCCAGAGCACCAGGGCCACTCGCTCACTCTGCTCCCACATGCCTGCAGTCAGCACAGCACTTCGCTGCACTGCGAAGAGTCTCAGTGCACACCAGGTGAGTGGCTCTGTGCAAAGATGGACATGGATGGAGGGATGGTGGATGGGGGAATGAACAGACAGACCAACGGACAAACAGGCAGATGAATGGATGGATGGACGAATGGGTGGATGGATGGACAGGTGGATGGACGGAAAGACGGACGGGCAGACAGATGGATAGATGTGTGGATGGGTAGTCATTACTCCACTTCCTCTACAAACATTCCTCCCTCCTATCAGCACATTTTCCTGATAGAACTGGCAAGATCCAGCTCTTCCCACTGCACTGCACGGCCCACACTGCTGGAAAAAACACAAAATCACCCTGAATGATTCACGTGAGATCACCGACCACTGACCAAAGCGGGTTCATTGTTTCCTGTTTTCTTCAGAAAACACAGGAGAATGTCCACGCTCACCTGACGGCCTGCCTGCCTCACACGCTAGAGCCCAGCCCTTCCCACCAACCTATGCTCACAGCTCTGGCAATTCGCTGCGCCCTCTCCCCTGACAGGTGCAGGAGAACCTCCTGGACCCAACGGCCCCTTCAGCCTACGCAGCCAGTTCGCTGCATCCCTACAGAACAAAGTCTGTGGAACGAGCTGCCCTGGTCTGCAGTCTCCGGTTCCTTTACCTCCACTCTTTCTTGGCCCCACTCCAAACCGGCCTTCCCTGGTACCATTCCCTGAAACTACCTTTGTCCAGGTTCCTACGTCCCGCCATGTTGAAAACCTCACCGGTCCTGGTCCCTCAGCAGCACTGACTCCTCTCTCTAGAAACACTTTCTTCTCTCGGTTTGGTCACAACACACTGTTGGTTCTTCTGCTTTACTGGAAGTTCCTTCTATGTCTGTGTTACTGTTTCCTCACATCTCCCCAACCTGCAGACATTGGAGGCCCCAAAACCCAGTCTTTGCACCCTCTCTTATGTGGCTAGAACTAAGGTTCTTTGTCTCAATTTAAAAATACCATCTGCATGTTGACCACCCCCAAGTTGTGTCTCCATCCTGGGGTTCTCCCCCCCCGCCGAATTCCAACCACCCCCAGCCATCTGCCCACCTAATACATAATTCAAGCTTGACTTACTCAAGGGGACTCCTGCTTCCCTCCTTGTTCTCCCCATCAAATCTGCCTCTCTTGAGGTCACCCCCTACCCACAGCCCAGCGCTCAGCCCTACACCTGGGGTGAGCTCTCTCTTTTTGTCCACTCCAAGCAATCAGGCAGGAAGTCCCATCAGCTCCACTTTCAACATGTACCCAGAACCCAAGCATCTTGGCCAACTCACTGCTTCCACCTAGGTCTGGTCCCTATGATTTCCCCCAGCTTCCTGCTTCTGCCCCTGCCCCTACAACCAGTCCTCTCCAAGTAAAATCCAGAGTGCCGACATGGCCCCCTGGCCCTGCATGACCTGGACCCCCTCCCTCCTGGCCCCTCATGTCCTGCTTCACCCGCCTTGAATTTTACGCCAGCCACAAGTGTCCCTGCTGCCCCCTGAATGTCCAGTTCTGGCCTCAAGGGCTTTGCATGGGCTGTTCCTTCTGCAGGGACACTGTTCCCCACACACCCCATGGCAGTCTCCCTTCCTTCAGCGTCACCTTCTCAGGGAGGCCCCTTTAAAATTGGGGTGTCCAAACTCTGCACTGCCCACCCCCTGACCCAGCTCTGCCCTTCTCCATCTCAGTGTCCAACGTGGCCACCATGCATTGTCTGCCTCCTGCCCCAGAACATCATCTCCAGGCAGAGTCTGCCTGTTGCCAAATCTCCAGGACCCAGAGTGCGATGACACGCAGTAGGACTGTGACAGACGCGCACCTAGTGGATGAGTGAATGTGTCATGACAGCGGTCACCAGCGGTGCTACGTGCGCCCCGAGTGCCACTGCACAGAGTCCCCACAGCCCGGAGGCAGGACTCCACGGGAAACTGCAGACAGCCCGTCCCATGCCCACTGACTCGTGCCACTTTATCTCCCGTTCCTTCACCGTTCTGCGGGGCAGGTGTTTTGATGGTGATTTTTACGGAGAGGACACAGAGGCACAGACACCAAAGCACTGCCTGGGTCCCGGGGCAGGGGAGCACACGGACCAGCCCCATCCCACACCCTCCACTGTGCAGGGGCTGACTTCAGAAGCAGGGGCGGGCCAGCACGAGGTGAGTCTGGAGGTGGATGGCGCTGGCCGGCCCGGCTGTGCTGGATGCTGCCCGCTCCTTTGGGCTCACCAGTGATGACTGGGAGCATCTCTTTCCAGCTCCATGTTTGGTGACCTCACTGCGGCAGCGTGAAATCGGCCGGAGCCGGAGTATTTACACCCCGAGAACTGGTGAGTGCTACCCGTCAGGGCTGGGTCTGTCCCAGGACAGGCGGCCGTTAGACGCCAGCACACTGCCACCTGACCCTCTCATCACTCTGCGTGGGGGACCGGCGGGGTGCCCTGGGGGCCAGCGGCGGGGCACAGCAGCAACGCCGAACACGACGCCCTGCGAAGTGAGAACTAAGGATGGCCCAGGCGATATTTATGGGGCCCCTCCTCCCAGCCCGCGCTTAAAGAGGAGTCAGGTACAGTCTGTGTCCGTGAGGACTTTCTGACCCGGCACGGGGCCAGCCACTCCCAGAAGGCAGTAATGGAAGCTGGAAGGTGGTAAGTTCCAGAAAGATCCACGTTCATGCATCTGGCAAAGGGTAACCCAGGAGGGCAGGTGTCGCACTTGGCTGGCTTTGGCTGATTTCTGAGTGACTTCACCTAGTGTCCACCATCTGTCCAGCCAGCCTGGCTCTCCCCTCGTCTGAGAGGTGACTGGCGTGGACTGCACCCCTTGCCCTCTGGTGTCTGGAGGGAGGAGAGTGGGTCTGGGGTATTTATTCCCCAGGAGGCCGTCTCGGGCTGGCGCCGTCCTGGACCAAAGGGACTGGACCTCCTCTGCAGGGGGCCCACTCCAGGGCCCTCCCCCTCCTCGGTTCTACTTGCTGCTTCTTCCTCACTCCTTCTGGAGGTGGCAACAGCTCTGTCCCCACCAGCTCCAGGGTCCTGCACCATCCCTGGTAGGCTCCCTCCACCCCCTGTCCAGACATGGCTGAAAAGAGTCTCCCTGTAAATAAAGTCCCCTGGAACTACCCCAGGGAGTGAGGGAGCCACTTGTTCCCTTTCGGATCCTCATGGTGGTGCAGGATGGAAGGACTCATGCTGCCCTAGACCCAAGAGGGCAGGCATCTCTGCAGGGGTGCCCTGCATCCCCCACTCGTCCCCTGCCTTGTCTTGGCCCCTGCACTCTGCGGCCCTGCCCTTGGTACCAGGACTCTCAACTTCTGAGTGACACTGGGCTCAGCCTTACCTCTTAGTCTGCGGAAGGGGGACAGTGTGACCTGTTGGCCTGGAGGACAGGCTGGGTGGGAGGACCCTTCATCTTCAAGATCTCAAGCTAAGAACCCCCCACCAAATGTCTGCTCACATCCCTGGCCCAAAGCATTCTCTGCCCCAGCCTGAATTCCCAGGTCCTCAGCCAGTGTGTTCCCGTCCTGCCAGGGTGGGGGTCCCAGGGTGAGGGTGCAGTGATGGGCTGGCGGGATGCCAGGGGAGCAGGGGGAGGGGGAGGGGGAAGGGGAGGGAGAGAGGCAGCTGATGGAGTCCCGCCCCACCCCTTCTGTCCGCACAGTCCCTCTGGCTCCTCGTGCTCATGGTCCCTCCAGGACAATCAGGTTAATTGCCTCTTGGACTCCTCACCCCCAGGAAGGAGGGCGCCGCATGCCCCGGGCCCGCAGGCCAGGCCGCAGTGGGGAGGCTGGCGGCAGAGGCTGGGCAATGAGCCATTTCTCCACCTCTGGGCAGAGCCGGCTTCCAGACAGGGCACAGGAGGCGGGCAAGGCAGAATGAGCCGCGCACGGACCAAACGGTGAGGGTGAGATCTGTACAACAGCCCGGCCCTAAGATGTCCGACCCTCCCCTCACAGCCACGCCCACACACCGGTACCTCCCTGTCGCCAGCACCTGCTGAGCCCCGGCCACCAGGCACCAGCACACACCGAGGTGAACTGGCTAGGGTCTGCCCAATGCCGGTGGTGATCAGGGCCTGCCCTTGGTGCCCTGCAAACCCAGCGACCTCCTGGTGACCTAAGAGTTGGGGGTCACGAGCTGCATCTCATAGAGGGGACCCTGAGGCCAGAGGCCACAGGCCAGGTGGCAAGGGAGCAGGAGGTCGGAGGCATTGCAGCATGGAGTGGTCGTTACATGGACACGGGGAGAGGCCAGTGGGGAGAGGGGCCCGGGGCTGGGTCTTGGAGACGCCACTGCCGCTCCCTGTGGCTGGAGCCATGACGGGACAGACAAATGCCAAAGGTCCCCAGGCCGGGCTACAGCCTGCTCGTCCAGAGGCACGCGGCATGGGACAATTCACAGGACGGGACGGCTGGCTTCCAGAAGACACCAGTCCAGAGAGCCCTTTGTGAGCATTTGTGGCCCGGCCCCCAGCTCTGCCCTGGTTCCGTGCAGAAGCAGTGTTGGAAGGCGAGGCAAGCTGAGTGGGCGCTGACCTCCGGCAGGCAGGAGGCGTGGTCAAGTCCCTGGGGCCTCCAGTGACAGCTGAGCCCGGGGACCTCATGGCTCTGACCTCCCAGCCTGGAGGGCGGTCCCACCGCCCCCCATCCCAGCACATACACATGAGCCAGTGGCCCACACCTCTGACCGTAGATGACACCCAACCCAGACCGCCACTCTCATCTCTCTGCCTCCCTGACAGGCGCCCCCACTGGGATTCTGCTCACGACCAACGCAAAGCCTCCTTCGATCTCGAAGAGCTCTGCCAGAGAGCTCTTCCACGCACTGAGCTGGAAACTGCCTTCCGGAAACTTCCACCCAGCACCCGGCTCAGCCTTGGGGCCTGCACAACTGCAGTCCAAGGACTCGCTCTCCCTTTTCCGACCCTCCACAGAGCGAAGACTCCAGCACAGCCGCGCCCGTCGCGGATCTGCCCCAGCGCGGGTCCGGGAATGCGTTATGGTTGTTCCCCTTCTTACAGGTGAGGAAACGCAGGTGAACAGCTCTGTTTGGATCTGAATCCAGGCCGGTGTTCTAAACCGTCACCCTGGCTACAGCGCCTTCCCTTTCTCGGGTGCGGGGAGCCTGGCGGACACCCGCCTGCTGGGAAGGAGGCCCTCTCTGACCGAGCCTGGCCAGGGCAGCTGGCTCGGGGGCCACGGGAGGGAGTCTCACGGAGCGAGGGGACCACTTGAGAGAATGCAGGGACAGAGCTGTGGGAGAGCATGCAGATGTGTGGGGTGACCAGCAGGAAAGGGGGAAGAGTGGGAGACACAGAGGAGAACTTTATTGGAGGGGATGGTCTTATTTTTTTCTAATGTGCCAACAGCTGGAGAGTGAAGTTTTGGGGAAAAAGAAGATGAAGTTACGGAGAGGCACAGAGTCGGAGCCAGGCCCATGGTGATGTCAGGGAATAGGCCGGATGCCTACCGGCTCCCATCCCCGGCAAGCCCACGCGCCAGGGCTCTGCTCCCGTTCCTGCTACATGACGCTTGGCTCCGGGGAAGACGTCCTGCTGTGACTCCAGGCGCACTTGGCAGGAGTATCACAGGTTTTCTGGATGTCTCCAAGGACGGTGGAGCCTGGCCCTACTCTCAGGGGACCCGTGACACCCGGGATTCCAGAAAGGGACCCTGGTGGGGCGTGTGGGCAGGGCTGGTGTTCTTGCAGCTCCGCTGGCAGGGGTTGCGTGAATTTGACTGTCGAATATGCACAGAGAGCCCACTTGGTGCCAGGTCCTAGGTGCCTGGGGCTCCCCAAGGAGCGTGGAGCCCCGCCTCCGGGAGCAGGCACCCCCGTGGACGCCCGCTGGGCACGAACTCAATTTGAAATGCATGATGTGATTTTCAGGGGCAGCTACTTAGCCTCTCCATGGTGTGTGGCTCATGTTAACATTTGAATTTCCTGGGTGGCCAACTGAGAGCAGGGGCTGGGTCTGGAGGCGGCTCCTGACTCACAGAAGGGCTCCCTATGCATGGGGGGGGGGCATCAATACAGAAATAAACAGCCCCAACAGTTTTCGAGGTCCTGCCACCATCTCAAAGAGCAAGAAAGGGCTGTTCTGGGTTTCATCTGGGGTCGCTGACCCGGGAGGCAGGGGCGGACGGCCACAGCACACGGCCTTCTCCCTTGACCAGGTTCTTGCCTTCTGCCTCAGGTGCTTCCTCAGCCCAGAAGCAGGCCATTGTCATGGCTCACGGGCTCCTGACCCCAAGTTTTGGGGCTCAGACAGCGGCACGAGAGCATCCTTGCCAGACAGGAACAGAAGTGCCCCCAACTAGCACAGGCACTCTGGGGGAAAGCCAGGTCCTAGCAGTGGGAAGGTGAGCCTGGGACCCTGGGGCAGGCCCAGCCCCCATCTCCATCTGAGACCCCTCCTGGCCCCCCGTACCTCATCCTGCAGGTGCACAGAGCCTTCCCTCCTGCACACTCTCATGCCTCCCTCCTGAAGTTCTTCAAGATGTTATTCCAGAGGAGTGCGACGGGGGGCTGGGGGGGCATCCCTGCTGGCCAGCATGTTAAGGCTAGAGACTTTGGGGTGGTATGGAAGGTGCTGGTATGCCCCAGGGCAGAGCTGGGCTGCTATCACACTAGAGGCAATGGAGGTGGGCAGGGTGATGCTTGAGCCCACCGGAACATTCCAGAACTTCAGTGGTGGTGGGAGAGGGTGGGGTTCCAGACCATGACACCTCTGAGGGCAAGGGCTTTCTTCATGAGTCCCTAGCCCCCTGACACAGTTCAGGCATACAGCAGGTGCTTAGCAAATGCTGAGCAATACTGATGATTTGGGGAATGACAGCCATTGGTGGAGGGTTTTCAAGAGCCCAGCATTGTGTTAAGCAGTAAAAACGCGTTATCTCATGGAACGCTCAAGCGATCTGTGAATGGGCATTCTCCACCAATGGAAGAAACTCAGTGGGAGTGACTCACCCCTGTGCACACAGCCAACCTGTGCAGAGCCAGGACCTGAGCCCCGGCGTGGCTGACTCTGGGGTCACAGGATGCCGCCCGCCTCGTATGGACTGCCATCCGAATGGGAGCGGAAGAGGCTGTGCTGTCCACCCACGGCCTGGAAGGGGGTCCAAAACCCCAGGACCCCGGAGCTCTGTCTTGCCGCTGTCCCTGCTTCACAGAAATCATTCTAACGGAGCCATCAGCCAGGGTCTCCCCAGCCTCTGAGCTTGACGCTGCCCTCCGGTGGGCCCTCCCCTCCCCACCATCAGGGGAGACGGCGGTGTGCTGGTGTTTAACAACTGGCTCTGGGCGTGTGTGCGGTGGTGATGCAGGGAGCCCTGCTTTGCGGCGTCCACAGTTCCCGTGATGTGAAGCTACCAGCATGAAGTCTCTGAACGCAGGGCTTGCCTGGGGGACAAGAGAGAGACCCTGGGCAGGGGCCTGTCCCGCTCAGGCTCGGATTCACTTCCTCGTCCATGCAAGAGGAGGTCTGGGGAAGGCCAGCGTCATGGCGCTAGGCGTGATGGGGGCTCTGCGCAGGGCTGGGGCAGGGGATGCAGCAGGGGGTGGGGTGGGGTGGTAGGGAGAGTAGAGGTCGGGGTCGGGGTGGGGTGGGGGAGCTGGAAGGAAGGAGGGAACAGGGCAGCACTGCTTGCTGGGAGGGAGGGAGGCTGAATTCACCTGAGCGACCACCCCCGCACTCCCCACTCCTGCCCCATCCAATCCATTCTGTCCCCTGGCGGCCACTTTAATACCCTTTATTAATTAGGCCTGTCAGACGGCGCGTCACACCCCATGTTACCGCATTCAGGAACCGTTTGGCAGGGGGTTCTGCAGCCACTGGCTCTCAGAGGTCCTTCCTCATTTCCTCCTTCCTTCTCCGGGGGGGTCTGGAGCCCAGGCCGCCCGGATGCCCCGTGTCTGCTCCCGCACCCCAGGACCGAGAGAGACTTCAGGAGACATTCAGGCAGAGCCCCCACAGATGGGCAGCACCCTGAGTCACTGGGAACTTCTGAATCCGAGTTCTGCCCCAACCCTGGGTCGCGAGGGGCAGGCCCGGCTGGGCTCCTGCTGGCCCCGCCACCCGCCCTCCGCCAGAATCTTGGGTCTCCCCCTCTTTGTGGCCCATTTCCTCTGTCAGCAGCCGCTCATATCCCAGCAGGGCCTCAAGCCTCCTCCTCATTGGCACTTCAGGGGCCACGGGTGGGCGATGGTGGTGTGGACGATGGGGCCAGGTCACCCTAGCAACCCGCAAGGTCTGAGCCTGGAGCTCTGCCCCCCCACCCCGAACACGGGCCCTGCCTGGGTTCCCAGTGAGCCCTCAGCACAAGGGCCCGTCCCCCTGGGACGTCCTGGGCACCCTGCCTCTCCACAGACATGGCACGGGGTTTGGGAGCCTGGAGACACTTGTCCCGGTCTCCCTGCCGAGGTCAGGCTTCTGCGTCCACACCACGGAAGCTGGTGGTGCCGGCCCAGGGCTGCCGCGGTGCCAGCCTGGTGCCTGCAAATCAGTGTGTTCCACACTCTGTGCTCCCTCTTCTGTGTGTGCACCTCGTGTGCTCCATGCGTGCCCCGCGTGCGCTCTGCACCTGTCTCGTGTGCTCCGTGCAAGCTTCACGCACTTTGGGAGCGTGCCGGGCATGGTCCGCATGCTGACTGGGGGTGAGATCTCAGGACGGAACAATCCCGACCATCTCACCATCCTGTAGCTGGACTTCGGCACCGCCCCCGTCCAGAAATGTGGCTGCGCCGCCGAGCACTCCCCGAGAACTTGGCCGCCAACGGAAACCACGGGTCCCTCCCAGCGTGCGGCAGACACGCCAGCGGGTGATCTCTGCGCTCACCCCAACTCCAAGACCGGCCCTGGGCCTGGTTACTTCACACAGTAGGAAAGACGCCACGGAGAGCATTTTACAGTTTTCTCTCTTTTGATAAGTGCATCCTAATAAAAATCGTTTCCCTTGTAAGGCTATGTATTGTAGCCATTTAAGACCATTTTCTGAAAAGGGGTCCTAGTGCCTCACCAGGTGCTAAGGGGGTTCAAGGAACAAGAAACAGTAGGAACCTGTGGCCCTGATGGACCCAGGGGCGAAGAGATGCCACACACCCACCCCCTAGAAGGGAGCCGGCCACGTAGCCAGAGCCCACTGCCCCTGGGTCCAGACTCAGCCCCAACGTGCTCCACTGAAAAGCTCCAGGCGAGGGGATGGATTTTCGCACGATTAAGCCCTAATTCCCTCCAAACCCACTGCATACAAATCATAAATAACGTGGCTCCATAAATCCCCTTCTGCCATCAGCCGCACCTCCACCAGGCTCCCCCCCCCCCCCCCCCCCC
>NW_024424897.1:3275149-3320825 GCF_017311325.1 Ursus maritimus | reverse complement strand
GGGGGGGGGGGTGCTGGGAAGCAGGCTCACCCTGGACTGTCAATCAAGCCAGAACGAAACAGCACCAACCAGTCCCAGCTCCTGGGTCCATGTAGAGCTCCAGGCAGCTGGGCTGGCAAAGGATCCCCCTCCATCACCAGCTGGGGGCTGCCTCACCTCAGGCACCAAGCCCAGGTGGGGTCTCTGTGGGAGGCCAGGCAGTAGGGGGACGAGCACTGCCCTGGGGGGTAGCAAGGGGGTGGAGAGACTGCCCCCAGTGAGCAGTGGTCCTTACCCTATTTACAAATGCCCTGGGGCTCTGCCGTGCTCTGGACCTGCAGCTCTGGGCACGTGTGTGCACGCGCCGTGACCAGCCGGCAGCAGGCACCGGGTGCTCCCCTGTGGGGCAGGTGGGGCCACGGTCAACAGGAGACAGCGCATGAAGCCAGACCGCCAGGAACGCCGGAGTGAGTGGAGGCAGAACTGAAGGTTACCATCGGTCAGCTGGGTGGGCCCCTGTGCGGGTGCTGCCCAGCTCCCCCCAAGCAGTGGGAAGGGCCCCCATGTGGCTCTCAACTGCTGCTCACGGGCCCCCCTCTGAGAGCAGAAGGAAGGGGTGCTGGAGATGAGCAACTTCAAGATTGGGAGGGGCACCTGCAGCTCCAACAGGCACTGGGAAAGCAAACCCTTCTGGGAACCGGGAGCCTTTCAATTGCTGGGAGGTGGGGTGCGGGCCCCAAGGAAGTGCTGTGTCCCAGGGATGATCCATTCACTGGCTTCTCCCCATTTCACAGGGGAGCCTAGTGGAGAAGCACCCTACCGTGTCCTGGAAGCGTTCAAACACCTCCTCCAGGAAGCATTCCAAGCAATCCCTAACCCCTGTGGTTTCCGTTGCTCAACTCCTCCTCCACCCTGCCCCGAGGCCCTCTGAGATGCTGCTGTGAGTTTATAATGGGGTGAGCTCACCGAGCCAGGCTCCTCCTCGGTGGGATGGAGAGAACAGTCTGGGCCAAAGCTCCCTCCCAGGGCCTTGGGAGAACAGAGCTACAGGACAGCTGTCAAGGTGACCCCCAGCAGGAGTACCACCGAGAACCCACCCATGCTGACCACAAGTGTTAGCGAGCAGCCCCCTGGCCACTCCCCTCCACAGTCTGGGGCAGCTGCCCTACGCCTCTAGGAAAAGCCTTCTGCACCCACGGTGGCATCCCTGGGTCTGTTTCCTGCATATTCATTAAGGAATATTAGCATTATTAATGGCCCATGATCTTCATGTACCAAGTGGAACACGATATTAAGCACAGTGCCCCGGACGTGAGGTGGGCAGGCAGGGGTGTGGGCGGTGGGCAGGACCCACCCTTGGGTGTAGCCCGGGGTCTGAGCCCAGTGGCCTCGGGTCCTAGACGTCCCCCTCTCCCTTCCACGTGCCCTTCTCCTAGTTACTGAGAGCTCTGTGAAGGCATACTCAAATGAAAATTCGCAAAATGTAATTAGGAAGGTAAATTCCCTGGCAACGAAGATTACATAATATGCCCCACAGTCAAACACCCACTGGGGATCTGGTTTGAGAACTGTGGGCTTATCCGTCTGTTGGGATGACTCCCCTTGGTGTCCTTTCTTCCCTGGAGACATTTGGGAGCTGGGGGTCGATGCAGTGTCCCTGGGAGGGGGGACTTGGTGGGGACAGAACCCTTGGGTGTTCGTGGCCACGCACGGCAGGGTACGTGGCTCTTTACAGCTAGACACGGTAAGGTCCTGGAGGTGGGGCCAGCAGGCCAGCAGCACCCCATGGCCTGGGAGCAGTTAGAAATGCGATTCTTGGCCCTCCTGACCTCCCGACTCAGGATCTGTGACCCAGGAGAACTGCCACTACAGACCACAAACCCCAGACGTCCCACGGAAGGGACCCCCAGCCTCTGTTGGTGCCCTGACTGAGCTCAGCCTGCTGGGCCTGGGACCTCAGCTGGGGTCTGCTGGCCTGAGCTGATTCCGGGAGGAGCCTCCGTGCCAGGGTCAAGTGGCGGGAAGGGGTGGCCTCGCCTGGACCCTGGACAAGTCCTATGCCCTGCTGGAGACACTGTATTCTCTAGAGATGCGAGGCCTGGGCGCTGGTGACCAGGAGATGGAGGGGACACTCCCACCCCCTGGGCCTAGGCCTGGGGGACATCTGCTTAGCAGCATCAGGGGACAGCGGCTGCGGGTGGACCTTGACCGTGGGTGGGCACTCATGGTGCCAGAACACAGTGAGTCTGGAACAGGTGCCCAGGGGAGAGCACAGGGTGGGGGGCTTGCTTCTGAGTCCCAGACAGCTCCCCCCACCCCCCTGCCCAGGCACCGGGGGCGGAGCCTGAAGAGGCAGCAGGGATTCCCCCCAAACTCAGGAGGGACTCTGAGGTCCTCCTCTGAGAATTACGTGGGTGTGCCCACGGGGGCAGCACCTCCTTCCTTCACCTGTTTTCACCTCTGAGCACCTATTCTGCCCACAGCCCCAGAACAGGGCTGCCCAGCGCGGCTCGCCTACAGTCCGTCCACAGCGCGGGACCCACAAGGAAGGACAGGTGAGGGGCTGGGGCTCCCCGGGAGGCCAGCTGGGTGGTGGTGGGGACCTGAGGAAGGAGGCGGGGGGTGGCCTCTGCTCACACCTGACAGTCTCTGCCCTAAGGCCCACAGTCCTGCATTGTCCACCTGCTCCGTTCACGGGCTGGGGAAGGCCGGCCTCGTCTGCCCCTCTACCTCTCCCAGTTGGAGAGCCATCTCGGTGTGGTGGGGAAGGGGGAGTCACTGGGGCTGGCCGGCCACACCCTCGAGCTGGGAGGTGGCTGGAGCCACGAGGAAGGAGGAGAGTTCAGGCACTGGACACAACCACCGCTCTGTCTGGGGCAGGCGGTGGCCGGAGCGCAGGGAGGAAAGCGGACAGGGCCTGGCTCAGGAGGGGAGCGGCCCCTAGGCTGGGAAGAAGCCCCCAGGCTGCCAGACTTCTTGGTGGGGGGCATGCAACCTGCTCTGGGGAGCCGGGTCCGTTCTGTGCTGCCGGCTACTGCCCTTCCCAGGTGGCCAGCCTCTGCCTCTCTTACTCAGGCTCTGTCCACCGGGGCAGCCGGAGCTCGCACTGCCTAGGCAGCAGGACACGGGGCCCGTGCCGGGGAGCCTGTGAAAGGCGGCACCCACAGCGCCATCACCTGCGACGGCGCTTGCAGCCAGGACCCTGCACGTGCAGTCAGGCCTGCGGTACAGGGCGTGCGTGTGGCCTACCTGACAGGTGTGTCCTCAAGCGGCTTGTCTCGGGCGGCCCGGGCAGAGGTCCTCGGGAGCTGGGGTCCGAGCCGTGCCAGCAGTCACCTAGGCCCGTGTGGGGGGCCCGAGGCAGCCCGTGTGCATCAGACGTTTCCCAGGAGACAGCGGCCGCAGGTCAGGGGTCATTCTCCTCACAGCCCTGAACCCCGGCGCACAGGTCTCTAAACACGCTTCAAAGCGGCACTTTCTTGGGGGGCCCGGGATGGCCTTGAGTGGCCTGAGCCCCGCACACCCAGCCACGGGCCTCTGAAGTCCACCTTCCAGCCTTCTCCCAGTCTAACAGGGACCCAGCCTCCCCTCACCCCCCGAGGAGCCACGCGTCTGTAGCGAAGGCCAGCGGTCGGGCCACAGGGATGCACGCACTGCACGCACCACACGCACGCTCACAGCCGCGCGTACTCACACCTGCCTCACGCTCGCCCCTCCTCCCCAGGTGCATTTCCCACCAGCCCACAGCAGGGCTTCTCGGCCTCGGCGCTACCCGCGTCCCCGGTGGCGGGGCCGACCTGCGCGCTGGAGGGCATCTAACAGCGTCCCTGCGCTCTGCCCACAGATGCCACCCAGTTATGACAACCAAATGTGTCTCCTGACACTGCCACAGGCCCCCAGGTAGGGGGCAAGCCCGGCCTCAGTCAAGCCTCTCTGACCGCAGGCCCCCTCCCCCACCCCCTCGCAGGAACTAGCCTCCCCGTGACTGTGTGCATAGCACCCCCCACCCACCCACACACCTGTCCCCCGCCTCCTCGCAGGAACACGCCTCCCCATGACTGTGTGCACAGCACCCCCCCCACATGTCCCCCGCCCCCTCGCCGGAACACACCTCCATCGTGAACTCCTCCCTTGCACAGCACCCCACACACACTGTCCCCCACCCCCTCGCAGGAACACGCCTCCGTGTGATCGGACAAATAGCACCCACACACACACCTGTCCCCCGCCTCGGGAACACGCCTCCGTGTGACTGTGTGCACAGCACCACCCCCCACACACACCTGTCCCCCACCCCCTCGCCGGAACACGCCTCTGCATGACTGTGTGCACAGCACCCCCCCACAACCTGTCCCCCGCCCCCTCGCCGGAACACGCCTCCACGTGACAGTCCGCACAGCATCCCCCCCCACACACACATCACATCCCCCGCCCGCAGGAACACGCCTCGACTGTGTGCACAGGCCCCCCCCCACACCTGTCCCCCTCCTCCTGGCAGGAACACGCCTCCGCGTGACTGCATAGCCCCCCCCACACACACACACCTGTCCACACTGCAGGGAACACGCCTCCTGTGACTGTGTTACTGCACCCCCACACACACACCTGTCCCCCAGCCCTGCTGGAACACGCCTCCTGTGAGGCTGTCATTTCAGCATCCCCCCACCACACACCTGTCCCCCGCAGGAACACGCCTTCCTGTGACTGTGTGCACAGCACCCCCCACACACACACCTGTCCCCCCGCCCTGCAGGAACACGCCCTCCCTGTGATCCGACACAGCATCCCCCACCCACACACCTGTCCCCTGGGCCCAGGAACACGCCCCTGTGACTGTGTGCACAGCATCCCCCACCACACACACAACCTCCGCCCCCCGCGAGAATCACGCCTCCACTTGTTCTCCGCTAGCACCCCCACCCCACACCTGTCCCCAGTTTCACCTCTTCCTGTGACTGTGTGCACAGCACCCCCCCACACACACACCTGTCCCCCGCCCCCTTGCAGGAACACGCCTCCCTGTGACTGTCCGCACAGCACCCCCCCCACCCACACACCTGTCCCCCGGGCCCCTGCCCCGGCACAGGCTGCCCTGAGAAGCAGCCCCGCGCTGTGCCCAATCTGGGCACCTGGCTTCCTGCGGCTGCGCCCGGCTAGCCCGGGGCGCGCGGGGGAGGGGGGGCGCGGGCAGGCAGGGGATGCAGGCCGGCTTCTCTTCCCGTTTGGCGCCTGGCGCATGGAAGAGGCGAGCATGGATCTAATCTTCAGCTGATTAAATGTCCCTCATTAATGAGTTTCTTTAATTAATGAAGTTTTTGGGTCTGCTCCACTTGCTTTATTCCAGCCACACTCTGCCTCCTCAGCACAAAGCAGGCCCGTCTCCTCCCGGGTAATTGAGGGAGCCCGGCGTTCCTGCCGACGCTGCACTTTGTTGATTGCGCCTGTCAACCCGGGGCTGACAACTCCATCTTTAAGCATCTCTTCTGCAGAAGCCGTGGGCACATGCGTGCTTGCCAACACAGATGGGGGCACACTCGCACGGGCACCCAGAGCTTCGCATTGCCCAGGGCGTGCAGGGCACACTCCCAGGTATGGCACACGTGTGCACACATGCCTGCACATGTATGTATGTGAGCATATCTGTGTGTGCACGTCACACGCACTCCCATGTGGCGCACACGCATAGCACTGGCTCTCACAGCGGGCACACTCACTCCCAGGCTCATGCACACCCACTCACACACACCTCACCAACACACACGCACACGCAGCACAGCTCTCATGGTCCCGCTCTGGGGCGCGCTCACACCCACGTCCACACTCCCGTCTCCCACATGCAATGCACAGTGTCCGGACCCAAACCATAGGAAGCAGATGTCAGGCCGGCGTCTCAGCCTTGCCAGGGAAGAAGAGCTGGCTGCGGGTGTCCAGCACCCCAGATGACCACGTCCCCAGGTCCACCCGTGGTCCGAGTGACCCTGCTGGGCTGCCAGTTGGCCTTGGTGGCTGCCTACCCCATTGCGACCAGGTGCCAGCTCTGGGCTCCAGGGCCTAGAAGGATGATTTACTTCCTTTCATTGGCTCATGAAAAGCTCCCTGAATTAAAAACATTTATCTTCTCCTGCTGACGAGGATGCTAGACTCCACACCCACAAGGCTGGGCAGTCAGAGGCCACTGCTCTGCAACCAGGGAGGGAGACAAGCCGACCTTCTGATCCCTCTATGGGTGGGACAGCACAGGACGGCTCTTTAGGGCCAGCACTTGGAAAGAAGCAGACCTTCCCATAGGCAGAGATGGCACCACCTGGGACCAGGTGCCAACCCGGACAGGCTGTGGCCAGGGCAGGACAGGATGACGTCAGAGGAACAGTCACACCGCCTGTCTCACTGACTCATCATCCCAGTTGGACAAGGTGGGGGTCACTATCCCCACGATCCTGATAAGGAAGCTGCGTAAGGGTCCTGTGCCTTCCCCCCCCCCCCCCCCCCCCCCGCCAGTGACAGGGCCGGCTCTCAGCACAGCCCCACCAGGATCCCTGGCTCGCTCTCCAAGTTCCGTGCCCCTGCCAGGCTTCTCCAGCTGGGGGCTTCCCCGGAGGGTCCTGGCAGCCCCGAGGGCAGTTCTGCTCACCCAGCTCTGAGGGCCACATGCGTCGTCCCTTTACCAGAACCTTCCTGCCCGTTATCTTAGCAGCCTCCTCACCACACCTGAGAGGCACGTCTCCATGTCCCAGACGAGGAAAGGGGCTCGGCATCATGCAGCTCACACATGGCAGTTTCTAGTGTCTATACTCAGGGCCATTTCTGTCCCACCACTCTGAGCCCCCGGCGCTGGCCCTGGAGGGTGGAGCCCAGGCAATGCCAGCAATGCTGTGCCAAGCCCCTGCCGGGGCATCGCCGGTGCTACCCACCAGCCGGGCACCAGCCGCACATGTGAATTTCCAGATGCCCGTGTGGACCAGCAGCAGTGGGGTGCGGCACGTTCACCTACATCAGCTGGAAAGCTCACAGTGGCCCTGGGAGGCCACGTCATCACCCTCGTTTTTGCAGATGGGGAAACTGAGGCTCACAGAGTCAGGGCCAAGGTCCCACAGCTCACAGAGGCACGGCGTGAAATATGCCAGCTCACCCACAGCCCAGGCCATTTCCCCTGGACCAGCACTGCCCAAGTCATGTGCTATGGAACTCCAGGCTTCTGGAATGTTCTAGAGAAGGCCCCAAGACGTTCCGTAGGAAAGAGATGTGTTTAACTGTGTAGAGCCTGCTGTCTCCCACACTCCTGACCCAGAATTCTTTTTTTGCCCAAGGCCTACAAGAAGCAGGAATCTTCGGGAACAACAAACACTGTGTGGGTCCCCTTGAAGGGACAGCTGGCCGTGGCTGGCAAAGGGTTCTCCTACGCAATGCTGAGGGCCTTTTGCTGAGTGACAAAAGGACCCCAGGTCCCCCGGTAGTGGGACTGGGAGCTGCACCTTGCTGAGGGCCTGGAAGACAGAGGGAGGGACCAAGGCAGTGAAGGAAGGGCTTTGGAAAGGGTCAGGTCCTGCACACTATCTGGGGATGCAGCTCTGCACTCGGGGTGTGGGGGACCCCGGGGCTCAGCAGGGTGGCTCAAATCAGCCATGAATACAAATGAAAATGGAGCCTGGCAAGACAGGATGAGACCATGAGTCCCCCAAGTAGTGACCACGGCAGGCTGGGGTGGATTTGGGAGGGGACAAAGACACTGTCCTTTAGTAATGAACAAGAATGGATGGGTCTTCTGCTAGTGTAGCTGGAATCAGTAAAAAAAAAAAAAACAACAAAAAACAAAAAAAAACAACCCCAAACCCAAACCCCCCAAAACCCGAACAAAGAGGAGGCTGGAGTTGGGGCCAGTGAATGCTTGAGTGCCGAAGGCTGTGACCAGCTGGGAGCCCTGTCTGCCGCCAGGAGTCACCTGGACAGCAGACCCGAGGCGGCCGCAGGCCGGGGCAGAAGGCAGAGGACTTGTCTGGGGGGCTGGAAGGATGTCTCCCGGGCAAATGATTCTCAACTTGCAATTACATCCCAAGTATCCAGGGTTGGGTTTCTTTTTTTTTTATAAAGACTCAGAGACGGTGAGCATGGGGCCTGAGGTCACAGAGCAAATCAGCAGGTGAGGGTCAGGAGGGAAGTAGAGCGGGGCTGGGCATTCTGAATTCCAAATAGAGTGGAAGCGTAGCCAGGCACCTGGGTCCGGCAGGCCTGAGCCCCAGTCCTGAGTAGTTGAGAGCCCCTCACTGCTCTGGGGTTCTGTTTCCTTGTTGGAAGACAGGTATCCGACCAGAGCCCATCCCGGCAGGCATTAACGCAGGGAAGTGGACAGCACGGTGCCGTGTCGCCTCTGGGCCCCACACTGCCAGCCGTGCTGCCGGAAGTGAGCGTGTTTATAATAATTCCACAGCCCAGACGCCCCAGGGAGCTTTGGAGAACCAGCTCGGCCTCCCCTACCTGACCTCAGAGGAAGGAAGAAACGTGGGTAAACAGCCAGAAGACAAGGAACACCCAAGAAAGGAGGGCGCCTGGGAGCAGAGTTCGTGGGGCCTGGGTGCTTGCCTGGTGCTTTTGAGTTCGTGGGAAGAGAGGGAGGCAAAACGTTGGCGCTCTTTTCATTTTACGATGCTTTTCAGATACTGTCTGGATCACGGGAAATTAAATATCGCAGCTTTTAACTGGAGCCACCCAGAAAACACAACCTCGCCATCAATAAAAAGACAGATACACACTGTGACAATTCCACTGAACAACCCCCCCCCCGTGCACCTCAGTTGTAATTATTCCCCAATTCGATGACGGATGGGCCCCTCCCTGGCCCCCCGTCCCCTCACTCGATCATCTTTCCCACGGAGGGGCAGAGGCCAGGGAGCCAGCAGGGCTGGGCCGGGCGGGTGAGGGCCGCACTGTCCAGTATGGTGGGAAGGGGTCCGAATGTGGTTCATTATGATGGAGATTACACAGAAAAATCAGTTTTTAATTGAATGTATTCTTTGAACAGGCCCTGTTGCCCATGGCTGAACACTAATGGAATTTCCATTCCAAGTTGCCCCTTCTCCGTGGATGCCCCCTCCCCACCCTGCTGACCACAGCAGGACTGACCAGGCCAGGGGATCGGCCACCACTGGGGCAGCAGCCTAACTGAGGTGGATTCTGAGGGCGACGAGGCCACGTGTGGGTGGGGAGGGGGGTGGTGGAGAGGCTGCCTGCTCTGTGCAGACGGGCCGGTGGCGGCGTGTGGGACACCTGGGGCTCTCACTAAGTGGGGGCAGGGGGGCTGGGCTTGCTGCGGGGAGGGGCAGGGCTCCCACGGGGCCTCCCAGATCCTTACCAAGGGGCCGGTCTGAGGATGGGGGACAAGAGTGCTGCCCCTTCCCCTGCACCAGGCCCCTCCTGGCGTCCTGGAGAGTCCAGTCTGGGGGACAAGCAGATGAAGGCTACAGACCCCGCGAAGGCAGGGCAGTGGGGTTGGGGGGGATAGAGAGGGAGACCTGGAGCAAAGGGGTCTCCGTCCCAGTACTTCTGCCCGCCCTCTGTCAGGGCTCCTCCTAGCGCTGGCCAGCAGAAGAGGACGTATACTTCCATCTTTCTCTTCCAGGGGAGCTGGCTGGGTGTGCAGTGGACATGGGCCCCAGGGGCATGGGGTGCTGCCTCCATCGTGGACAGCCCCACATCTACAAGGAAAGACCCACGCTGGCTCCGCTCCCCTGGAGCTCGCCCTGTTCTCTGCGCACGCTGGCCTCCATCCGGCATGGACTGCCCAGAGGTCACCCCGGCCCGTGAGTGGAGCATCGGGGTCACCCAGGACTCTGGCCTTGAACCGTGCTGTCCTGGGGGCTCCTACAGATCAGGTCTTCGCTGTCTCTGTTGCCTTCCCCCAGTGATCTGCACCTCTGACCCTTTTTGCCTCTTTTCCTCCACTCCTGGGTGGCCTCCAGCCACAGCATGGTGGTCTCCTCCTGGGCACATTACCTTCTGGACCTCGTAGAGCGGTTCCCAGCCACAGATGGAGGGGTCTCAGCTGCCAGAGCCAGGATTCCCTCGTGCCAGGGACACCTCTGTTCCAGTCCCCAGGGGATCCGCTTAGCCTGTCAGCTGACTCAAAACTGACCCTGGGGCTCCCCAGGGATGGGAATGGGGGCAGTCACCCTTTAGCCTGGAAGCCACCGCCAACTTTGAATGGCAACGGCCCTCTGAGCCTCTCCGGCAGGAAGCACAAAGTTGTGGAGACCCCTCCCCCCATTCTTAGTCTACAAGGACCCTGACCCAGGGCTCCTGTGCCTGCCGAGGGGCACACCAGCACGGGGTGCTCCTCAGGGCCTGTCCGCTCCTGCTCAACTATCCACCCACCTGGACGGGTGGCGTGTCTGCCTGCTCGCTGCCCCCATCCTTCCACTCAAGGACAGCCCACAAGGGGAGGCTGGACCTCGAGACATCCCCTGAGATTGGAGGCCTGGCTGGCCCGTGCCTGGGGAAGCACAGCAGGCTCCCTGTGGCTCATTCTGCCATGACACCCCCTGCAGAGAAGGACGACTGAGTGACCAGGCCTGGCGTTCACTGGGAGGAGCTGGGCCCGCTCCCTGGACAGGAACGGCCCTGTGGGGGAGGACACGAGCCGAGCACGCAGGAGGATGCAGGCCCGCCCTCCCCCTGCGTCTCTGCCAGGCCGGGCCCCCGTGCCTGGTCCATCTCAGCTGACTCCTGCGTGGGATCAGGTGAATCCAGAATAACCCCTTGGGGTTCTCAGCAGAACGTCACTGAACACAGCCCAGAGTCCTTAGGTGCTGCCTGTCCTACTAAGGTGGGAGAAATACACAGAGGGCTGAAGAAAACCGTTCAGAAACCCATAGCACGAGCTGGCGCACAGATCGTGTCTGCCAGTTTCTTAGCATGGGCGAGGGCCCCAGCCAGACGTGCGCGGCTCACCCCTGAAGCTTCATCCGCCTCCCCGGGGGTCCTGCTGAGACTCTGACTCGGCAGCGGGGGGCTGGCCTGAACTTTTTCTTTTTTTTTTTTTTAAGATTTTATTTATTTATGTGACAGAGAGACAGCCAGCGAGAGAGGGAACACAAGCAGGGGGAGTGGGAGAGGAAGAAGCAGGCTCCCAGCGGAGGAGCCCGATATGGGGCTCGATCCCGGAACGCCGGGATCACGCCCTGAGCCGAAGGCAGACGCCCAACGACTGCGCCACCCAGGAGCCCCTGGCCTGAACTTCTGCATTTCAAACCAGCTCCCAGCTGTCCGCCCGTGACCTGGGGGTTCTCAAACATGGCTGTACCCTGAAATCAGCTTGGAAGTTTAAAAAAATACCACTGCCTGCATCCCACCCCTGGAGGCTCTGAGCACGGGCTCGAGCCATGGCTGGAGGTGGCCTCGTGGGCACAGACATCTTGGGGCTCTCCGAGCCAGCCCCCAGCTGCCCTGCCTCCTGCCAGCGGGGCCCAGCCACCCCTGCTGGGCAGAGCCGTGCCTCCTCGGGGCCTGCAGAGGCCTGTGAGCACTGACCCTCCAGGGGGTGGGGGCTGGGGCTGCTCTGCCCGTACCTCCCCATTTCTGCTGGGCCAGGTCTGGTCTGGGGAAGCCTGTCCAGGCCCCTGTAGCTGAGGCCTGCCTACCTCCTATCATGTTAGCTCAGGCCACTACTGACCTGTGGGGCTGGGTCATTCTCTGTGTGTGGGGGTGTCCTGTGCACTGCAGCAAGTTCACAGCACCCCGTAGATGCCACTAGCACCCCTCAATTGTGCAACCTCAGCTCCCAAGGCATCGACACATGTCGCCCAGGGGCCCTGTCGGCGGGCCTGTGAACTGTTGTTCTCCCGTAGTTTCCCACTGCCACGAGGACCCTATGCTAACCAGAGCATTAAACCCAGTCCAGGGACCCTCAGTGACTCTGTCCTTGATGCGCTGGGCCCCAGTCAGCCTGAGGTTCAGGCTTAGCCCTACTCTTCCCCTCCCTGAGTTGTCTGGCTCCGCTCGGGCCCTGGAAGACACCGTAAGCGGCTGCCTGTCCCCAGGCAGGGCCCTTTGGTTCCCAGATATTTGCAGAGCAGACTGGCATGCCTCGTGCCCACCTGGGGGACAGCAGAGAGGTCTCCTGGCCCCTGTCCCGCCGGCACGTAACTGCCATCCTCAGGCCCACTCCCTGGCGTGAGGGACGGCCATCCCAGCAGCGGCCCCCAGCGCAGACTGGGCTGCACACAGGGTGACCCTTCCCACCCCAGCCGAGCCTGGCCGGTATGGGACAGCGTCTGTGCTGTGCCTGGCACCTCAGCACGCGGGTGGGGCCGAGCGAGTGCAGCTGCCGTCCCCAAGTCCCAGTCCTTCCTGGGGAGGGTCTGCAGCCCCCTTGGTTCCAGGAGCCAGTCCTGGTCCCCGCCCGAGCCTGGGAGAGCTCGTTCTAAGGGTCTTGCCGCTGGCTGGTCCCGCGGACAGCCTGCTGACAGCACCGCGCGGCGGCTGGGTTGGGAAGTAGGGTGGCTCTTGCTCTTCAGCTCAACCTCACCGTGTGGCAGGGGGCAGGTGCCCCCAGCAGCGGGGGCAGGCTGTCTGGCAGCCATACTGCTGGCCCTCCAGTCCTTCTTTTTTAAAGATTTATTTGGGGGGGTGGCGTGAGTGTGCATGAGCAGGGGGAGGGGCAGAGGGAGAGCGAGAATCCCAAGCAGACTGTGCACTGAGTGCAGAGCCCGACACGGGGCTTGATCTCATGACCCTGAGATCATGACCTGAGCCGAAGTCAAGAGTCGGACGCTTCACTGACTGCACCCCGGTGCCCGCCTCCTCCAGTTTCAGTAAAGCACAATCAGCATGGGCCCCGACCTCGCCCCTGGACACACCCCATGGCCAGATCGTCTGCTTCTGATCTCACAGAGAAAACAGGACAATCAGAACAGAAGTGCAGGGACGGGAGGCCTCGCCCCCAGCCTGGTCACCCTAGGCCAGCTCCCAGCTGTGGGCCCCCACCCCCATCTGACTGCAGATATCCCTGCCAGCGCCCATCGAACCGGAACAGAGGACCTGCACACGTGTCCACCCTCGGAGACAGGGAGGCCCACGTCAGCAGGAGCTGTGGGCACAGATGGGGGTGGCAGGGATGGCGGCCATGGGTTTGGTGGAAACAATGGGGCACATTGGGATTTGGGGCCACAAGGGGCTGGGCCGTTCGTGGCCTTCCAGAGAATGAAGGAAATCAGTTCAGTACTGACTTGTGCAGATGCCTTCAGTGAATCTGAAACCTCTCCAGACCCACATTGGCCTGTGGAGCCCATTTTACAGAAAGGGAGACCGAGGCACACAGACACTGAGTAACTTGTGAACCTCAGAGCTGTGATTTGAACTCAAAGTGCAGGAAGCGGCTATGCGAGGCTGCCCCCCACCTGGGCGTCCTGGGGGTCACGCACCGTGCTCGGGGTGTGGGGGCTGGCAAGACCCCTGAAGGGCCAGCAGCCAGCCCCCTCCAGCCCTGGCTGTGAGCCGGCGGGGCCCCCCACCTGCGACCCCACGTGTGCACGTGCAGGCCGGGGCCGCTCGGCCAGGCCCCTGCGACAAGGCGGTGGCTGGTCCTGCACTCTGACAAGTGCTTTCGATCCAGCCCCTCTTCTCATGCTAATGATCGTCAACTCGAAGCAGAGGCTGCGAAGGGGAAGAAAATTACTTCCTGAAAAAGGAATCGACTGATCCCCATCATTTCTCAAGGAATCACTGACCTGTGAATATTTCATTACCCAAAATGCCGCGCCGTCCATACAGAGCAGTGGCTGCTGCGGCAGGGCCCGCGAGCTTGGCCGGGCCTGCGGTGGACACGGCTGCTGGGCGCCGGGTGGGCGTGAGCCTGCAGCGGGAGGTGGCAGGGAGTGTCCCCGGCATTCACACCTCCAGGCTGTAACCTACATCCTCTTCCTCACCCGGGATGGAACGCCAGAGCCCATCGGAGGCAGGGGAAGGGATGGCGGCCTAGGGCGGGCCGCCAGGGCAACGTCCTTGTTCTCGGCCTGGGGAGCGGTGGCCGCCCACGCTCCTCGCCCCGTGTGCCCGGAGTTTCCGGCTCGCATCCCCCGAACTTCCCAGCCCCAGATCTGGAGTCTGGTTTCCTGCCAGGCTCCCTCCGGAGTCTCGCGACTGCCTCAGTCAGGAGTTCTTTCCTGGTCTCGGGCTGCTCTGGGTCTAGATGTTTCCAGAAGCTACTGCCACCCTGCGCTCTGTAGCTGTGGCCTGGGGGATGGAGGCAGTGCCAACGCCGCAGACAGGCAGGCCCCGCAGCCGCACTTGCTCACCTCGACGCCGAGACAAGGGTGGGGCCCCAGGAGGGGGAAGAAGCATGTGCCCCACGGTCGGGCTGCAGCTGCAATCCTGCCTGTGCCCTCGGCCGGCCGCCGGCCCCCTACCGCAGGCCATGCAGCCTCCCTGGGCCATCGCTGCCCAGGCCCCAGACAAGGCCAACAACTGGAGCCTAGGCTCACTACCGGACCGGAGGCCGAGAGTGAAGTCTAATCACAGCACCGACGGGAGCCACGAGTTGGCCAGATGGGAGCGGTTATTAACGGAAGACTCTGTCCCGGGAGCTCAGGCTCAGGCTCTCGGACTGGGCCCCTGGCTGCCTCCAGCCCCCTCCGCGGATCCACACAGGCCAGGCAAGCATACGGCCCCGGCTGAACTCTCTCCGGAGGCTAGGAAAGGCTGAGACCACACCGTCGGCACCGAATTGGCTCCCGTCGGTGTGTAAGACCATGCCGGGTGGAGAGGGGACAGTCAGGGGTTTTCTCCAGGAGCTTAAGGGCCTGGAAAACAATTCGTGGAAAAAACACTAACAATAAAACCCGTCTGCCCTGGGCTTGGGGGGGGCGCAGACACTCAGCCGGCAGCCACCGACCAACGCCAGGGCAACTTTAAGACCTTCCAAGGCCTTAAGGGTCCCATGGCTCCCAGAGAGAGACCCCAGCCGGCTGCCAGGGAATGTGACAGCTTCGCTATGATTGCCGGGGTTACATTGAGGGTGGTGTTTCCAAATTAGCAAACGCAGGGAAGGAGGTGGAAACGTCCATCTGGGGATTAGTAGAGCATGGGAGGCAGCTTCACGGCCCCTCCCTGGCATGGTCCAGCTGCAGGGAGCCGGCCTGCTGGGGGGAGCTGGCAGGGACCAGGGAGCAGGTGGGGGCTGGGCTCAGGTCTGGCCCAGCTCCCCCCACCCTCCAGGCAGCTACAAGGAGGGCTCTCCCTGCACCTCGCCTCCCTTGCTCGGTGTGAAGATGGAGGTGCTGTCCTGGGGGAGGAGGGGCGGGCCAGGACAGGGCCTGGGCTGCAGGAGCGGGGACTTAGGCTGGCTGCATGGAGGAGCTGGAGGCAGCGAGGCGTGTGAGGCCCAGGGAAGTGTGACTTGGGGGCGTCCGTGGAAAATTCCTCCTGCAGGCCACACACAGGCCTCCTTCTCCGCCAGCCAGGATGGCACCTGTGCATTCTGCGGTGCCTGTGTGCTTGCTCGAGCCTTCACCCACCCTGGTGGACGCCCAGTGGGGTGGGGCTGCTGACAAAGGGACCTGCGGCTCCCCGAGAGAGGCCAGTCCCGCAGGGTGAACGGGGTGGCACGGCCGCCATCCGGCACCGGGCATCTCTGCGGGCCGGAGCCAAGCAGACAGAGACGGGCAGCCAGCTCCTTCCTCTCTGGAAGGGCAGGCGTTACAAGCAGATGGGATTCATGTTAAGTGCCAGGGGTAAGGAGGGGTACAGGGTGCATTGACCTGGGGGCAAAGAGGGGCGCTCAGGAGCCTGATGTCCCTGGGAGAGGGATGGCCAGGACCAGCCCTTAAGGTCAGGATAAGCAAGTCTGAGGTGTGGTGGGAAGCAGCGGGTGGCGGCTGGCCAGCTGGCCATAATTTAAAGCAACAGCCACACCCCGGGGAGACTGAGGCATGGGGTCTGCGGAGGTTCCTGGCTGGAGTGTCCAGGGTGGCCCTGCAAGGGTAGGGTGCTCGCTCTGATCAAGGGACAGAGCGGGGCTGCTGCGGTCCTGCACATCCAGGCATCAAGGACACAGGCGGGTGGGGGCAGAAGTGGGGGGTGTGGAGGGAGGGAGATGCCCAGGAGGAGCGTTGCCAGAGAGAGGAGGTAGGGGGGCAGGTAGGAGCAGTGGGGCCACATGGCGCCAACCCCCAGCCTGTTCCCTTCACTCCCATACTCCCAAGACAGGCCCCCCCAGCCCAAACGGCAGCCTCTGGGGTGACGCAGTGACTGTGCCACGTCCCTGCTGCTCAGAACGGGAGGCAGGGGAGCCTCCTGACAAGCCCCGCCCCCACCCCCGTGGCCGCAGTGGCTCCCCTTCTCTGAGGCCCAGGGCCACCACAGACTGCGACAGACGGCCACCTCATGCAGCAGGGCCAGGCCCGAGGCAGCAGAGGCTGACCTCCTCTGCCCTCTGTCCCCATCAGTCTCCCACCTGGTGGCATCCTCAGCCAGCCCCCCCTTCCAGAGCACAGGTGAAGGTGGAGAGGGGCGCCGGGGGGCACCGGGGGTGAATGGCCTCCCAGCCAGCCAGGTGATGCTCCTGTCTGGGTGGACACATCCATGAGACCTCGGGCATATATCCCCCTTTCTGAGCCTCGGTGTCCCCATGTGCACAGTGGGGAGACTGAAGGCTTGCTCACTCCTCATGCCACCCCCTCACCCCCCGGGAGACCTGTCCCTGCAAAGTGCCTGGTCTCTGCGTGCCACACTGAGCGCCAGCCGGGAACCATGGCCACCCCGCTGCTCCCCTGCTCTCCCATGCAGGGCCACCTCTCAAGGCCATGCTTGTCCCTCTGCTCAGCTGGGCACCTGGACACTCAGTACGATAAAGTCCTGATGGGGGCTGGGCATCAATCATGACGCAGGTATCCAGACCTGACCGCACACTTCCCGTCCCCCAAACAAGTGTGACGCCCCCTAACACAGACGAGAAATCTGGGGTACAGGTTGTGACTATAAGCAGCAGAGATGGCACCCGCCCCGGGCTGCCCGCTCCCCCGCCCCGGGAGGGCTCGTGGGGACACAGAGATGGATAGGACGTGCACTCCTGGGGGGCAGGAGGTCAGGAAAGGCTGGTGGGCAGGGGTGGGACTTGGGAGTCCTGGGAGCTGGGGAGGGGTCTTCCTGTCTGAGAGCACAGGCCCTGGGAGGGGGAGGGGAAGAAGGAAGAGAAGAGCCCACCCACTGGCTGTTCCCACCTCCAGAGGGGCCAACACACAGAAATGGGGAAGCAGGAGGGGCAGGGAAGCCAGAGGACTCTGTTCCTACCCACCAGCCCCCAAATCCGGGCAGCATCCCCCAAACAGCTGGTGGGCTACAGCTGGTCTCAGCTGGGCGTCTGGGGGTGCCCATAGGGTTAGGAGTGGCAGGAACCATGGCGACCCCAGACCCAGAGGGCTCTGTCCCTGCAGGGTCCCAGCTGTGTTCAGGCCCCAGTGGGCCGCAGAGACCCCTCCCAGGTACCCGCAGCTCAACCACACTGGAGCCGGGAGGTGGCGGATGTGGGTCAGCAAACACAGACGCCGCGTCCAGATAAAGCAAAGCACGGCCCCAGCCGCTGGCCTGTGCGACGGAGCCGGGCCGACAGCTGCAGGGCCAGGGGGCCGCCCCCCACTGCAGTGGAGAGGCCCAGGCAGGGAGGGCGCCTTCCAGCCGGGCCCGGGACCACCCCCACCTGGGGACGAGGGCACCTCTTCTGAGTTTCACATTTGCAGGCTGCGTACAAGCCACGGGGGTGGGGAATGCCGTGAGGGGAGCTACCTCCAGACAAGCCCCGGGGAGGTCGAGGCAAGGGGATGCCCCAGAAGGACATGGAGAGGGGAAGGCGGGGGAAGGCCCAGCGAGAGCACCAGGCAGAGGTAAGGCAGGGAGGGCTGCAGAAAGGCTGTGAGAGCAGTGAGAGAGATGAGGGGAGGGGGGCTGAGCCCACGGGCAGAGCAGGGTGCCAGGCGGCCCCGGGGGCTCCTCCCCGCCGATTCTGTGCAGGAGAACAGACCCTGGCCTCCCGGACTTGGCCGTCTTTGCCCGCGCCTTATTTAGCGCCCTCACTGCCCAGCCCTCTGCAGCCTGGGGCGCGCTGAGGGACGTTCCTCCCTCCACCCCTACTCACTCCCAACAGTGCAGGGAGGGGTACCTGCCCGCCGAGAGGGTGTCTTCTCCTCCCTGTCCCAGTACTGCCCCCGCCTCACCCTGGTCCCAGCTGTGCACTGCCCTCTGCTCTGCAGCCCCTCCCAAGTGCAGAACGTGGACCCCCCAGATCCTGGAGCAGCCTGGGGGTGCCGTGTCGGGCACAGTGGGCTAGACAAGGACCAGAAGCAGGATCCACCAACAGTCACCCTGTCTCCCAGCACTGAATTCCAGCCCAGAGGCGCTGACGGCATGGTCAGGGAGGCCAAGGACACGGGGCTTCCGAGAATGTGTTGAAGGACCCTCACGCCCGACTGAAAGAATTTCCAAATTCCCTCGGCTGGGAAACTGTTTCTCCGTGAGAAGCCTGTTTTGGCGCTGGAGGGGGTGGGGTGGGGTGAGCTCCGCTGGGGCCGCGTGCTGGGAATGCTCGCTGAGCGGGGCTGGGGGCTTCAAGATGACAGAAGTGGCTAAAGCGGACAGGGTCTCAGGAATCACTGTGGGCTTCACATCTAACAGAGCCCAGAGGGGCAGAGGGGCTCACCCAACGACACACAGCACACTTCCCACCCAGCGCTCTTCTTGCTCCCTCACAATCCTGCTGCACAAACACGGAGAAGAAAGCAGGACAGAGTGACTGCAGTCCCAGTGCCTGGTTCCCCCCCTCCCGCCTCCAGCCGCGGGCTTCCTCCCACTTGGGACTGTGGAGGCTGACACTCTGCCCTGCTGTTGCAGTCCTGCCCTCTCCCGCCGCACCCTTGCCCCCGCGAGGACCCGCAGGCTGGGCCTAATCTTGGGCTGCCCGCCCCGTGAACGATCAGCCTCACCCTCACACGACAACTGCAGAGCCCGACTCTCCCAGTGCTGGGGGGACCACGCCTGCCTCCAGCTCCCACGGCTGCCAGGGAGATGAAGTGAAAACGAAGCGTATGTTGGACAGCGTCCCTATACTACCCGAAAGCTCTTCATGATTTCACTTCTCCTTTCACTCTGAAAACAACGCACACACGGGCCCACAAGGCCCTGCTGATCGCACCCCTGCCTCCCTCTCCAACGCCACCTTGCATACCTGGCTCCAGCCATGGTTCAGACACACTAAACTCCCTCTGCCTCAGGGCCTCCGTACATGCCATTCCCTGTGCCTATAACGCTGTTCCCCTTAGTCTCTCCATGCCCAGCTTCCCCCAGTCCTTTAGCTTAAACACCAACCCGGGAAGTCCTCCACAGCCACCCTGCCTGAAGTCGGTGCCACTGTTAGCCTCCACCTTAGGACCCTGTTTTCATGGCACGGAGACCACTCTGCAAACATTTTCTTAGTTTCTCTGCCTAGTGTCTCTGTGCCCCAGGAGACCGCAAGCCCACGAGGGCAGGGACCACGCACATCTTGTCCTCTGCCGCATCCTTGGGGCCATCACGTTGCTGGACACACACGCAGCAGGTACTCCATAATGAATCAGTGAGAAGCTGGGCGGAGGGCATGGTGGGCACAGGAAGTCCGGTGCCCGTATGAAAGGACTCGAACCTGAGTGAGGGGGCGGTCTGGGGCAGAGACGGTGGGAAAGGGCACCGCAATGCCCAGAGCAGGGGCCCGCTGCCTCTTCCGTCACCACGTGGCCAGGAGATGGGGGTGAGGCCAGGTCAGAGTTGTTGGCACCTGTCCCATCAGCCTGTCCTTGCTCTGATGAGGGGAGGCTGTGGGCAGAGAGAGGTGGGGGCTTTACCCAGCTCAGCTGGCAAGAGGCCTCCCCTGCACGCCCCTGGGAGCGAGCACCTGAGAGGCCTGTGCACCTGTCTATCCCCTGTACACAGGTGCACACGCACATACTCATATACAGGGCCCCTCCGCCACCCTCCCAGGACAAGGTCCTGTTCCTCAGCCCTCCGTGGCCCCTAGCACAGCAGCCTGGACGCGGGAGTTAGCAGAAGGGGAGGCTGCTGTGGCCGGGGGCGGGGGCAGTGGGCAGATGTGAACGTTGGCCTCCCTGCCAGGGCTGGAGCCAGGGACGGCAGCCAGGGCTGGAGCATCACAAAAAAGCAGCATATGGGTGCCCTGGGTTTCCTGCCCTCTCCCCAGGGCTCTCTGCCTTGCTAAGACTTTATTCTGAATTCCCGACCCACACCGTAGTGCAGGACTTGCCGTACGCCCCCAAGCCCGACGGTTCCCCAGCAGCCACTGGACCCCTGAGCACCGTCCCCTCTCTCTGTCTCCGGCAACCCCAACTTGGCAGAGGGGCCGGCACGTCCCGCTCTCAGGCAGGAGGCGAACAGGCAGGGAGGTCCAGGGCAGGAGCTCCCAGCTCCATCAGACGGACACCTCGGAGCGAAGCCAGCATGAAATATTCATGCAGTAAATGGTGCAATTTTGTCTGCATTCAGCCAACTTCATGTATATTTCAGAGTATTATGAAATGATAATGTTGTACAACAGAGGCAGCGAGACCAGGAGGGCCAGAGCGTGGGGGCAGGGAGGTTCTTGGGGCAAGGACAGAGTGCGGGGGGTGAGGGGGAAGGACACCCCCAGACCCCTGGCCCTCTGGAGCATGGGGACGAGGAAACGGTCTCCCAGATGGGGGGTGGTGACGGACAGTCGGTGCGCTGGGGGACCCCCCGAGGGCTCTTGAACCTGAAAGGAGGTGGCCCACCCTCCGCTCCCTGGGCAGAGGCGCCCCAGGCACCCTCCTGTCCCGGTGGCTCCCCGCCCGTGCCGCTTCCCACTGTGCGCAACAGAGTTCAGGTTTCAGGCCAAGGCCCTGGTGCCGATTCAGCAGCGCCTGCCTCCCGGGCACAGAGCAGCCGGTGCCTCTGGGGGATTTCGAGCTGCTTCTGCCGAAGAGGGCACCCCCAGCCCCTCCTGGCCCTCTGGGTTTGCCCCACCCCACTGTGGGAGGCCAGAGCCAGGCCCAGCTCTCCTCTGGCCACCGGTCTGATCTGGCTGCTGCTCTGAGGACAGGCCTGCTTGGGGCTGTGGGTGACGTCTCAGGAGGTAGGGGATGCCTGGCCGGCCTTCTGGCTCTGAGATGCGTCCCGGGATCTGAGATGAGCTCTGGGCTGCAGAGATCATCCGGCGAAAGGAGAGCGTGTTCTCTGGCCTCTGGTGCTCAGGCGTCTGTCTCCTGAGGCAGGGCGCAGGTCTGCCCCCCCCGCCCCCCTACCCATGGCTACCCCGGACCTCCATTCTCACTCCACGCAGACCACCGACTCCGGTCTCTCTGGGCCCCACTCTGAGACCTGGGAAGCTCCCTTCTCCAAAGGATGGGGACTGCAGAGACCTGGCAGCCCCATATCCCGCCCCTGCAGGGGAGGGAGGCCCCCGTCGGAGCTCACCGGCTTGGTGACGGTGTCTCCACGGCCCTGTCTCTGGACACTTCCCTGCTTCTAGAGTTGGGCAGGGCTAGGGTAACACCGTCAGCAGGACCAGGGGTAGACAAACTATGGTCCGTGGGGCAAGTCTGGCCCACCGTTTGTGTAAACAAACCTTTGTTGGAACCCGCCCCACCCCCTCACCTGTGCCCTGGCAGCTTCGTGGTCCGTGGTGGAGATGCCACGGCTGCCACAGCCTAACCTAGGCAGGGCCTGGGTTTTGTGGCCCCGAGCTAGACAGGAGGACCAGAGTCCTCTGGCCTCTGTGGATGGGGAACGGTCCTTCAGCAGGAGTCTGAGAGCACAGGGCACGCGGCGGGAGCGGGGACTCTGTGCCCTTGGCTGGCGGCGTCTGCCTCCACTCTGGTCGCTGGGTGAGAATGAATTTCATCCCTGGCAAACCACAGAGCCACACTGTCTGGTCTGCAGCCTCCCCAGCAAGGGAGGCGGGGGAGGGGCTGGAGGGTCACCCCGCACTGCTCATGGACATCTTCCCTTCTCTCTAGTTTATCTCCAGTCTTGATGTGCTCTCACGCTGTCGGCCCCCGCCCCAGTCTGTCTGTCCTCACGCTCTCTCTGGTTCTGGCCTGGGCACTGGGCGCTGACCAGTCTGCAGCTGGCCCTTGGGGCTTGAAAGTCGCTGACTCCTGGCCGAGAGCCTCTCCACTGGCCCTTGGCCGACGGTCGTCCCTCCCCTTGGCCACCAAGCCTGCCCCTTCTCGTTTCCAGGCTCTGAGAGGCCACAAAGCCTGCTTGCTGTCCACTCACTGTTTCCACAAACACGGACCACAGCAATTGTCCCATGAAGCCAGAGGAGCACCTGCCTCAGGACCCACTAAAAATGCAGATGCCTGGGCCCCACGCGGGCTGACGGAGCCAAGGGAAGAGCTGGCACCATTTAGTGATGTCCCTGAGGGGTTTGGTGTTGTGACGTTTGAGGACCTGGCTGTGCCGGGGCCAGATCTCCCCAAGTCCTAACGAGCTCAACGCACGGGACCCCAAGCGCGCCTGCTCCCTGGCCCAGGGAAAGCCGTCTCTGTGGAGGGCAGAGGTGGGGGCCAGGCAGTCCCTCCCAGGCAGTCGTCACCGGCCCAGACTGTCCACCCCACCACCCCTGGAGGCTGAGGGCAGCCGTGTTCTGTCCAGATTCGCCCCCCGTGGCCTTGATGACCAAGGGCACCCCACTCCCCATCCAGCCAGCCCCAGCTGGTGGTCAGTATCACTGATGCTGACGATACTCTCATGATGGATCGGTGGCCCAGGAGGTGTCTGAGCTCAGAGCGGGTTAGGCTGAATCACGTCCCCCATAAATGCCTGCATCCAGGTCCCAGCCCCTACCACCTCCACTAGGGCTGTATTTGGAGAGAGGCTCTTTAAAGAGGTAATTAGGTGAAATGAAGAGATACGAAGGGCCTGATCCCACATGGCTGGTGTCCTAAGAGGAGACAGGCACAGAGGGCGAGCAGGTGAGGACACGGGAGAAGACGGCCGTCTCCAAGCCCAGGAGAGAGGCCTTGGAAGAACCAGCACTTCCCATGCAGGGGTCTCAGCGTTCTGGCCTCCAGGGCTGTGAGATGATAAAGGTAAGCTGCTGAGGCGGCCCAGGCTGCCACCACCAGACCAGCCCCTGCAGCGTGCCTTGCGATCGGCACCTAGGTCTCTCCAGTAGGCAGGACGGGGCACCGACGTGCCCGTCAGCGCAGGGCTATGGTAAGGGGAGTGAGTCAGACTGTGCAGAGCTTAGGGCTCTGTGCCCGGGGCTGCCATTACGATTACTGCACTGCGCCCCTTTTCTGGGCCAGAAGACCGCAGCACCTCGCCCGGAGCTCTCACGCTGACCGGCCCAAACAGCCCCACACGCTGCTACCGAAAGGAGAAGGGGAGCAGGGCACCCGGTCTCCTGAAGCCCCAGGCCAAGGCTTGGGACCCACTGTTTTCTCACTGGAAAGATTAAAACATCATTGAATACAAGCTCCTGGGGGCTCCATTTGGGCGGGGTGGTGTGCTTCCCTTCAAGGCCGGGCCACGGGTACCGCACGGCATGATTAGTTTCGGCGGGCAGCGGTCTGGACCTGCCCTGAAGGAGCCTTCTCCTGGAGCACTCCTGACCCAGGGCCCCCAGGAACAGGCACCCACACGTCTGTCAGCAACAGGCCCCCATGATGGCGGAAGGTGTCTCCACCCTGTGGACAGTGGCTGTGGGTCTGGTGAGGTTGTGTGTCCCCAAGGGGACACCCGGGAAGTGGGGGGACGTGGGCAGGCCCGCACAAGAGGCGGGTATGCAGAGGGGGCAGCGGCTGGGGCTGCTGAAAGTGCGCACGAGGCTGGGATCCTGGCGAGGGGCGGGCAAAGCCTCTTCCCAAACGCTGACCCGGCAGGATGGTGGGGAAGGAGCCAACCTTGCCCAGATGGCAAACCGTGAATAGAGACGCGCTTTAGGCCCCGGTTCCCTACTTTGTCCCTTGTCTGGCTGATAGCTGTCCCCCTACTCAAGCTCGGCACCCACTGTCCAACGAAAGAAGATGCCCGGGGAGCAGAGGGCAGCCCCGGGGAGAAGGAACCACATAGCACCCAGCCCTGTGCGTCCTTCTGGACAGGACTGTGGGATGGGTGAGGGTCTCTCCTTGTCACCGCTGGGGGAGCAGCCCGGCCCTTAGCCGCTGCGGCTAACGAGGCGCTGAACCGAACCGCGTACTGAGTCCATGGACAGAAAAGACATTCAGGGGCAAAGGAAGGGACAGCAAGGGGAGTACAGGGTTCAGTCCTGGAGACACTGCTTGGGCACCAGCTGTGTACTTGCTGCTCTCATGTCTGGGTGCCAGAGAATGACAAGGGACCTCTGAACTGAGGCCACACAGGAGCAAGAGGGGCATCTCTGCAGCAGGTGGGTGGCGGGAGGCCCGGGTGTAGGACTTGGACAGCTATGCTGGGCGGCCAGAGTGGCACTTGGACAAAGCCCAGTGTTGCAGAGACCGGCCAGCCAACCTGGGTGTGCCGGTGCGCTCCCTCCTCGCCGGCTCTGCAGGTGTGATGGCGGTGGCCCGCAGGGACCCTAGCTCCCCGGCCCTGACACCCCTTCCAGGCCAGCCCACAACATCCCTGGACGATCTGTCTCCCGGGGAAAGGCTGGGCCCTGGAAACTGGCCAGCAGCAGCTCCCAGAGCCCTCCCCCTGGCTTTCCCTTTAGTCTTGATACCGCCCCTTCAGGACAATATCAACCTTGTTTCAGCTGGACCCAGGGAATTGGCCACATCTAGGTCAGAGAAGCTGGACAGTGTGTGTGCCAGGCCCTGGTGTGGTGGCAGGAGCTGTGTGTCCCAGTCAGAGAGGGTCCCAGGAGGGAAGCGGCAGGACATGGCCCCTGGGACCCTCCCTGCCAGCCCCAGGTCCCTGGGCCCTGCCAGGCCAAGAGCAATACTTCTTCTAACACGGCCATGGACATGTCCCCCAGTGTCCACGCACTCTGTCATCCTGGACATCCCATGACCCTCAACACATGCTCACAATGGGGCCAGCAGGGAGCCCAAGACCCTGGGAACATGTGCCTCGGATGTGGTTTAGGCACGATGGGAGGGAGGACAAGGCTGGGGGCAATGCCGGGTGCTAGCTGGCTGCAGGGAGGGGTGGACAGGATAGGGAGAGTGGGCGGTGAGCTATGGGGGGAGAGGAGTAGGGGCAGTGCAGTTCAGTGGGGCAGGGTGACCAGCTGCCCCAGGGTCAACTTGGCACAGGGGGCCCTGCCCCTTCCATTCACTGCAGGACACTGGGCAGTGCCCTGGGGACAGAGCTTCAGCCAGCTGTGACTGAGACAAGTGGGCCCTTGGAGTGGACTGAGGGTGACCAGCCCTGACCACCCTGCCATTGGCAGCAAGGCAAGGGCAGGGCACCCGTGACGCTGTAGCCCAGGACTGTGGCTGCCCCTCTATCCCTCACCGTGTTCGATGTTCATTTGTGTCTGAAGACATGGCGGCTGGGGCTGGGGTAGGGGGTGGGAAGGACATGGATCCGGGGACCGGCCTCCGTGGGGCTCGGGCAGAGGCGCAGGACAGCTACCATGTGTAGGGGCCAGCAGTCCGAACTGCCAGACCACAGCCCCAGCTTACAGCAGGGTTGGGGGCATTGGAGTGCTTCCCTGGGCCTCCATGTGCCCCCACCTCGGGGGGGGGGGGCGGAGATCCCTCCCTGCACCCCTCCCACCCTTTGCCCTAGGAGTGTGGATACTGGGGATGGGATGCGCTGGGGGTAAAGAGCTGAGCTGTGCTATTTGAGGCAAAGACGGGTGCCTGGGGCTGAGCTCCAGGGGAGAGCCCCTCTCCACCCTGCCCAGCTGCCCTGCCTCCCTCCCTTTCCTTCCTCCTAATCCCCACCACCATTAGAAAGACTGCCAGGACGGGCTGGGGAGGGGAGGCAGTGGCTCTGGACCCTGGCCCTGGATCTCCTCTCTTCCCCTACCCAGGGTAGGACAAGCCTCTCAGAGGAGGGGGCCTGGAGCTCACACACAGCCCCCTGGAGAGCAGCCCGAGCTGCTGTGTGGGGACTGGACTGCCGGGTCTGATCCCCACATGGCCCCTGGCCCCAGGCACCAGGGGGCCACAGGAAGCCAGACCCAGGAAATGAGGGAGGTGTGGACAGTGCTGGAGTCTGCCGGGGGCTGGGTGAGCCTCCCTGGGCCGTGCCGACGTTCTGCTCATCCGCAGAATGTGGATAGACATAACACCTTCACGTGGCCCCCGGCACTGCCCCGTGGCGGGCTTCTCGCCTGGAGTCCTCTGTGGAACCAGAAAACGGTGGACCAGCCAGCTTACAGGACGAGATACGTCCTGCCCTCCAGGACCTGGAGCCTCGGTGCACGGACGGGGTGCAGCTCGCTCACCCCGGACAGTGATGGGCAACAGGCCCCCACATCTACCCACCCACACACACCCAAGCACGCACGTGTGCATGCCCACACACACCCCAAGCTGGTGAAGAGGGCACACGAGGGGTCACCACTGCCACCTCCCCTAAGGAGAAGAACTGACCAGAACCCCTCCATGACCACATGAGGGTCCCCACTGCAGCACAACCCCCAGGACCTCCCGGAGCTGCTGAGGAGCAGGAGAACCCACCCGGTCCAGGGGGACAGCCCACAGGCTGACTTTCCAGGGGGTTGCGTTTGAGTGATAAGTGGGCATCTAGCACTGGCCCTGGGGAATTCTGCCCTGATCCGAGGCAGGCAGCTGAAGGGAAGGATTAGGGAAAGCGGCACAGCTCCAGGCTGGGAGGAAAGAGCCACGCAGGGTGCTCTCCCAACCGCCAGGCGGGGCGGGGGCCCCACGGACTCCAGCTTCCCCAACACACCGGAGGGACACCCAACTCGGCGCAAAGGCCCGAGCACATGAGCACAGAGTAGACACCCAAGCTCAGGCGGTAGCGATCCGAGCGGACAGGCCCTCGGGCGCTCTGGGTGGGGTCCCCGCTGTCCCGGAAGGCCAAGGCCCCAGCTGTGATGTCTGGGCAGTCCCTGGGGTGAAGGGAACAGCGGGAGTGCTCTCCTTCTGGCTTGTGCCCTCAGCCTGGAGCCAGGCCCCCGTCCCACCTGCCACCCCTCCGGGCCGGAGAACTCTCAGAGAACAAGGGAGACCACAGACCAGACAGGACAGCAGGAACCGAGACTCACTCCTCCCTAGTCCTCTCTTTCTAAAAAAACATCTCCTGGGCCAGGCCCTAAATATCCACTGGCCTTGCCGTCCAGCAGCGTAGAGCTTAGACAGGCCCTTCTGAAGATAATCTGAGGCTGTGGCGAAAGAAGATACCGGCCAGCTATCACAGGGTCACCGGGCCTGGGGCACTCAGGGGGGCTCCCTGGAGGAGGGGGCTCCGCTGGGGCCTCAAAGAATGTGTAGGAGTGAGCGGAGGAAGGGTAAAGACAGGGGGGCAAGTAGAAGTTAAGTCACAGAGGCAAGATGGACAGATGTTGGTACTCCCGAGCCCAGAGGGCAGGGTCAGGTTCGGGGAGGGACACCTAGGAGCCCCAAGGAGCTCCTTTGTTGCCAACAAACCCCACAGACCTGGAAAGAGGCCGGGGAACACGGTGTGGCTCTGGCACGGACCCCAGTCTCGTCTCATCTTTGCAGACCAGCCTGCTCCAGAGCCCGGTGTGACCTTGCCCCCGTGGGACGTGAGTCCTTCTGCACCACAACACGCCTCTAGGGCACGTGGGGGTCAGAGGGCTTTCTCCCCAAAGCCTGAGCTCTGCTCCCACAGCTTCGGCTTCAGTCCGAACGCCCCCCTTGCACTCCACCGTGCTCCCCTAACCACCACCCCCCGGGCACATTCAGACAGGGTGACCATGGCATCAAAACCCACAACTCCCAAGGCCGACCAGGCTGCCACCAGCACAGCGGGCCCTTCGGGGGCCGAGATGGGAAGACATTCGGGGACCAGGCAGATCAGAAAACACCTCCCATCCCTCCTCCCCTGCTGCCCCTGCTGAGAAGTGGGAGCGAGGAGGAGGACAGACCTTGGCCCCACTCACGCTCCCTGTAACCTCGGGTCCCATTAGACAAGCGGCGCAATCCCAGCCTCACCTCGCGGAGCCCGGCATAATGGGGGCATTAGAAGGGAATTGAATTTGCCTTTAATTACAATGGCCCACAGATACTGCTTAATCTGTAATCGGGGAGTTAATGTGGTTTCCCCTCGTGCGAGCACACGGCTGCCTGCACACACATGGTTCTAGCCACATGCACGCTGGGGGGCAGGCTCCACCCCTCGGGGCACTGCCACGGGCCACACTCGCCCTCCACCTGCCCAGTGAGGCCCAGCCCCGCCACTGGCCAGGCCCACCGCACTCAGGCCGTCCGTGTGCCCGTCACATGTCACACGGCTCACACATGCATGAACCGTCCTAATAGGCAGACGGGAGCATAATTTTTCCTCTGATTACATATTCAGCACTTCTGAGAAAATGAGATTTTAGTAATTCAATTGGACTGAGAAGCAGGGCTATAATAAAATGAAATTTGTAACAATCGTGCAGTTAAATTAGTTAAATGGAGAGGAAGAAGCTGTGGAAAATTGACCCCTCGATCTTCTAAGGACTAATCAGACATTTGAACTCAGTTGTGCTAACAAAGCCCTGGGGTGTTGCGGGCGGAGGCCGGGGGTCTGCAGGGGGTGGAGGGGACAGACAGACAGGCGGGCCGGCAGGCGGAGAGCTGCTGGCCTGGGAGAATGCATGCAAGCGGCGCTGGAGGAAGGCGGGGAGCAGAGAGCAGGGAGAGCGCAGGTGGCGGGAATGGAAAAACCCCACAGCACACTTTCTGCATCTGGCGGTTCTCAAACTCCAGTGTTTCCAGCACCCCCTGGGGCCACCTGGAGCAGGAGGAAGTTGCCAAGGGGACCCAGGTTTGTGCGAGAGAGCTTGCAGGGATGTTCGGATCAAGTGCAGGCACGGCGGGGGCTGTCCGGGGGAGAGAGAGTGACAGCTGGGGACTGACATTTTGGCGTCCCCATGACACCTCCCACCCCCAGACGGAGAGGCTCCAGCTGGGGGAGAGAAAAGCAACCTTCCCCTTTGGTGCAGCCCACCGGGTGGCAGCCTCTGCCCCACCCCGCACCACCCCTGCCTGTGGCCCGGCCGGCCCCTGCTCAGAGCTGGTGCACCGCAGGGACGAGGTGTCCGGGAGCCGGCTCTGCGAAACTCGGAGTTGCACAGCCTGGCACCAAACTCTTGCCCGACGCAGCAGGCCTAGGATCTTTCTAGGGGAAAGGGGCCGCCTGGCTCAGCCCTCTGGGACCCTGTGTCTGGGGTGTTAAGATGGGGTGTCAGCACCAACGCTGGGGAGGCCGTGGATCAGAAACAAGAGTTCAAGTCCACCCCCTGGGTTGGGGCGCGCCTCTGGGAGGGGCGAGGCGAGGCCTGGAGGCATCCTGCACACCCTCTTTCTGACTTTGAGCCAGACCCTCTGTTTTCAGGGAGCTGTCATCCAGGAGAACATCCTCTGGGAAGACCCAGCCAAGACACCAGGTCCCCAGAGCTTGAGAGCCAGAGGGCAGGACTTGAAAGAGATGAAGGTGGCCCGTCCAGCCCCGCCGCGGGGCCGAGGCCCGCCTGCACCCACACACTGGGTTCCGAGCTGCTGGGGCGGGAAGCCCCAGAAGAAGGCCCCTGATGGCCAATATGTGCTGGCCTGCTCCCCGCCTGTCTGATGCAAAAGCCGTGCAGACGGGGTGCCTCTTTTTGTCCAGGCCCCCGCCAGGGCCAGCAGATGCGGCGCCAGTCTCCCCGCATTCAGCTTCTCTGTGCCCAGGTGCTCTGGGCAGCTCCTGGCCAGATGGCGTCCCGACAAGCCTGCTGCAGCCCACCCTGCCCAGGCCTGCTTGGAGCCTTCGCCCAAGTCTGCTCCTGACGCTGAGCCCTGCAAACAGGCCGGGCTGCGGGGAGGGGGCGGGCTTTGACCGTGGGTGGGACCTGTCCCTGCCCTGAGCAGATCTGAGAGTGTCAGCAGAAGCCCCTCCCACCTTCCCTCTGCTGGGAGGGCCCACCTTGGGGTCAGGACCCCGGGGCTGGGGCTGAGGCAGAGGGGAATCAGTAAGGAAGCCCAGAGGTGCGGATGTCAGAATTCTTCCCCGTCTGGTTCTGGAGAGGGAAAGGTCAGGAAGACGGCAGGTCCCAGGCCTTCTGGAGGGGTGGGCTTCGCTGCGATGCTCAGGTTACCTGCGGGCTGGGCAGGTCCCCCTGGGCAGGGGCTGCAGGTAGGGAGACCCTGGGGCAGGATGCTGAAGCCAGATCTAGGGGGCTGTGGGGAGACAGGATAGCTCACGACATCAGAACTCCCCAGGTGCGGCCCCAGGCCGGACACATTCCGGGGTTATTCCACCTAATACTCAAGTTCCCCCAGACGCAGCTGCCTGCCTACAGAGAGAAGCCAGAGGCTGCGGGGCTGCACTCAGGGGAAGGAGGACGAGGGTAGCCTCCGCCTGCTCTGATCCCCTCCCCTTCAGTGTGGGGGCGAGGGTCTCTGTTCCCAGTGGCGGGGAGGCACTGCAGAATAAACGCTGTGTGCCTCTGGGAATGGCCACCTTTGCCAAGGAAAGTGGCGCCACTGGTGGCCTGCAGGGCAGGGGACGCGGCCAAGACAGCAGACTCTCTGGGCTACGGACAAGGGTGGGCCTGGGCGGCCCTTCTCTGAGCCTCACCTGGCTGGGGGTTTGGAGTAGCTGGGCTGGGGTGGGGGCGGGCACGCCCTGAGTCGTCCTGTCCCTCTTCTCCCTGCACCAGCGTCCCCCATGGGACCCAGCATCTTCTTCCTCTCCCACTCCCGGTGCCAGGAATAACGGAGCATCACCCGCTAAGGAGAGACCGGGCCACACCCTGGTCTTCCCAGGGAAGAGCAAAGGGCGGCGGACGGAGCAAATGGGAGGGGGCGGCAGGGGCGGCACCCCCCGCCCTACACCCCTGCCTTCTGGGCTGGCTCCCCCCTCCCAGGCTGCAGCGAGCCATTCAAATATTTATCCTTGTTTCATTTTCCAAAAGGGGAACAAAGAGAAAGCGATGGAGAGGAGAAAAAACTCCAAGTTTCTCATTTGAAAGTTAATTAGTCTAATTAGGTCTAATTAAGAGCCCCCAACACAATGCAGCTCGCAAATGAACTGCCGGCTCCTCATTTCCTTTGGTTCTCATTTCAGACTGAGTCAGGGAAGCCTGGAAGGGGGAGGCCACGGTGGGGTCCCCTTCCTCTCGGGGGGGCAGATGGTGGGGGGCTCACCAAAGCAGAGCCTCCGAGGCACGGATTCCTCCACAGAGGCCGTGGCCCGGGTGTGATGGGAGGGACTGACACCCCGTTCCCATTCCTGTCCTAACTGCTGGCTCCTCGGGGCATCGGCCGGGATGCTGTCGGACCCTGCCTGGTTTGACTTCACGCTTTGCACCAGGGTATGCCCCCTCTCCCTGGTTCTGCGGGCTCCCACAACGCAGGTGGGGTCAGATGGTCGTTAGGTGCTGAGTCCTGGTGTGGGGGCCTGACACCTGCCTCCCTGGATGGGAAGGAACAGTGACCCCCAGGCCCTGGGTTTACAGAGTCCCAGGGAGGTGGATGTACGTTGCAGGGCTCTGTCCCCGGCACCCCCAGAGCTGTGATGGGGACCCATCTGGCTTTGCCTCTCCTGCCCCTGTCCCCAGCCATCCCATCTGACTCCTAGTAGGGCTGGGGGCTGCCAAGCCCTGACCCCAGAAAAGACGCAGGAGACCCAGCTCCACCTAGCCCTCAGGGATGGGTCCACCATCCTGCACTGCCGAGGGCTCCCACCCCAGCACAGCCCCCGGGGAGGAGGGTGCCCAGCAGGCCCACGGTGGGGGCAGCACTCAGGACGGAGGCTAGGGCAGGTGTCAGGGGAGCCCGCTAGGAGGGGCTGACAGCCAGGGCTGCAGACCCAGCCAAGCAGCAGCGGAATGGCTGGAGGGGCTGATTTCTGAACCAAGATCAGAGGAATTAAGTTGGCTTAGCTCTGAGCCACAGATGAAGGGGGTCCTTGAGCCACCCAGGGAGAGCTGATCTGTGGAGGGGCGTGGAGGGGCATGGAGGGGCTTCAGAAGGATCCTAAGCGAGGGCTCGGCTTTGGGGACAGGGACGCCGGACACGCAGCACTGAGAGTGTGCACCCGATCGGGGGCAGCGGAGTGGAGGGAGGCCCACGCACCCTGTCTGCCAGGGCTGCGTCGAAGCCAGGTGTGGTGGGAGAACCAGAACAAAGGGAAGTCCCCGAGGAGCTTCTCCGGGGAAGAAAGTTCTGGTTGTGGCTGGCCGTACAACGACACGTTAAAAGTCATTGCGCGGTACAACTTTCAGTGGGCGAATGTCATGGCACCTAAGTTAGACTCCAAAACGCTGCTCCAAGACAGTGAGGGGCAGACGCTGGGGGGCCTGCCCTCTGGGAGGAGCACCCTCAAAACAGTGACCAAGTGGAAATCGAGTGAGCTGAGCCTGGGGGTGCGGAGCGGGGTGCGGAGCCTGGGAGGCGCAGGGCGCTCTGCGGGCCGTGCCCCAGGGCCGGAGCCACCCCCATCTTTTTAGTCTCTCTGTGCCTCAGTTTTTCTTTTCTGTAAAATGGGCTGATCACCTTCGCCCGGGGCTGTGCCAAGCTAGGCACGAGGCTGGGGAAATCCTCCCGCACCGGCCCTCTGGTGTCTCCATCAGGGCCCCTTCAAGGCGGCGCTGATCTGGAGGGGTATGCGTGTCCCAGCACCGCATTGTGCACGCTGGTCTGGGAGGGACGCACGGCCCGAGCCCCACTGCACAGACAAGGGCACCAGGCACCTAAGCCGGAGTCTTCGGACCTCCCACCCCATCCTGTGCTGGCAGCTCACTCCCCACCCTAGGCCTGCCGATGGCCCGGGGCAGGTCTGCCTGCAAGCCCAGAGGGAGAGTCCCCTGGTGGGCCTCAGTTTCCCTTGTGCACTTGTGTTACCTCCTGCCTGGATTTCTGGCTCGAGATTCTCTCAGCCCCACCCAGGGTCCTGGCCAACCTGCAGCCAAAGCGTAGCTGGAGCAGCCAGGGGGGCCTCGGGAAGCTGCGTCTCCTGGCTGTCGGATCCTCTCAGGGTCTCTTCTAGTCCCCTGCCCAGGGGCAGCACGGAGCCTGCAAGGTTCTAGCAATTTCCAAGGAGGGGGGAGGGAGAAGATGCACAGATACCAGCTCTCCTGCTGAAGAGGGTGGGGGTCCCTGGTTGGATGCGAGCCATAGGGCTGGGTGGGGGTAGATAGCTAGGGGTCAGCACCGTATTTATGGGGGCTGGAAAAGAGCAGAGCCGCTGTGAGAGACTCAGGTGTCCCGGGGCTCTGGTCTCACAAGCTCCCTGTGACATCGTGCCCAAGGGGCGCTCTCCACTCTGCCCCCCAACTCCTGGGGTGCCCTGGCACCCACTGGGCCCACTGGGAAGCAGCACAGGGTGAGGAACGTTTGGTTAGGCCTCCCATGCACACTTTCAACTCTGAATTAAAATAAATCCCATCATCAATTTGTGAACAGCACAATTACACTGCATTTGCTCAAGCATGAGGCTAAATTGTTAACTTGCTAAATAGAAATATTTAAGATAAACTACACATTTTGTGACCTTATTTCAGCAACTCCTGTTTCTGGATTTAACACATCTGCTGCTTTAAGGAAGCCAGCGTCCGTCAGGGCTGACCCCAGCCCCAGCCTGGGACTGGCCCCTTGGGCAGCACTCTGCCACAATCCCCCCACTGGATGCCATGGAAGGAGGCACAGATATCCTGTGGACCCAGGACGGAACAGACCAGGACGGCAAAGCACCAGGGTCATCGAGCCAGTGACCGGCAGGCCCAGCCTGCTTGCTCCCCTGCACTCTGCTTCACTTGCCCACCATGAGTGGGCACTGGACAGGGAGGGTGGAGGCCAGGCGTGCTCATGGAGGCCCGGCTTCCGCACAACTGAGGGTTCTGCAGGAGGCTCTGCGGACTGGGACAGAGAGGGTGGACAGGCAAGGGACAGCCCACGGCCTCCTCTGCCGGCCTATGTAGGAATGAAGGCTGCTTGCTGGATTGTCCTCCACCTGCCCTGTCCTGGCGCCCACCCGGGCCGCGGTGCACACATGGGGGCCGACGCGCCAGCCTGGACAGCCACTCACTCTGCACTCTCCTTGGTCCCCAATCCTTCGCCATGCCGCGGCTGATTCAGACCTGCAGCCGTATGTATACACGGGCCCCCCCCGAAACCACCACATTAAACAAGCATGTGCTCTCGCCAGGCTGCCTGCTGTGCCCTGGACACCTCCAAAATGGCCATCTGAGGCCCCTACCCCACTGCAGCAAAGGGCCCGCTGCACGGCGCTGGGGCTGCGGAAGTCTGCCAGGGGTGTGGGCCTGAGGAGCTGGGCTCTGCACGAGGGCTGGAGGAGTGGCCAGCTGGCCCTCCTGGCTCAGGGGCCACGCACGCACGTCTGCTCAGGCCTGGGCATCCACGCAACAGACATCTGTTGTCTGGGCCTCATCAGAAGAAACCAGATGACTTCTTTCCATGCACCCTAGGGAGGGCCGAGGCTTGGACTGAGATACCAGAGTAGCAATAAGGAGACCAAACTGGGAAAGTTAAGGGTCCCGCGCCCTGGCTGTGCAGGGGCTCCTCGTCTTCATCCCAAGCCCACACACCCACCTACTCTACGGGGTGAACCCCTCCCGTGAGGCCCTCTAGAGGCCAGCTGAGGGTGGCTCAGGTCACACCAGCCCAGCCCCCTGAAACCTGCCGTCTCCCCGGTCTGTGAGCCCCCAAGGGCAGAGCCCACTGCCTCCTGCTGCAGCCGCACCCCACCCCCCCGGCAGAGCCCAGACACTGTTCATGTGCAACGTCCAGAACAGCAGACCGGTGGTTGGCCGGGGCCGGGGCAGGTGTGGGGGAGCGGCTGCTTAATGTCCGTGGGATGAGCATGGTCTGGAACTGGACGCTGGTGACAGTCACAAAACTTTGTGAGTGTACTAGACCCATGGGACTGGAGGCTTCCTAACGGTGTATTTCATGACCTGAAGGGACCATAGACAGGAACACAGACAGAAGAAACGGTGGATGGTGGAGGAGATGAACCGAGCTTGCTCGCATCTAGAACTTTCCTGCCCCTCGAGCCTCAGAAACCCCAGGGGCTGTGGGGGAAGACCCCTTCCCATGTCCATCACCTGTGGCCACTCAGCCACTCCCCTGCTGGCTGTGCACATGGCCGGGCACGGAGTGGGCGCCTGGCTGGTTGGACAGGGCAAACCACTCGCTCTGCGGGGCGGCGACCAGAGGGAGGGCGGGGTCTCTATCAGGGGATTTACTGAGTATCTGCCCTGTGCCAGGCACTGTTCTAGGTGCTGGGGAACCAGCAGTGAACAAAAGAGACAAGAAGTCCTTCCGCTTGTAGAAAGGCAAGCAAATAAACCAGTGAAACACCAAATGTGCCAGATATCCGTAAATGCTATGAACAAAATATAGTGAGGGAAGGTGAAGAGACAGAGAGGGAGCGAGGCGGAGATGTGGGAAGGCTGGCTCAGTACAGTCCGGAAAGATCTCGTGAGAAAGAGCAAAGTCTTGAAGGAAACGAGAAAGCACGGCGGGCAGCTGTCTGGGGCTGGCACTCCCGTGGGAAGGCACGGCAAGGACAAGGGCCAGGAGGCTGGAGCTGCGTGGCGAGGACCATGCATCCTCCCGGCTGGTAGGCAGGCACACCCCCGGCCCGGCTCCAGGGGCCCCGGCGCGTCAGCCTCTTCCCCCCAAGGCCCCACGCCCTCATCTGCGAGGCCTTCCCAGGTGGCGCACAGCTGCGCTCCACCCGTGACCCTCTCGCCCCCCCTTGGATACGCCTGCTCCTGTCACCTTCCACCCTGGAGGCTCTCACAGGCGGCCACCTGTCACCTGGCTTCGAGCCCTGCTGTGCACGTTCCTGGCCAGGTGTCTGCGGGTGTCTGGGGACACTGGGGCGCGGGCGTGGGGCTGCCGCTTCTCTGCAACGAGGCTTTTGGCGGCCCCAGCTACCTGGCAGAGAAGTGCTGAGCACGTCTGAGGCCAGGATTCAGTAGGGCCGCCCAGGCCGCAGCCCGGCTCAGACCAGATGTCGGGCGAGAACAAGAGGTGAAGGTGTAAAGCTTCCAAAAGGGTATAGCGGACATTCATATCTGTCTGGGGCACTCTCTCTGGTCCAGCTGAACAGGCCGGAAAGGAGGCCAGGAGAGGGAGCAGGCCCCGGGGGTCCTCCGCCGGGACAAAGGGCCCTGCCTGGCGCCGGCAGGAGGACTCCTGGGCCAATGGAGGAAGGCCTTTCTCCACCAGGGATCCAGGGCCTGGGGCTCAAGAGGGCTGAGTGCACAAGGCCAGGGTCAGGGCCTCCGCCGGAACAGCCCACCCACCGTGCATCAGCACCAACTTCAAGCCAGGAACCACCAATTCCACAGGGACCCTCTTCTGCATGGCCCGGGGGCACAATCTTCCTTATTCAGCCCATCATATCCCCCATCCCCACCGCCTGGCCCTGGGTCAGGCTCCACTCGTTCTCGTTCCGGCCTGCAGTCTCCTTTCCCATCCCAGACTCACCTTCCTTAGTTACCCATAGACCTGATCACGTCACCACCCTGCTCAAGGCTTTCCGTACTTCCCTACTGCCTACGGAGAAAAGTCCAAACTTCTCAGCCAAGACCCCAACACACTCCTACCGTCACCCTCCCCCTTATGGCCCAGGCGCCAGGCCATCCAGGAAGCTGCCCTGGACCTGCCCCGTGTCTCTCCCATACACACTACTGCCTCCCTTTGGGCTGGTCCAGATCCACCATGGACACCCGAGGCAGAGCCCAGCTGCTCTGAGCCGCCTCCGCCGATGCCCCGCTGGAACCTTCCAGACTGGCCCTGCCCACGGCAGCAGCCACCGGCCACATGGGGCCGCCGAGCATCTGAAATGTGGCTGGTCTGATGTGCAATGGGCCACGAGTGAAAAATACGGAGTGGATCTCAAAGATTCACCGTGAAAAAAGATGCCAGATACCCGGTCCCGTTTAGATTGCTGAGATGCTGCAGTGAACGTGTTCTGGGCTGGGTGAAACGGAAGATACCATTAAAATGAATTTCATCCGTTTCTTGGCACTTTGGTAAATGGAGCTGCTAGAACACTCAGCCCCCCGTGTGGCTGCCATTATACCTCCAGGGATGGCACTGTTCCGGGTCAGAGGTTGGCAAAATTTTCCTGTAAAGCTGCAAACTTTTTCAGAAAATATTTTGAGCTTTGCGGGCCACATGGTCTGTGCCGTCACCGTGGAACGCGGCCGCTGCGTGTTCACCGCAGACGACGCATAAACAAAGGTGCGTGGCCGTGTTCCAACAAAACTTTCTTATAAAACCAGACGGTGGGACGGATCTGGCCCGATGGTCTCTGCTGTGGATCGCCGGTTTCCAGACTTCTGAAGAGGACTACTTAGTAAAGTGTATTTTTTAAAAAGGGAGAATGGGGGAGATTGATTCTAATTGCCAACCTTTCATTTTACCAAATAACAACATCCAAAAAAAAAAAAGAAAAGAAAAAAGACCAGTAGGTATCATTGTAACTGAACTCAAATGGGCATTTCATGCACAAAGACAGATTTATGCTTATGGAAAACATTCCTCCATTCAGAGTCTTAGCTTTCTGACTCTGCCACGGGCAGGTGGAGACTTTGTCAGGGACGCAGACTGGATGCAGGCTGGCGTTGGCACAGTCTGGAGGATGTGATGGGGCTCTGACCTGCAGTCACAGGAGGGATCACAGGGCCACCCTGTCCACGCTGCCTGAACGACACGGAGTTCCAGAGCAGTGCGACTCCCCCAGACCCTCCGTTCCATGCTGATTCTGATGGAAGTGGGTCTGCATTTCTAGCTGGCTCCCTGGGCTGCTGGTCCAAAGACCAGACTTGGAGTAGCGAGACCTACTGAGCTCTACGTTATCCGATGGAACTTTCTGCAATGATGGAAATGTCCTAGCTCTGCCCAGCAGGGTAACCACCACCCGCATGGGCAGAGCCTTAGACGTGTGGCTGGTCCGAACAGGTATGTGCCTACGTGTACCAGACTTCAAAGACTCAGTACAAAAACAAAACTGCAAACCACCTCGCTAGGAACTTACACGGATCACATGCTGGGGGGATATGTGGGATATACGGGGTTAAGCACAACACAATACCGAAATTCCCCTCTTCTGCTTCTTTTCACTTCTTCCAAGTGGCTACTAGAAAATGTCAGCTTTCCTACTGGCTGGCACTACATTTGCACTGGAGAGCATCGCTCTGGAGCCTCTGAGACAGTGCACCAGCCAGCTTCTGTTGAATTCCTCTGGTGACAGGGAACTTACCACCTCCCCTAACAACCAATGCTAAAGTTGGGAGATTATAGTTAGAATTGTCCTTCGCGGTTTTCCTCTAAAGCCGCCTCCCCTTTCCACTCTCTGGTCCTGTCCAGGCACAGAGGGTCTGTTCTCCCTGATGTGCCCAGCTCCTGGCCTTCAAAAATGGTCAGACTCTCCAGATCCTGGCTGAGCCGGGGAGGCCTTCAGCTGACCCGCCCGTTCAGCTGCTCATAGACACGCCTTCTCGGCTGATAAGGGAGCGAATCTCTGTGCACAGGCTCTCCGTCTCCAACCCCACGTCCAGGTTTGGGCAGCCCTGACTGGTCTCTACCGTGAGGAACTGAAGCCCAGGAGGAGGACGGCAGCTTGGGCAGCGCTGTGACCAGAACTCGACCCTTCCTGATTTTTAATCCAGGCTTCACCCCTGCGCCTCCCCGCGCAGCTGGAGATGTCAGTGAGTTCCCCCTTCGCTCCCCTGCTCCTGGGACGGTTTCTGCGCGCGTCATCATGGGATGTCCCCTCCCCACACCCTTACTGAGCTCAGCACTCACCACGTGCGTGCGGCTGCTGAACCAGAGGGAGGGCCGTGGTATCAGTGACGTCTCTGTGACCCTGAGCCCAGAATCACCATCAGGGTGCCCCACCGACTCACAGGCTCGAGACCTTTATGTCTCTTGCTTGTTTCCTTGGTCCACGAACCTGCTTGGTCAGATCCCTTCTGAATTCCCAATCTGCTCATCTCCACCAAGAGAACAGGAGGAGGAGCGTTGTGCTGGAATGGGTGAACAGGGCCCCTCCCCAGGCCAGGAGGCCCCGCGCGGAGGTGGAGGCACGAGGAGCTCCCCCCAGAACATCCCCGAACACTGGGTGCTAGGTTTCCAGGGGGCTGGGGCCGTGTCTTCGCGGTCACGGTGGCTTTCCTCTGCCTTCTCAACACACGTGTGCATACACACACGCATGCACAAGTACACACACACACACACACACACACACACGAGCCCGCACGGCACTGCAGTCCCACTGACACTCCCCTGCCCGACACACGGAAGCTGCCTACTCGGGTGCCTGGGACATGGACACCACGTCTGAATTGGTGACGGGACAGGTGTGGGCTGGGGGGAGCACACAGGAGTCCCTGCAGCCCCCAAAGCGCTCTGGAGGGAAGACATGGGCTGGCTCCCTCTCTAACCCCGCGGGGGGCTCTGCGAACACCCTCATGGCCACGGCAGGAAGAGATGCGCTCACCACTCCTGGAACTAATTCGCTGTGATTGAGTTGAGCCTATGGCCCCAGGAGGCACAGGACCTGGGCAACCTGGGGCTTACCACAGTGCCCGGTACAAACAGCCCCTCCATGAATAATTCGTGGACGCTCTGGGGACACTGACCTCCCCCTCCTCTGTCAATTCCCTGAGCGGCTCAGAGACCCGAGACATACAAAGAGTTTGGCGGCCCCTTGGAGCTCCTGGCCTGAAGGAGGCCAGGACTTGTTTCCACGGCCTCTCGGGGCTGCCGCAGGTGGGCCGGGCCCAGCTGGCACCAGAGCCTCCTCAAGGCTCCCATGAGCAGGGCCTGCGGCAGCCCAAGCCAACCAGCCCGAGCCTCCAGCCCCCGCCCCAGGAGGTCTCCTTCCAGAACTGGGCTGGCTCTCCCCGGGGGCCCAGACACCATGGACCTGCTGCACCGGCGGCACCCAAGTCTGGGCACACAGTCCTGCTCCAGGCTGAGCAGCCCCCGATGGAACCACGTAACCATCTGTCCATGGGTTGGCAGGCTGTGGAGGGGCTGCAAGGGGTTGCACGGGCAGGCCAGAGTTCAGGGGAGGAGGAGGGCTGGAATCCCCTAGGAGGAAGAGAGGGTGAAGGGAAGAAGCAGAGGGAAAATGAATACGGGAAAGGAGAGAAAGTAGGCCGGGAGGGAGGAAGTCAGAGAGGCTTAGAAGCATGGAAAATTCTGGACGCGAGAACAGACATGAGGGCGAAAGACAAAGGCTGGAGGCCAGTCAGGAAGCACAGAGAGAGACACTAGGAGGAAAGAGGCCAAGAGCAGGAGGGGACAGCCATGGGCAGCCTCACCAGGACCCCAGAGGTCTGGGGTGGCTAGCCAGCCCTGCCTTGGGGAGTAAGGGAGCCCCTTCTGCAGCTGCTGCTTCTCGGGGCCTGGGTTAGAATCCACCCCTGGCCACCCCCCAAGGGTCCCTTGGTCCCATACCACCAAGAGCTTTGGGCCCAGCCCACAAGACCACTGCCTTTGGCTCCAGGCCTGAGTTAGGTGGCAGGGGTCGCGGACACCACCCCAGAGCTGGCCTGAGGGCTGCTGGCTCCCGCTCTCTCCCTGGAAGCCCGCATTCTTTTTTTTTTTTTTTTTTAAAGATTTTATTTATTTATTTGACAGAGATAGAGACAGCCAGCGAGAGAGGGAACACAAGCAGGGGGAGTGGGAGAGGAAGAAACAGGCTCACAGCGGAGGAGCCTGATGTGGGGCTCGATCCCGTAACGCCGGGATCACGCCCTGAGCCGAAGGCAGACGCTTTAACCGCTGTGCCACCCAGGCGCCCCTGGAAGCCCGCATTCTACTCCGAGCCACCGTCAGGCAGCTGTCCCCAGGACCAGACAGGAGACTGAGAACACTTGTACCGGGACCTCTGCCTCACCTCCTCCAAGGATGACAGCCACGTGTGAGCCCCGAGCTGTGTGGCCCCGCATTGGTCAGCCGGTGCGGTGGGCACAGGCTCGGGGCCGTGCTGGGGAAAGGGACAGGCCGTGGGCAGAGTCTGCCCTGCTGCAGTGTCCTTCCCTGCCCTCTGCTGACCTCCCTGCACGCCAACCGCTGGCGGCCGAGCCCCACATACCACCGTGCCTGCTTCTCCAGCCCTGCCAGCCAGATGGCGGGGGGAGCCCACAAAGGGGTCTTCCCGTGGGGGGGTCAGGACGTGGCTTCTCTGTACTCAGGAAGCACCCAGAGCCTCAGTACAGGTGGCTCCCCTTCTCAGACTCACTGGGGTTCACTGGAGGCAGGGAAGATGATGGCCAAGCCAACCCTTCACTTCTGATTCCTGGAAACGGCATGTCACTGGAACCACAGTCGTCAACCGTAACTACGGGAAACAGACCCAGGCCTCCTTAATGGAATTGGAAAACCCTACAAATGCTGTCCCGAGAAGAGTCAGCCACTCCCAACCCGGCCACTCCCAGCCCCTCCAGGCCCTGAGACACACAGGTCTGTCCATATTATGACACACTGGCCCAGGCTTGGAAGATGCCCCCTGGGGCAGCTGGCGGTCCCAGGCCCTCTGCACAGACTTCGCTTCCTGCTCAGCTGGGTCTGAACACGGAGCATCCTGCCACTCGCCATGGAGCGGCCCTCGACCTGGGGCCCGGGCTGCGTCTCCCTCTGGCCATCACTCCTCGCCCTGCCCATCTCCTGGCCGGCACACCAAGCTCCCTGTTCATGCGCGTCAGGGAAACCCACTCACCCCGCAGGACGAGATTCTACAGAGCAGGCCACTTCCACTCTCCCCAACCCAAAAGAAACCTCCAGAACGCCATGGCTAAAAATCCACAGTCAAGATGAGCGCTCATGCCCCACAAAGGCTCCAGTCGAGACCCTGCTGCTTTGCACACGGCTGGGAGGCGGTCGAGGGCAGAACCTCCCGGGTCCCCGAGACCCGCCAGCGCGACACACACCTGAGCCTTGATCCTGGGGTGCGAGCCAGGCTCTGCTTGTCGGCGATTTTATGAGTCGGCACATCGCCTAACCTCTATGTGCCTCAGTTTCCTTAACTGTGAATGTGCATGCATACTCAGCAAACTCTGCGGCAAACGCGAGCCGCCAGAGAGCAAACCAGGTAGGAACCCACAGAAATAACTGCAGCAACCGGCGACACCAAGGGCCCAGACTTAATAGCATGTCGGTCCGAAGACGCGGACAAGCTTCCGTTCTGTGCCTGGCCATCCTGCTGGCCGGGGTGTACCCACAGGCGCGTGATGTCACCAGGAGCAAGCGTGTCTCAGGCGGGGTTCCTGGAGTCACACCAAGGTGACGGGCCAACAGCCCAGGGAACAGACAACGGCCCAGGCGTACTCAGACGGCCTGAGCAGCTGTGGCACCTTTGCTATGGTGCTTAATCCCACTAAAACTTCCTGCCATTAGCAGCGTTGGTACCCCCCAAAAAACGATTATTAGTAAGAGAAGAGGTTCCTAATGAATCTCAAATAGACCCCAGAATTCCCTGCCTCCCCCAGAAGCCTTTGGGTTCCACAGTCCGCTCCCTGCTGTCAGCAACTCCAAGAAACCACCGGGCTCACGCTGGCATCTGGGCGGAGACTCACATCCTCCATGGAAACTTCCGGTGGTCCCCAGTGTTTTTGAGGGCAAGCAAGGCTATCTGTGATTGCATCTCGATTAAGAGCAGAAGGAAGAGATCAACTGTGCTCAGAACACAGCCCTCAGGATGGTCCCAGCGCTCACAGTCTCCAGGGCCCGCTCTCCCTCCGACCAGCCGGCATCCGGCCAGCCCTGCCCCTCCCCTCCATCACCGGACACTCCTTCTTACAAAACTTAACGCCCTTGTATCTCTCCCCCAGAGTGATTTCCCGGCTTTGCGATCGGATATGGTGATAAGATTCCTCTACAGGACACTGCAGCTTAACAGCCAGTTGTAACTGTGACCAGATCCCATTTTGTGGCACTGGGGTTTTCCCTCCTGGTCCCTACAACTGTCTTCTCCCGGGGCCCAGACAAGGGCCTCACAGGGAGGCTTGCTGATCTTCCAGATTTCCAGACGAGCTTCTTCTTGCTCTGAAAGGTGACCAGTATCGACCTCACCCCTTGCTGGGCTGGCCGCAATGCACCACGGTCGACAGTCTTCCTGTGTCCCACCCCAGGATCCCTAGGAGGGGCCAGATGTGGGGGCACCAGGTCTCTGGGCTGCCCTGTGGGGCGCCAAGGTGCTCACAGGGAGCCCTACGTGGGCTCAAGCGGTGGGTTGGGCAGGTGGGGAAACTGAGGTTGCCCGGGGCCCCTCGGGTAAGCTCTCAAAATGCCAGAAACCAAAGTGCAGCTGACGTCTCCTGGTGTCGGGTGACCTGAAGCTGTCCAGCGGACAGCTGGGACTCCGACCAACATGAGCACTGCTCAGAGGCTGCGAGCAGGGACGCCTGACGACGAGCATCTCTGGTAAATTAGAGTTGCTGGGTCTCGGAGGGCACACAGCCCGGTGTCCGCACACGTGGGGTCCAGCCCATGCAGCAGGAAAAGGCTCTGTGCTCTGCTGCTGTGATCACAGAGCACGGCATTCTGTTGGCTGAGGTTTTACCTTCTAATTTCAAGTTTGAAAGACTGTATGTTCCAACGCTCGCCTGTTTAAATGCTGCATCTCAATGTGCCGCACACCACGTCTCTTGTCTTGCTTGATTTCCCGTATTTGCTCCCGCTCCTGCGCTCGGGCGTGCTGCTGAGACTGAACAGACAGCACCATGGCTCACTCATGCAGACCCGAGACTCCTCGGAGGGGCTGTGGGGAAGGCGAGCTCTGATCCTGGATACCTGACCGGGGGCCGCCCGGGGCCCCCTCCTCACGTGGCCTCCGCTTCCAGGGAACACAGGAGGCTCTGTCTCACTCCAGAGATGGTTGGGGACAAGCAGGATCTCCAACGACCCGTCATTATTTGTTTCGTATTGACCCTGGATCACCAGAGCTGCGTGTGCTCCTAGAAGCACATGTCCCTACGGACAGCCAGGAAATGGCTGCGTTCAAGATCTTTCCTGGCCCTCGGGGACACACGGCCACCCGCTGTGGACCACTTCGTAGGAAACAGGGTACGTCGGAGCCTGGCCCAATGGGCACGCTCTGGTTTTCCCAGAGACGATTCTGCCCGTGGCTGACACCCACCCGAAATGGCTATGGCTCATCGGCGCCTTCTTGCCTTACCGCTGCCCCTACAGAAAGCTCCAAACACCACCAGTTGGGGATGCGTTCACCCAGCCCTGGAGGGATCGGCATGCCTTCCTCACGGGTCGCGTGGGTACATTCACCCCAACTACCGGCACAGGTCTGACGCCATCAAGGCCGCGCCAACATCCGGCGGTTTTCAGACTTGCCGCTACTTCATCTTAACTCAACCCCGTTCAGCCTGAGAGGACGGGATGCTTTCATCCTCCTTCTCAGAGGAAGATTCTGAGGTTCAGGGAGGTGAACTGACTTGCCTAACACAGCCAATAAGCCATGGATTAATTTCCAATCCCACTGTCCGCCGAGGGAGCTGGGGTCTCCCGGGGTCTGGCAGCCCCGGGGCATTCCTGTGTGTGGCCATGGGGGGTGGGGCAGATGCTGTCTACGTGAGTGGTCTGCTCAGTGCCTTCACCCTGAGCTTCAGAAATGCAGATTCCTGGGCCCCACCCCAGAGGTCCCCAAGTGATTGTTGCACTCATGGAAATTCGGGATGCTCTGGAAGGCTGACCTCCCAGGTCCACCCTGACCATCTGCAACTGAAATGGTGATGGGGAATTTGGGGAGTCGGCCAAGGCTTGGGCTTGGATACCTGCCTGCCTGGGGGCACCGGGCCTCCTCAGCAGCTCTTGTTGCCACTGAGCTGTGCCCAGGAGTGCCCAGATGTCACAGGTGGTCCTGGGAGGGTGGGAGCAAGGGCCAAGGTCTGGGATCACAGGCCACTTTGCCGGCTCTTTGCGCCTCACCATCGGGCAGTCCCCCTTGCCCTCCTCTGCAGCTGCTGACCTGTTCGGCAATGCCCGCTGCGTGGATCCTTGGTAGGGGCTGACCTGAGTGCCCAGCAGCCCAGGGACTGGCTGACCCGGCTTGGCTCTGAGGGCCCCATCGGTGCCTGGGCTGTCCACAGCTCCTCCTGAGCCACCTGCAATGGCCCCTTCTTTCTCGGCTCCCTGGAGAGCCCAAGGGGCACAAAAAGAAAAGAGCCCACCATCCAAAGGCCCAGCCCCACCTGGAGCCTGTCATTGTCTCCAAGAAACACACTTTCAAATGCATACATGGGAGAGGTGGTGTAAGTACGCGCTCACTTGGACTACCAGGCCTGGCCCGCCCCTGACCATCAGCTGTGGCCCGATCCCCTCTACCTTCTGCCTCCCACCTCCACACCCAGCCCCAGGTGCAGATCCACTCCCGCTGGGGGGTGCAGATCCCAGGACAGTCAGCCTGAAGATCTCCAGGCCTCACGGTCTTCCCCCTTCAAGCCCCAGGCCTCTCCAAGCAAGCAGCTGTCCCCACCCCTGCAGGCCCAGGCAGAGGTTCGGGGTGCTAAAGATAAAGGAGGCAGCCCCAGAGTGCTGGGAGGGAGGAGGAGCCCTGAGGTGTGGGCGGCCGGGGGGGTGGGGGGGTGGGGGGGTGG
>NW_024424897.1:3273558-3275139 GCF_017311325.1 Ursus maritimus | reverse complement strand
GGCGGCGCGGAGGCGGCCGAGCGCGGGGTGGGCGGCGGCACAGGGCGCACGTGCGCCGGGCGGGGGGCCGCGCCGGGCCGGGGGCAGCTTACCTGTTGGAGGTAGAGGAAGGCGGGCGGGCAGGGCACGGAGTGCGGGAGCATGCTGCCGGAGTTGGACAGCAGGAGGCAGCCCGAGTTCGCCATGGAGCACAGCATGGGGCGGCAGGGGGGCGCCCGGCGGCCGGAGGCAGCTCTGCGCTCGCTGCGCGGCTCGCACCCTCCGCGCGTCCCTTGGTGTGTGCGCGCGCCCTGCCTCCCGGGCGCCCTCTCGGTCTCCTCCTCCTCCTCTTCTTCCTCCTCGGCCCTCCCCTCCCCCTCGCGGTGCTCCTCAGGAGGGAGGCATGGACGGCGAGCAGCGCGCCTCTGCCCGGTGCTCCCCTGCCCGGGCGGGGATGCTGGGGAGAGTGCGCGCGAGAACACGGCCGGGTAGGCTGTGTGCGCGAGAGAAGCGATGAGAGCAGCGGGGGAGCGGGCGCCCGTCACTTTGGAGCCACCGGAGCCCTGTCTGCAAAGAGTGGTGCGTGTGCGTGTGAGTGCGCGCGTGTGCGCGCGTGTGTAGCGGTGGGAGGGGGAGTCCCTGGCGTACTCCAACATCAAACAGAGCCCCGCACCGAGGGAAGAGAATCCGGAACGACGGCGCGACAGCTGATCACACACTTAACCCCTCGCCCGCCGGCGCCCTCCCCCGGGGCCCTCCGCGGTCCTCCTCCTCCCCGCATCCAGCAGCTGCCCCGGACGTGGGGTCTGGAATCTCCCTCCGGCCCCGCTCGGTCCGCCCGCCGCTGCGGAGAGGAGCGGCTCTGCCGGCTCTGCGGCCCGACCGGAAGGCGCTTCGTCCTGCTTGGCGTTCAGAGAGGCGCCTCTCATAAGGAAGGCCGGCTCAGTGGCGGGGATGTCGGTGATGTAATGAGGGCATCTACGCAGAGGCTTCCTAGCCGTGGAACGCTTCTCCGCTGCCCAGAGCTTGGAAACCCAGCTGGAGCCCCCAGGGGCTTCTCCTGCCCACCCCCTGGCCCCCAGACTCCATTTACACCTTAGGTCTGCCACAGGCACATGGTCTTGTGGACATTTAATAGGGGGCGGGGGTGGGGACAAGGGGCACTGGCCACAACGCATCCTCCTCTCCCCATACCCAAACACGCTGGACTTGGTGTACACACAATGCAGCAGGAGTGCGCATGCGCCGACCCCTGAACCCAGTCACTGCTTGGCCGGGGTCTTGACTGTCCCGACACCACCACTGACACAGGTATGTGTGTGCGTGTGTGCGTGTGTATCTGCAGCTTCACCAGCCACACACACACCCACCCACCGGCCTGCCAGGCATTCACACTCCACAGATGCCCCTGACCAGGCTCAGTTAACCAGGACAAGCCACAGGTGAGCCCAGGTGAGGGACAGTCTGCTACCTGCCACCCTTAGAGGTAGAGACAGCAGGGGGACATACCTAACCTCTTGCCCCACGTATGCAGGCTTCTCCGGGAAAGGGGAGAACCCACAAATATCCAGTACCAATTCTGGACTCACCTATTCACCCTAA
>NW_024424897.1:3244015-3273548 GCF_017311325.1 Ursus maritimus | reverse complement strand
GGCGGCGCGGAGGCGGCCGAGCGCGGGGTGGGCGGCGGCACAGGGCGCACGTGCGCCGGGCGGGGGGCCGCGCCGGGCCGGGGGCAGCTTACCTGTTGGAGGTAGAGGAAGGCGGGCGGGCAGGGCACGGAGTGCGGGAGCATGCTGCCGGAGTTGGACAGCAGGAGGCAGCCCGAGTTCGCCATGGAGCACAGCATGGGGCGGCAGGGGGGCGCCCGGCGGCCGGAGGCAGCTCTGCGCTCGCTGCGCGGCTCGCACCCTCCGCGCGTCCCTTGGTGTGTGCGCGCGCCCTGCCTCCCGGGCGCCCTCTCGGTCTCCTCCTCCTCCTCTTCTTCCTCCTCGGCCCTCCCCTCCCCCTCGCGGTGCTCCTCAGGAGGGAGGCATGGACGGCGAGCAGCGCGCCTCTGCCCGGTGCTCCCCTGCCCGGGCGGGGATGCTGGGGAGAGTGCGCGCGAGAACACGGCCGGGTAGGCTGTGTGCGCGAGAGAAGCGATGAGAGCAGCGGGGGAGCGGGCGCCCGTCACTTTGGAGCCACCGGAGCCCTGTCTGCAAAGAGTGGTGCGTGTGCGTGTGAGTGCGCGCGTGTGCGCGCGTGTGTAGCGGTGGGAGGGGGAGTCCCTGGCGTACTCCAACATCAAACAGAGCCCCGCACCGAGGGAAGAGAATCCGGAACGACGGCGCGACAGCTGATCACACACTTAACCCCTCGCCCGCCGGCGCCCTCCCCCGGGGCCCTCCGCGGTCCTCCTCCTCCCCGCATCCAGCAGCTGCCCCGGACGTGGGGTCTGGAATCTCCCTCCGGCCCCGCTCGGTCCGCCCGCCGCTGCGGAGAGGAGCGGCTCTGCCGGCTCTGCGGCCCGACCGGAAGGCGCTTCGTCCTGCTTGGCGTTCAGAGAGGCGCCTCTCATAAGGAAGGCCGGCTCAGTGGCGGGGATGTCGGTGATGTAATGAGGGCATCTACGCAGAGGCTTCCTAGCCGTGGAACGCTTCTCCGCTGCCCAGAGCTTGGAAACCCAGCTGGAGCCCCCAGGGGCTTCTCCTGCCCACCCCCTGGCCCCCAGACTCCATTTACACCTTAGGTCTGCCACAGGCACATGGTCTTGTGGACATTTAATAGGGGGCGGGGGTGGGGACAAGGGGCACTGGCCACAACGCATCCTCCTCTCCCCATACCCAAACACGCTGGACTTGGTGTACACACAATGCAGCAGGAGTGCGCATGCGCCGACCCCTGAACCCAGTCACTGCTTGGCCGGGGTCTTGACTGTCCCGACACCACCACTGACACAGGTATGTGTGTGCGTGTGTGCGTGTGTATCTGCAGCTTCACCAGCCACACACACACCCACCCACCGGCCTGCCAGGCATTCACACTCCACAGATGCCCCTGACCAGGCTCAGTTAACCAGGACAAGCCACAGGTGAGCCCAGGTGAGGGACAGTCTGCTACCTGCCACCCTTAGAGGTAGAGACAGCAGGGGGACATACCTAACCTCTTGCCCCACGTATGCAGGCTTCTCCGGGAAAGGGGAGAACCCACAAATATCCAGTACCAATTCTGGACTCACCTATTCACCCTAAGGCACCTGTGATTCTCTTCCTTTCACTTCTGAGAGCGAGCCCCACTCTGGAGGGAGGGAGGACTGGGGCCACCTCGTAATGGGAAGCCACCAGCCTGAGCATCAAATGCAGGCCCCTTCACCTGCTGTGTGATTTTAGGAAAGTGGCTTGTCCTCCCTGGGCTTCCGTTTCCGCACCTGCCCTGAGAGGCTGGGTGGATGAAGTCTGAGATGTCTTACTGCACTCCCTGCAGGACGTGTCCGTGAGGGCCATTTAGGAGGGAGCAGCAAGGAGGGCAGAGGGATGGGCTGAGGATGGGCTCCCTCCAAGCCCTGTTTGGGAAGAAGCTCAGTTTGAACAAGGCAGTCAGGCGTGTGCCCCCCGGGCGCCCCTCTGTCAGGCACCGCACATCTCTCAAAGCAGCCTGCAGTTCATCTTCCTTAGAAGGAAAGGGGTGCAACGTCTGGAAAGGAGGCAGATGGCAGAAGGGACGAGGGTGAAGGGAGACTGTAGTGGGGAGAGCTGGCCTGTGGCAGGTGGCTGCACTTGCTGACCCTTTCCTGGAGCCCCTCTCTGTGATCCCCTCAGGGGTGGCACGCTCAGCTCAGCTACGGACTTGCAGAGGCAGTCCCCTGCCTTTGGGCTGGATGGTTAACTCGTCTCCCACAAGAGGCACCCCGATGGCCGGAGACAGTGGTGGGGTGTTCCGGCGCTGAGGCCTGGGGCATCCAGGGGAGGAACATGTGGCTGGGTGTAGCATTTGCGAGGGGAGAGGGCTGTCCTGTGGAGGGTGGCGCCTCAAAGTGGCCCTGGCTGCAAGAGCAGGGGCAGCCCTGGGGGCCACCTGCCTCCCCAGTCCTTCTGCTCTGCCCTCCTGTTTCAGAAGCCTTCCCTCCTTCTGCTGTCGCTGCCCTGACTGCTCCTTCCCTGGAGGACATTCAGGAATCTGGGGCAATTGTGTAGCATTCACCCCCAGCCCTGGGCTCTAAGTCCACTCTCCGTGTGAATCATTAACTCATTAATTTGCCGTTGTTACCAAGCATCTGCTGAGATCAAGGCTTTATCCCTCTTATAAGAGGATCTGAGAGTGTCCTAAACATTGCCCAACCCACAGGAGACACCCTTTGAGTTGACTCTCCCGCTTTTACTTATTGAGAACCTACTATGTGCAGACAGATACGGCACCAGGTGATGGAGCTATAGAAACCAAGTGCTCTGCCCTGGAGTGAGTGCCCTGTCTGGTGGGGAGACCAAGCCAACACACCAAGACTGCAGCCTACTGTGCTGAGACCTATGATGGCCTAGGATAGTGGGAGCTCAGATCTGGGGTGAGCTTAGACATGGGGTGGGGTCGGGGAAGCTTTCCTAGGGAGATCCCTGAGCTCACTCATTGGCCCCAACAATGCCAGGCTTGGTATTGGTATGGCTTCCAGCATTCTTGCCCCTGGTCATCTGTGGGGCCTTTCAGCCCAGCCACCTGGCTTCAAGCCTCACCTCCAGAGAGTGTCAGGCCCGGGGAGCATGTCTAGACACCTGCCTCCATCAGTCAGCTAATCACACCCAGGCTCCAGAGAGATTGAGAACAGCAAAACAGAATTAAAAAAAAAAAAAAAAAAAACCCTCCAGAAGAAGGATTAAAAAAAAAAAACACACAAAACACTCCAGAAGTTTGAACAATGTGTGTGTCTGGCTTATTTCTCAGGACAGGGGCTGTGTGCCCACCACCTCTTGTGCTGCTCCATGGGCTCGTGACTTCCACTTTGAGCCAATTGCTAACTGACAAATTGAGAGAGGCCTCTGTCCCCGGGGGGGGGTGGGGGTTCGGGGGTTAGGCCACAGAATAGCCAGACACTATAGCCCATATGGTCTTCCTCTCAAGGGTTGAGTGTCAGGAGGGCAGGAAGCTTGCTGTCTGGGCTGCACAGCATCACCCCTACTGCCTGGAAGGGCACCTGGCAGGGATGAGTGCGGGCATCCCTGCCCTCACCCCCACCCCTACCCCAAGGCCGGTCCCGTCCCGAAGCTGAGGCGGCCACAGCAGCCAGTGCCCCTGGGGTTGGGGTCCTGACTGCTTGGGGCATCAGGACGATCTCTACTCCATGGACTGGAGGAGAAAGGAGAGGAGGGACCCGTGCTCCTCCAACAGTGCTTCTGGGAGCACCTCAATGGCACGAAACATGTCCACGGTGATTGTTTGAGTCTGTGCCATCCTTGCCCTCCTCACCCAGGACCTCCAGTGCCTGCACAGTGGGGTACAACATTCTTTAGGTCCCCCGGGCCCCTCCCAGCCCTCCAGAGCCCCTGGTGCCTCCTGAGTGGCGGGTGGGGGAAGTCTGGGGGCCCGGTACTCTGCTGCCCCCGCTTCTGGGGCGAAGGGAGGCTGTGCACTGGGAAGGGCTGTCAATCCAACGCTAATATTCACTACTTAAAAAAAGAGCCAAGGAAAAAAATATCCCATTCGCCCTGAATCTGAGAAAGGCCTTGTTAGGGAGGCAGGAGCTGAGCTGTAATTATTTCTGCGCTCCTGGGCACCACTATAAATACCAGGCAAGGAGGCACCTCAAAAGGTCTGGATGGTTCCAAGGCTTTGGAGATCTCCTGGCTCCTTCCTGCCCCCACCCCACCCGGTGTCACCTTCCCTGGAGGAAGCCCTTCTGGGTGCAGATGCTGCCCCTCTTTCCCTCTGCAGGGCAGGGCCTGCCTTTCCCACCCTCTCTGGGAGACCCAGGCCTGGGTAGCCTTGCAAACATTCTCCGTCTCTTTGGTGGGTACCTCTGTGAAATGGGGACATGGGAGTCTCCTTGGGAAAGTGTATGCCAAAAAGAATTCAATTGGCCTGTGTTTTTAACAAAAAGCGGGCAGTACTGTAGTCAGATGATCTGGTGTGCTGCTGCCTATGACACTTCCCCATCCTTTGGAAATTCCCAAGGCCACACATGGGTATATTCCCACAGGAAACAAAAGGCTCCACAGTCCCTTTAGGGGAGGTTGGGTGGGGGGTTGAGTTACTCATGGGCCTGCCCCTCTCCCATTCTGAGTGTCCAGGCTGGCGTCCTCAGCCTTCACCTATGCGAGGAGGACAGCCTGGAGCTTGGCAAAGGCGTGCCAGGACAAGGGGTGAGCTCACCATCTCCGGTTGCAGCTGGGCCATAATCTACAGAGACAGCGTGCTCCGTGCTTCTAGCAGAGCCAGAGCTCCCTGCCCCAACTTCGGGGTGTTTGGCACAGGCGTGGGCATGAGCACTGGGGGCACCAAGGAGGCGGGAGCGGCAGAATTTTACATGGCGTCTCCATGGCAGGGTGGGCTAGGATGGGCACGGTTCAGGGCGGGTACGAGGGAGGCTAGGGTGACCCAAGAAACCTCTTTCATGTGAACCAAGCAGACACCTACACAACCAACTGAACTCTCTTCCAGGGGAATTCACACCCCAATTCCACAGCTACGGGAACAGGAGTGGAGTCAAGGGAAAGCCCTGAGTTGCTGGGGGCGCCTCCAACAGAACCCCTTGGGGAAATGTCCGGTTGAGAGCAGGGAGCTCCTTGTCTTCATATAAAATGTGGGAGCTCCTAGATTCCCAAAGGTGACGGCTTCCCTATTTTGGGTGTGGGAGGCAATTTCTGCTTTGTCCTCGTGTATCCAATTCACCCAGAAGGGCGGAAGAGTTGGTGGGGGAGCCCCTCTGAGAAAGAGGATTGCTAGAGGCCAGGATGGGAGTAAGCTGCCCTGGCTGTTGAGGCCACACTGGACATGTCCAGCAGAGGGCCCACTCACACCAGCCAGAGCCTCCCCTCTGCGGCCAGGCCTGTGAGGAGGGGGCACTGGGGGTGCTCCCCACCCATGGGCCCCGCCGCACCCCTGAGCCACAGGGCACTCGGTGGTACAGAGGGGAAGCCAGGCCTGGTCCAGGCTGCTGGGGCCAGCACCCACCTTCCAGCCCCGCGGCACCCCCTCTGCACCCACCGGTGTTGTCCCCCTGGTCCCAGCAGACTGCAGCGAAAGTAGAAATCCGCGTGCAAAGGAAGTTTATTTATCTGTTTAATTAAGAGGCGCTTGCCAGCCACATTCGGGTCCATCGCCTCACTTACAACCATGTCCCGGCAAAATTAAACATAATAAATATAGGGAGACTGAAAGCAAAGGGCACACTCGAGATATATGGGCAGAGCCAGAAGTTGCACAGGGTTGCAGTTATAAGCACATCTTTCTTTGGCAAGTTCCCCTCCCCTCGGGGCCTGGGAGCCAGAGGAATGCTCTCAGAAAAGGGGCTGTGGGTGCTGTGCGACTCTGCTCTTTCCACTCGGCACTGATGCCAAGCTTTATTTATTTTAAATGAGCCCCCAGGACTTCTCCCTTCTTCTCTTCTGGAGAGGGGGAGAGAGCTCATCACAGAGCAACACGAACATCTGAAACCAGCCAGGGCTGTGCTGCTCTAGCTTGGGGCTTGGTGGGTAAGAGGCCTCGGCAGCTGCAGCCCTGGAAAGCTCTTTGCAGGCTCCTGCGGCATCTGGGCCATGAGCTCCTGGCAAGGAGGCGGAACGGGCCGAGAGAGCTCTGGAGAGACAGATCTGTGCTCTCCGGTGCCAGCTGTGGCCAAGCCACCGTTCAGGGTGCTGGCCCCTGAATCCCACAGAAGTAGGAGGAGGAAGGGGAGTTACATTTTGTATTTCTATCTCTGACGCAAAGCCTCAGGAATCTGAAATGTTTGCTTAAACATCCCAGGAATGAGAGTGTCCACAGAGAAAAAAAAGATGGTGATTTATAATCATTATTGATTGCCAACCATAACAATACCTTGTATTTGCTCGGTGCTTTCCCGACTTTTCCAACACACCTTAACGTGTCTCATTTTCCTGGATCCTCACAAAGAAGGGAGGGAAGGTAGGATGATGCCCACGTGGTATGTGATGGCACTTCTAGGATCACAGAGGTGGCCCAAGGTCACACAACTAGTTGGAGGCACGATTTAGGCTAGAAATCAAGCCTTCTAGCTTGCGGATTCACACGAGCCTCTTGCCTCCCTCCTACAACTACTGTGCTTGGCTCATACGACTCTGTGAGCGTCCCCATCATTAGCCCTTGGCTCTCTCTCCTAACAGGATCAACCCCAAACCAAATCTGTTAATGTAATCGCCATTTGCAATAGCTTGGGCATTTACTAATCACACCACCACTCGGTCTGCACAGCAATTATCTCAAATTTCCTCTTTCTCATTAGGCAGGAGGTCATGAGAACTCAGTAGGGTTGCTGAACCCTATGATCAAGCCAACAAGACCTTCCATGGGGTTCCTAGCTGATCTGCCATGAGACGCTTGATTTCCTGCATATCCTCATCCCACACTCTGAGCCTGGCCCACCACCGGGAGCCTTCCCGTCCAACCTTATCTGTGCATGTCTACTTGGTACCCTGTGCCAGCATCACAAATGGCCACAGAAAAGAAAGAGTCCCGAGAGGCGCAGGAAGGCTGTAGATTTGCGTGGAGATGAAGGTTCCAGCTCTGAAGGCCCACAACTGGAATGCCGTTGGATGGCTGGGTCCCTAGGGCAGACATGACCAACGCGAGCCAGGGCAGGGCTCATGTTACGTTATCACTGGCAGAGGTTGGGGGGCTGAGGAAAGCCTGCATCACTCAAGGCTCCGTGCAGCCCACCCAGGCGCAGCATCCCCCACCCCCACTTGCTGCCCTTCAGCACCAGGGACAGCTCCAGCCCCTTGCTTTCGGGTCTCCCTCCTACCCTGGAAGGGAAAAGAGGGCTCACGGGCGTGGGCAGTGGAGCTGGAAGGGAATTCGGGATCATACTGTCCAGTCCTCTGACTTCTAGCTGGCAGTCACTGCAGCCTTCAGGGACAGGCGCTGTCTTTTTAATTTTTTTTCTTGAAGCACTCCACCGAGGGAGACCCTGACATCTCTCTGGGGAGCCCATTCAGATTTTTATCACCCCGACTGTCAAGAGATTCTGCCTTGTGTCTCAAACAAACCTTTCCACTTTAATTTTTTTCAAAGGGAGAAAAGCCTTGAAGGAGGGCCAAGGGGGAGCTGGGACCAGTAGCTGAAGCCACTGTCCCCTCCTCTAACTCCCGGGAGGGGCAGCGGGTCACCCAGCAGAGCCTGTAGAGCAAGGCTGTGTGCTCCAGGGGAGGGGCCCAACAGCAGCACTGTGTGCTTCAGGTATGGGAAAGGGAGGACCGTGCCCATGACGTGGGCAGCCGTTTGGGGATCTCCCATGGCTGTAACCAGCATGAATTTGTGTCAAGTTCAGTTAGGACTGAACTGAGGAAATGTAGCATGCAGGGCTCCTAAGCAGACAGCCACGGGAAAGGGGTCAAGGTTTGTTCTTAACATCCGCCATGGAGGGGGCTGAGCTGCCCAGGGGAGAGGCAGCAAGAGCCCATCCTTGTGTTTCCTGCCTCTTTCTAAAGCCAGCAATTGAAATACTTGGCCTCTTCACTTTGCCATCAGTTAAAATAAATCCTACTTAGCAGAGAAACCATTGCCCCTTCCTTCAGCCTTGGGTGAGGAGAGGCCACAAAGGGACAGATGCAGGGCAGCCCTGTAAAGAGGGAGTCACCTGGGCCCAAGGACTGTGAAAGTCAGGTCCTCCAAACTCTGAGCGAGTCTGAAAGGCTGAATCCAGCATCTGCCTCTAGCCCCAGCCCTAGCACTCAGCTAGTTAAGAAAAAAACCGCCTCAAGCCTCGGGAAGCAGAATGTGAGGGGGCTGGCATTCCACTCTTCCTCTGCCCCTTTGTGCCCCTTAGAGCCAAAGCATCAGCTCATTAAAAGCTCATTAGGAGCCCAAGGCAGCAAAGGCCCAGAGAGGCAGCGCTGTCCTGGCAAAGCACACGGCCCAGGGGAGGCGGGTGCACTGTGTCAGGCGGCCAGTGCCAAGCTGCAGACAGGAGCTGAGTGATGGGGTGGTGGGAGGTGGGGGCGGGGGCGGCGGGTGGGAGGTTTCTCACACAGAAACCTCGCGGGAGCTGAGCTTGTCCCAGGACTCACAGGGACGAGGACAGGCCTCTCTGCCAGGAAGCGAAGGAACAGATATTTACCTGAAGACCCTCTTCCCCACACCCCCAGCACAAGAGGGGCCCAATATGGGGTCCTTTCTCAGGCTTTGGGAGGAGGGAGCCAGGGCAGGGAGGAGGGAAGGGTAGGCAGGACCCTGGCTAGCGTCAGCTGTGCCTGGCAGCTCCAAACACACCTGAGAAGTTGTATGAATCGCTGCCCATTGTGAGCACAATGCAGCAGAGGAAGGGGCACTGGATGCTGCTTGTTTCATTAGACTCTCTACAAGGTGCCAAGAGCAGAGGAGGCGGGACATCTCTGGTGGAGATACGGGGGCCTTAGGTGGGAGCCTATTCTGGGGCCCCCACCCCTGCTGGCCCTCCGTCCTGCTGCCTGTCACACCTGGGGGAAAAGCCCTCCTCGTTCCTGATCCACTCTGGCATTGGGGTCCAGCACTGTTTGGCTTCAACACAACCCTCCAGTTCCAAGACACAAGGTTTCTGAGAATTCACTGGCAAGGAGGCTTGGGGAAAGCTGGCAGCGGGCTGAGGGCCTGTGCTGTCTTAGCAGCTCCCAGGCTTTCCTCCCGCTGAGAGTTGCTGCATTAGGATAGGGGGAGCCGTCTGTGCCTTTTCTTACTTCCCTAGGATGCTGTGACTTTTGATTCCTGCTTGATTAATATACAGCCAACAGAGACTGTATTTAAGGCAGCTTTAATTCTCTCAGGTCACCAAACTCGGGGGCAGCAAAGCTGCAAGGAGCCAGCCCCGCAATAGATCAAACACTAGGACCTTCAAATCACTCCGTGGCCCAATTTCTCACCGCTGCTGCTGCCTGATAACCCTCCCAGCCTGGAGCCAATATCCCCCTTTTCTAGGAGTGGGGACGGGGATTGGACTTGGCAGCCGGGAAGGAGAGCTGGAAGGACTCGGCACTTGGACCTGCAGCACCAGGGACAGCTCCAACCAGACCAGGGTGTCCAGCACTGTCTACTTGCCTTCCCGAGCCCAGGCACCAATGGGTGTAAATGACCTCGCTGTTTTGCTGGAGGTGGCAAGTGGTTAGCCCTGCTGATGGCACCTTTCATGGAAACATCTACCCCAGCAGATGAGACCCCTTTGAGACACTTCACATTCTCACAGGTGTGGTCTGTCTTTAGGCTTTCTCATTCTCTGACCACCTGAGACCCCCGCCCCAAGGAGAAGCCGGCTGCTCTTAGTTAGGACTACCTGGCCAGTCTCCCTGCTGGTCCCTGGTGCCCGTGGCTTCTTCAGGGCCCCACAATTTCCTTTCTGGCTCAACCTCATCCCCTTACAACTTGCCTCATTAGCATCTCCTGAAAGGCAGGCTAATTTCTCTGCTTAGCACCTGGGTCTTCACTTGCTTGGTGGGGGGGCGGTGGAGGAGATGGGGGGGATGCCTGTGTGACTGCCATTTCCTCCATTCCTCCAAAGCATCTTTTATAGACCTGGTCCGTGTTGCAATCTGGGGAGGCACTGTGGAGCAGTACAATGCGGGAAGATTACACTCGGAAGCCGGGCTTGTAAATTACCTCCCAGTGGGGGCTGGGAATGCGCCTGTGAGCGGAGAACCCCGTGTGCAAAGCCATTCTCATTTAAGTGCAGGATCTTCCCGGATCAGACTCTGATCAATCCTTGCTGCCACCAGCATGCCATAGATTAGGAAGAAACGTTTGCATGGAAGTTGAAAGAAGCCCCAGACTCGCCTTCTCATGCTCACCACCACTGCTGTTCCATAGGGTTTCCTCTAGACTGAGCCCCCGCTGGATTTACTCCCCCCACTCTGCCTCTATCCACTTAAAAATATCGTCTATAGATTTTCAAATTATTGTTACACTTTCTAAGAGAAGGATGCAGTGGTTAAAAATTAACAGCAAATTTACAGGAATTCTATATGGCAATTACAGAATTATAATGAAGTGGCTGCCACTTGGCTGAGTGTGGGTAATTGGAAATCCACGCTGGGAGACTAGAATCTTTACTGTATTGGAATTGTATTTTTGAGAGTAAATGCCGTGGAGAGGGTCAATGGAGGCTTGAGCTGGCCGGGTTCTCTGGAGGACGGAGTAGCTGGTTCACTGCCTGTCTGGAGGCAGTTTAGAAGGAGAATCACTTAAGCCGGCACATGGGAAGGTGGCCAGACACCAACGGGGTAAGTAGGTGTTCTGGGCTGGGCTGATCCCTGATGCCTCCCAGCCTGGTCTGGAGAAGGCGGAAGAGACTATGAAGGAGAAACTGTCATCACCAGCAGAGCAAAAGGGATCACTGAGGGGGAGACAGAAGGCAGCACTGGAAAAAATCTGGTGTTCTTTCCATCTGGTGGGTCAATTCTCCTTGCAAAAAAAAAAAAAAAAAAAAAAAAAGGTAAGAGAAAAATCAGATAGATCACTTGCTCAAGACACCAACTTTGTCCATATTGCACATGGCTCCGCCTTCACTCCGACACCTGCTGTGGCAGAAACGGACGTGAGCTACTTTCTCCTCTTCCCTTCTCTTTAGGATCCCAGGCACCTTCTAATTAGGAAACTCTAGTCCTGAGAAAGGGACTTCCGCCAGGAATTTGGGTGCAGATTGCCTCCGGGTTCTTCAAGAGTTTTCTCTGGACCTGGCGTTGTCCAACCCAGGAGCCTTGAGCTCCTGTGAGTGCAAGACACAAGCCAGATTTCAAAGACTTGGTACAAGAGAAAAGAATGAAAAATAATTTGTATATCTGATTACTCACTGAAACAGCAATATTTTGGATATGCCAGGTTAAGTAAAGTATGTTGTTAAAACGAATCTCACCGGTTTCTTTTCACTTTTTGAACGTGACTACTGGCAGAGGACACAGGGACACCTGTGGTTTGCACTGTACTTGCAATGTGCAGTGCTGGTCTCGAGCGCGGGGGCATGGGGTCTTTACACTCAGCCCCGCCTCCATCCTCTCCTTGTCGTCACACTGCTGTGACAGTGGCTGGCCCATGGCGGGGTGCAGAAGGAACAGAGAGCTGGGTCTCTTCTTGGGGTGAGGCCCAGAAAACACAAAACCCAAGTCTGTGCTGGCAGAAAGCATGCACTGATTCCCCCGTCCCAAACACAGATGTCCAGCAATGGGGTTTTCTCCATTTAAACCCTCTGTTTGCTCTGTCCTGATATCTGGGACCGGGGTCATTGTTCTGTCCCACCACGGTGGCCCCACAAGCCCAGAAGCCAACGGTGACTTTCCTTCTTGGTCTCCCTCCTGCCCAGGACGGGACAAGGAAATGAGCACTCCATGCACTACTCAGCTTTGGGGCTTAGCTCATGGCTGGCACTTCTGCCTCCCAACCTGCACTGAGGGAAAGCATCCCAGCAGCGAGCTCCCACGTGGCTCTACTTGTTTGCATTCGGCTCCCAGGGGAGCATATTGATTTTCCTCTCCAGTGTAGAATAAGAGGACTTGGAAAGTCCATTCCAGTGAGACGGCCATGGCAATAATTATCGTCATCATCCAAGTGTTTTGGACAGATCGGTTCCCAGGTACACAGAATACCCTCAACCTCATTCTACACCCCAGCCCCCAGAGGGCCGGGAGGAGGTAAGAGGGTGCATCTCATTCTCTCCATTCCATCAGATGGAGAAGAAACAGAGCCCTTCTCTTGAGACACAGAGTAGAGAGTGTCCCAGGGTGGAAAGTACGACCTGAGATGTGGGGTCTGAGTCATGGCCCCCATTTCCTTGAGGAGCAGAAGCAGAGCTGAGCTTGTAGGGANACTGCAATCCCATGTCTCCTGCCTTCCACCACACATGCAACCTCAGCCCTTCTGGAACCCTCCGCCAGCAGGAAGTGGTGCACACTCAGGCCTGGGAGCCAGCCCGACCTGGAGGCAAGCCCACTTCTGCCCCGACTGGCCGTGTGACTCAAAGCAAGCAGCTTCACATCTTGAGCTTTACTCTCTGCATCTATAAAAATGGGACAGCGATAGCTCCCTCAAACGTTGTGGGGCTTCAAAGACATTCTGTATACAAGGAGCTGGCACACAGTAGATGCTCAATAAATCACGCTAATTGATTCAACACATGTCTATTGAGTGCCTCCAAAAGCCAGGCTTTGTTTTAGGCCCCTTCTCTCCGCAGTGGCCAGAGGAGTTGCCTTTCTCTCTACCTAGATGGACCGAATTTGCTTCAATCACCTCCCAGGCCTTGGTACGGAAAGTACAGTTAACTCTCAATTATCTATGCAAATGGAGTGGAACGTTCCACCGGTAATTCAGAAAGAGCAGAGAGTCCACAAACATTCTTATTTGAATTTGAAATGCATAATGCTTATTTTTGCATTGGATTTACTTCCTAATTACTGTTTGTTCTGGCTTATGCTCAAACTTGTTTGCATTCTCAGAACTCACCCTGGTTGGTGGTGAGGGGCATGCCCTAGAAATACGTGGGGACCACCAGGTGGAAACCAGACGCACAACACCTCCTTGGGAGGACCGACATGTGGATGCCAGGGCTCCCTCCTGATGTCTGCTCAGCCCAGGAGGAGGATGGAAGATACCTTAATTTCTGCTTCAAGGCTTCTGCCTACATGGGTGGTTGGACATAGGCGGGCAATGGGGGCCACGCTGGGTCCCACAAGCTGTGTTTTCTCTCCCGCAGAGGCCAGAAGCAGAGATGAGGTGTGCACCCACGTGCCGCCCTCCCTCGGAGGGGTGCCCACATTTTGTTCTCCGTTTCTCCCTGGGCTTATCTCTCTGTGTCTCTCTCTTTGTGTGTGTTTCTCCTTCACTCCCCACGCCTTCCTCCACCAGTGCTATTTCGAGCTCCCTTCTCCCCAGGGCAAACCAGGAAACAGATATCTCTTTCAATAGGCACATCTTCTATGTGCCGGGGCGGGGAGACCTGTCTTCCTTCTAGAACTGAGAGTTTTGGTGGCCAAGGCGGTTGTATCTAACTGGACATCCCTCTTTATGGCCAGTCCATATTTCTTTGCAAAGCAGGGAGGGAAGGAGAAGACACAATGAATCTATCTTTCTGTCCCCTCCCTTCCCCATTTGTGCCCCAAACACAGAGATCTCCAGGTATGGGGGGCGGCGTGTCCTAACCCTACACAAGGCAACAAAGACAGAATGTATCCATGACTCTGGTATATGCTTCTGATTTTCCCAGCATGCTGAGTGATTTATCCACCTAGGGGCCTTGCTCTGTATCAGGACAGTGTGGGGTGAGCTGTCCTCCTGCAAGCCCCATAGGTGGCATACTTGGTCACTCTCTGTGCTGGACCAGACCAGAAGGCAAGCTCCCTAAGTGGCCGTGACTCCTGGGAGCTTCTGCCCCATCCACGCCCTGCCTCTTCTCCATCCACACAGGTGTACCTGGGGGGGGGGTGTTGACTCGTATGTCCTTCTGGCTGTCAGGGGCTCCTGTGCCAAGGCCACAGTGACATTTGTGTCCTGCAAGCCAGCCCATGAAGCTCATTCATACATGTCCCCTCAACGCGCCCCAAGCAACCCATGAGAGGGACGGTTATAGTAGGGGCAACTGAGGCTCAGAGAAGGTAAGGAACCTCTCTCCCACCAGCAGCCTGCTGTCCAACCTCTGGCCACTCTGGTATGATTTTTAGGGAAGCCAGCAGCCCCCTCCATGCCTCTGAGCTATCTGAAGCCTCAATTTCTACCATTGTCCAGGGCTGAGACACAAATCCACTCCCACAAAGATGCTGAGCACACGAAGCTGAAAACCATCTACAGCTCGGTTGGGAGACTGTGAATGAGAGCTGGGGCCCAGGAGAGGAGCAGCAGATCCGGAAGACACAGGGCCCCACGGAGTGAGACCCCACAGACAGGGTGCGACCATGGTAAGAGTGCAGGGGACAGGAAGACACACAGTAGGGTCTGACCTGCTCGCCCTGTCTTCTTCTCTGAAGGAAGAGGCAGGGTGTCGGGTGACAGACAGAGAAGGAAGCTAGTGATCACTGCTGCAGTCGAGCGCCAGCCATCAGGCCGGGGGGGCACCCCCTTCCCCGCAAGCTGGTGTGAAGCAGGCCATGCCCCTCAGAGGGTTTCACACCTGCTGTCTCACTGGGATGGGTCCCTCCTATAGCTCTCCCTTATTCTGCCCTCCCCCCCAGCAAGGAGGGGCACCAGAATCAGGGCAGGAGTGCACATGGGGGCCCCACCATGCTGAGCTACAGACCCTTCCTCTTCAGAGGGGGAAACTAGCCCAGGTGAGAGTCAAGGGAGAGGTGAAGGCCAGGCATCTGGAGTGTCTGAACCCAGCAGCAGACTTTGAGATGCCAGTGATCTCTGGGTGGGAACAGGAGACTCAGACAGCCTGCTTGAGTCCCAGTTCTGAAAGTAAGTAGCCGCTCCTAAGTTAGTCTCTAAAGCCCCAATTAGAATGAAGGAAAAGTGAAGTCCTAGTTCTTCTGTTGCACTACCACATTTCAAGTGGTCAGGGGTCGCACGTGGCTACTGGCTACTGTACCGAATGCTGATACCAAACATTCCACGGTTGTAGAAAGGTCTATCGGATGATCCTGCTCTAAAGCTTTCCAGTCTATTTCCTTATCTGTAAAATGGGGAGAAAAGCACCCTAACTATTGCCCAAGGCTCAGTGAGATGGCAAACGGCCAAAGCATAGTGTGTCGTAAACAAAGCAGCCTCATGGTTTGGGCTCAAGCTGTCAGTGTGTTGGAAATGGACAGGAGCACCGGAAGGCCCCTGGAGAGTGGTAAGCCCAGAGGACACGTGCTCTTGGCCATGGACAATTCCGATGGGTCAAATGATGAGGTTTCCAGGAGAACCCAAAGCCCCCTTATCAATCAGCAGGTATGGTGGGCCGTGTCACTAATCTAGGAGTGAATGTAACAAAAAGAAGCAGATGCCACAGATGGAGACATGACAGGGCGTGGGGCACAAGCAATGGGGGTTGCTTCAGCAGAGGGCCAAGAGGGGCAGAGGTGCACCTAGGAGGCTGGCGGTGAGGGGCTGAGCCCTGTGGCTCCACACCATCTGGCTCTTGCTGTCCCGGAGAGGGGGCAGTGAGCCGGGCCAGGAGGTTTCATGGGGCGTGTCCACAGGGAGTCACTGAAGCCAAGAAAGCTTTGCTGGGCTGGCAAAAACCCACATATCAACTCAACAATAAAAACAAAACAAAACAAAAACCAAAACGGAACTTTGCACAGAGAGCACATTTTTGTGAGGGGAAGGGAACAAAACCCCAAAAACCTGACCTGGTGAATGGGTCTGAGCCCCCGAGCCTCTGCCTCATGCACAGACAAGGTGCAGAGGCCACATGGGGGAGGCCAAAACAAAAGAAACCCATGCGTCCTTGGGCATCTCTGGAAGCGGGCACTGGGCCAGCCACAGCCCGAGGCCCTCAGGACGAGCCATCCCAGCCTCCAGTTCTCCGATGCCCTTGGCTCCTTCTTCATCCATTCCCACACACCTCTGTTCTTCCTGAGACCCCACCTCTCTCTCCCCATCCTCTCCCAGTTTCTCATAAACATCCCCTCGCTTCCCGCAAAACGAAAACAAAAAGTGCCACGTAAAACCATCTTGATCCAATTCAGCTGTAAGTGGAGCAACAGAGGTGCCCCTAAGAAGTGTTTCCCTAATGAGGAGCCCTTCTTTCCACCCACGGCTACTCTCTCCTGTTTTCCAAGTTGGCATGGATCTGCCCTTTGTGGCTCCAAAGTCAAGGGGCCAAGAGAGGGAATGCTGGATAATTTTAAGGGGAATGCAGGGAGGTGTACGGAGTGGGAAAGTGGGAAGAGGGGAATCGGGGATATCTTGTTTCCTGCAGCACCGGGGATGGCTAGCTCTGCTGGCTACAGGAAATCAAGCTTCCCACCCTGGGCATGGTGGGGTTTTCAGGGGACTGTGAGCCCAACAAACACAGGCTCCAGAAGCCCTGGCTGCTGTCCCTGGTCCTGAACCTGCCTGCTGTCCCGACTCTGGGGGCACTGGTGATGTCCGTCCACCCTCTCCAGAGATTTCCATCATTTCCTAGAGCGTGTGCAATGTGTCTGCACGACGATCACATTTTTGCAGTTATAAGCTCCTCCCACCCCCTGGAGATGTCGGAGGTGGAACCCCTGTCCCTCCATGCTCCCTCCATGCTGTGCTCATATCTCTGCTTCCTCACCCCTTCCCACGTTTCCTTTCCCCCTACACTTTCTGACTCCACTGGAGGCCGGGGAGACTGACGGAGAGCCCGGGGCACACTCAGGCAAACTTCCTGAAAACTTTTCTTCAACTTTCAGCCCTCCTCTGCGCCTCGTCCCCGGCAGCAGACGACCCAGCTGCTCTGCTTCCAACCAACGCCACCGCCTCTCAACAGCAGTTGTCTCGTCCTCCTCCCCGGCCTGCTTCACTGAGCTGTCACAATCCTGGGGTGATGACACACGTCTCTGAAACATCAGCAGTCATTACTGGGAGAATGCCCTCGGTCCCCTGGGTGCTCTCGGAGGCACTGACAAGGCTTCCCTCCTGGCACAGGGGGTGCAGCGGCGCAGGGGCCAGATGGGGGAGGACTGTGGAGAGAGCAGCACAAACCCCGGGGTGCGTCTGGGGTGTGACGTGCTGCCCTCCTGCTGTCTGACCTACAGGGACCTTTGTCCCAGCAGGAGTGGGGAAGCCTGGGGATCAGAGCACTAGTGGAAGGAGAACCAGCCCCAGGAAAATGTTGGGGCTGCATCCAGGGTGCCACCTTCCTGCACAAAGACTGCAAATCCCTTTCGCTAGGGCAGAGCTGTGTAGATCACAAAGACTTTGCCAGCACCATCTCCAGTGATTCTCACACCCCCTGGAGAACGGTTATTAATAATTCAGTGCTGCACACGGGAAGAGTGAGGGCCAGGCAGGGGACCAGCCCAAGGTCTCCCACTTGAGCCCGCACATCAGACAGCTCCCACGCCCCACCTCCCACCCGTCGTTTCACCCTAGCCTTTGCCACGGCAGCCGGCTGTGTGTGGCTGTGCTGATAGTGCCTCCCCCCAGCACACTGCCCATCGTCCACTCCGCCCCAGCACCCTGCCCATCGTCCACTCCGCCCCAGCACACTGCCCATCATCCACTCCGCCCCAGCACACTGCCCATTGTCTACTCTCTGCTCCCGGGTCTTCTGTTGCTGCCATTTGGGATGACTGTAGGAGACATTCTGATGCAAGGGCAAACCTGGGAGTGCAGAGGGGTTAAGGCTGCGTAGAGTAATGCTTGACCAGAGGATAATGCTCCCTCTTCTACCCCTCAGGTGGATTAATTCCTGGCTCTTCGTCAGCTCCCTCTTGGGACCGCTCCGGTTGCCCACAGTGGTGATCAGCTCAACGACACGCCCTTGCATCGATCCTCCCTCTTTCCCTATTTATTATCCCCAGTGCCCCTCAGTCCTGCACACTTCCCAAAATACACTCCCTGCCGGTCAGCACTTCTCCCAGGGCCTGGTTTCTGGGGAGGGGGTGAGCTAAGGAAGTCCCGTAGGAAGGGATTCCAGACCTGGGTGGTCAAAATCAGACATTGCTGATGCCCCCCACCCAGCATGGGAAAACTGTGGAGATCAGACCCACAATCGAGACTAGACTGGAAGGAAGCAAGGGTGGAGCTCCCTCGCATACCCCTATCCAGTTCTCCCACAAGGACCAGACGAGTCACAGGGGAGGATGGGGAGCTAGCGTGCAGGTCTTTGGACCTGGAGGCAGCGTCTCCAAAGGCTACGAGTTTTGAGGAGGTCCCAGAGCAAGAGAGGCTCCGCAGCAGGTCCAAGAACACAGCACACACATTCCAATAGTGCTAGAGGAAGACTGCGGTGAACGAGGGTGTGGTGAGGCGTCTCTGGCTCATCTCCAAAGGAGAGACGAGCGCTGACTCCCAAGGGAGGTTAAGGCTGGCTGCCACCTTGAAGGGTCTGTGACGGACTGGGTACGAATCGGGGGTGTAAGAGGTGGACGGACTCACATACTTCTTGCGCCCCAGCCCACCACCCCTCAGCTCCCCTTTCTGCTCCAGCCTTTGCTCCAGCAATCAGGGGTCCCCAGGGGTCCCCTGATGGCCCCTGCCTGATGCATCTCAGGTCCCCCCCGGGCCCCCATCACGTGGGATGTCTGCAGGAAGCGACGTGGGAGCAAACGTGGAGGTACTTGCAAGTTCACACCCTGTGGCACAACCCTCCCAATGGGCTATGGGGGCCGGCGGTTCCAAGTCCCCTCCTGTGGACAGTTTGGAGGTGTGCCTCCCTGGCACCCCCAAGTCCTACGGGGGTTGAGCCCCCTGCCCTCTTGCCCCTGCACTCAACTCAATCATCTACCTGGATCCGCCTCCCTCCCCCCACCCCGTGTCACTTTTCCAGCCCCCTTTCCTTTGGATCACTTCCCAAAATAAGTCTCCTGCACACAACACCTTATCTCAAGCTCTGCTTCTGGGGGGAAAGATCTAGACTAAGGCAGCCAAGATTTGAAATCCAGCATTTCTCATCTCAAGAAAAAAGAGCCACACGACTTTTTTCTTCTCCAGTCTCCCTAATGGTATTAATTATTTAAAAATACTTGTTGGGTTAAAAGTACTTCTTACTATTATAATTAGTAGGGTTTTTTTTTAAATGAAGAAACAAGGGCCAAGTATGAATAAGATTATCACTGACGACTAGTGATCTTGCACTTTGGGGCTGGTATCACCCACGGTGACAGGCACAGAGTGAAAACCCTTCTCCATGTGTATTTAAGATTATTGCTGGATCTGAGAGGGCCCTCCGTTCACCCCCCACTCAGGGGTTAAGGCCAGAGTCCCTGGGTGCTGTGCCTCCTGGACACTCACCCCAGTGAGGCCTGATGGCTCCTGACACGGAGCCAGTTGGCATGCCTTGCAAGCTCAGCCAGGAAGCTGCCCAGGCCATTCCTGCTGACCGGGGCATGGCTGGGACCCTGGGCCAGTGTGCTGTGAGGTCAGCCCCTGCAAGGAGGGTGCTTTAGAGAAGCAAGATGCTCTGGAAGAAGGGCTTTTCTCACGGGCCTGCCTGGGCGCCTCTCGCTTGCAGCCTGGGGTCCTGAGCCAGGCACCCCCTTTGTAGGGGGATGTCTGTCCAGTGTCAGTGCTGCCCTCAAGGAGAGCTTCCTCCCAGTGTACGCCGGGGCCCCCAGGCACCCCCGTGTGCATGCTCTCGCTCTCTCTCCCTGTTCCTTCTCCTTTTCCAACTTCAGCTCCTTTAAATCTAGCCAGTCTTGTCCCTGCATCGAGGAAATGATGATTTATTTAGTTGTGCAATTAATCAACGTCTTGCCTCTCTCAGTAAACAATGTGGGCTACAAGTCAGAGGCGGGGGGAGCCCCGTCCGCGGGAGGCGGGGCGGCCGCGCTGCTGGGCTTGGTGTCCCCCCTTTGCTTTCATCCCCCCGCCTCCCTCCAGCCTCCGTCCTGCAGCTCCAGGGAAAGCCTTGTGACGGCAGCTCCAGAAAAGCTGCTCTAACTTCTGCCAGTGCAGCCGTAACCCGTGGGCGCAGTGCAGCCGAGGTGCTGCCTGACAGGCACGCTTCCCCATCTGCGGGGCCTGCTCTGTGGCTCTCGAGATGGGACTCGGGCCCAGCACCACAGCTCTGGTCCTTCCTGCCCCCCCGAACATCTCCGCCACACCCTCACCCATCAACGGCAGCCCAGCCAACAGCCAGGTGGTCCTAACCCCTGCCAACAGAGGGGAGCCTCAGGCCCAGCGGCACTCAGGGACTGGGCTGGGGTGGGGGGCGCCCGGAAGGGCAAGAGAAAGAGGCACCGGCTTCCCTTCGGTTGGGGTCTCCGACCACTGTCTGACTTCCATCTGTTTGGACAATTTCAGCCTCTAGCTGGTTCTTCTGCGTCGTCTTTGTCTGAAAGAATAGTCAGCTGTTGGCCTTCTCATGGGACGTCGGTCCCAGGTGAACAGAACTGGGCAGCCTTGGATGGGGGATGCCCGTTCCTGGTGCCCGAGTGAGAACCATCCCCAGCCACGTCCCCATGCTTGGGGCTGCTCATGCCCCTGCCCCTGCTGGCCCTGCTCCCACCTGCCACCAGATCAGATATCACCCTGCATCCCGGCTCGGGCTGCTCTCGGGCTGCATGGTCTTTCCCTTCTTCCTCCCAGGCCGCCCAGATGTGTCATGGGCCTCCTCCCTCTGCACTGGCGCCTTGCACCTGTGAGCGCGGGGACTGGCCCTATTCGTGTTCCCAGTGACGCACACAAGTGTCTGCGCTCCCTCTGCTCCACAAAGGTACAGCCTGGGGACACACAACCCAGGTGGTGTGTGTGGGGCTCACACTGCCCATAAAAGGACGGCATTTCCGCGGTGCAAGGAGGGTGCTTTAGAGAACCAGGCAGCAAACGGGACAGACGGACACGGCTGAGATAACCCCCACAGCACACGGGCCCAGGGACTTGGAGGGAGACTGTTTGGTTAACTTTTACTTATTTCCTCTAATTTTTTTTTTTTCAGAGTTAGACCCCTCATCCTCCTCACCTTAACCCCACCATCTCTATTTCTCTGGGGCCTCATCGGAGCTTTATCTCTATGTAATTATAATTTTTACCTGGTTGTAATCAGGTGTCCTACTTTTTCACTTAATGATATTTCAAAGACAGCTTCCCCGTATCGCGTCAGGTTTGAAGGTTACACAGTAGCCCACCGAGTGGCCGCTGTGTGACTCACGTAACTATTACCTGACTGCCGGACAGTAGGACCTAGCTGCTGGGGCTGCTTCTGCGGCTGTAAATGTCTCAGTACTTGGAGCTTTTTTCTTCGTTCGCGTTACTCCCCGAGGATCCGGTCCCTGGGGTGGGATTGCGGAGTCGAAGGGTCGGGTTACTCTGGTTTCATTCTGCCAGGTTGCCTTTCGGGAAGATGGGGCCGAGGCAGGTGACGCATGAACGTCCACCTGCCCTGTCGCCACACATCTCGTGCCCGGCTGGGTGCAGGGATGGAGAGAGGTGGCAGCACGCAGCCTCGGCTTCCAGACACCGAATTTCCGAGGTTACCGGGCCCTGAGCCGGGCCCTGTGGTCTTCAAACCAGCCCACATGCCCCACATGGTAGAGCAGAGGCGGGGCCCGCAGGGCTGGATGGAGGGTGTCCCAGGAAGGAGGTTTCCCCACAGGCAGAGTGAGATGTGCAGCGGGGCCACGCTGTCCGTGTCCCGTGGGGGCTGTGGCTTCGGGCACGTGGGAGGGACAGGGCAGAACCAACACTGACCCTGCCGAAACCGGCCTGGGCAGCATCTCCCCTCTCCTGAGAGCGGTGCAGGGGACACTGCACACCCAGCTGCCGACAAGCAACGTGTGGAGGAAGATAAATGGAGGGGTCCTTAATCCCAACTTCTTTCCATAATTAAGTTCTGAAATCACAAGGAGCAGAACCCTGGTTTTGGCTGAGCAGATGGGTGGGCTCCGGGTGAACGCTGGCATGGGGCCCCGGGGATGGGGGTGAGGGGGCATGCCGGCCCGGCCAGCAGCTCCGGAAGACCCCTGTGCGCCGTCCAGCCAGGAGGTGCTCTGTTCCTGGGGTCTGCTCCCAGGGGGCCTTCCGACACAGACACCGTGAAGTGAGAGTTCTCAGCCTCCGGCAGGCTGGGTCCTGGCCGCTCCCCAGTTCTGACTCCCCCTTGCCAGGATTTACTTCCACTCTCCTGCACAGCATCACCAGAGCCAGGGGCAGCTCGGGTGGCCAAGCTCGCCTTGAGAAGGCTCTGCAGCATTTGCCCAGTGCTCTGTGAAACCATGACATCCGCTCGTCCCCTTGCTCAGCACCTGCGTAGGACGCCCACGACGTACCAGGTTCACGGCTGGGCATGGGGATGCAGGACAGGGAGCTTCCTGGCCCGGCCGAGGAGGGCCTGGACACGCTGAAGCCCCGAGGCTCAGGTCCCCTGCACCTTCAGAGACAAGCAGCCAGCAGCCCTCCCTGCTTGGGTTCTGCCGCATTTTGGGAACTGACAAACACCAAAGCCCAGGGCCTCACCTGAAGATCCTCAACCACACTGGGCCGGAGGAGGGAGCTGGGGGAGGGGGCCGGGGTCTCTGTTCTCCGTCCTCCTCCGAGGAGCCTTCCAAGACTCTAGACTCCCTGGGCCACCCCCGCCTCAAGCTAGAGTGGGGGTCCTCTCAAGCCTGACTGAGGTTTGTCCCTACCTTCTCTTCTCGTACCCATTCCGCCCCAGTGGAGGAAGCCCACTCCCCACTGTGCCCCCCCCCTCCTCCCACCGGCTGTGCCTCCCTTCTCCCCTGCAGCCTGGCTTCTGCTCCCAATTTCTCCTTCCTGGAGGACCCCTACCTTTGTCACCCTGCTCTTGGAGGCCAGGTCTTGCCTCCTGCCCCAAGGCTCCCACTCCCTGCCCCATACTTGCCCACTCGCCTTGTTCCTCATTAGCTGCAGAGATTAGGTTTCTGAGCAACCTGCTTCTTTCAGCAGAAAACCCAGACACCCTCCTCCCCAGCCCTGCGGAGCATGGCTTTCATCGTGGCTGCCATCGTGGTCCTTACTTCTCGGCTCTGTAGGAACCATGAAGGTCTCCAGCACTCCCCAGTTCTTAGTAGTTTAGGAGGCTGGGAAGGGTGAGGATGGGACGGGGTTAGAAACAGGAGTGGGTCCCCCTGTCCCCAGCTCCCCGCCACTTCCTTGGGGCCTGGACATAGATGTCACCTCCACCTTGTTCCGGACAGGAACCCTTTAATGATGGAAAATGGATAGAGTCCCCCACTTCTCCTGTGAGCAGAGTAGGGCTGGCGGGGGTGCGGGGCAGGTAGGTGGGGTGCATCTCCCCACCGGTATCTCCCAGGGAGGGTGAAGGATGTGGGGAAGGGTGCGAGTTCATGGTCCAAGGGCCACCGGACTCAATCACACCAAGAACCTTTGTCTTTGCCCCTCAGTTCGGGCAGTCCCGTGTTACTTACCTGCACCCCCTCCCAGGGCCCTGTGTATAGCGATCGTCAGACGGGGCCGGACAAAATGGTGGCAGAAGCCCAGCAGCCCTTGCCTTGCCGTCTTTCCCCAGGAGCCTAAGGCCGGCGAGCGTGCCTGAGACTGGGGTCAGCACCCCTCAGAGCACAGCTCCCCTCCCTCCCCGGTTTATTCCTGCCCTGCTGTTTCCTGAGCTCTCTGAGTCCTTCCACAAGCGAGGGCGCTGAGCCTTCCCTGGCACTGCTGACCACTAGAGCCGCCCCACACGTGGGACATGGTATCCACATCGGACCTGGCGCTGCCAACAGGTGTTGACGGGCTGTGAGTGAGATCTCTCCTCCTGCCTCCCACCCCCCGCAGATGCAGCACTGGCACTTTAGTGCCCCGGGGGGTAGAAGGGCTGTTGGGGTCACAATCGGACTGTGTGGCACCCCCGGCACCCTAGCCCGGGCGTCTCCTCTTGCCTGTCTCCTCCCGCCCGTCCGCACCTGCCTGGGATTGGGAACTGTGGACAAGGGGGAAGCTTCCACATGGGGGCCGCCTGCATTGCACCAACCCACGCGATGCCACGGCCCCCAGACCAGCCCACACGATGCCATGGCACCCAGACCCGTTTCTGCTCTTGAAAGTGGCACTAGGGGCTGTCGGACGGATGGGCATCCTGAAGCCCCTCCGCGAACAAAGCCAGGGTCAGCCTGTGCCCCCGCAGCCCTGGCACATGGGAGGCACGTGAAGAAACGGAATCCAGGGGGCTGCATTTCTTCTCCAATGGCCTAAGGCAGAGCTCCCTTGGGGGCTCCTTGCCAGAGCTTTCCGAACCGGGTCTGGCCCCCGCCTGAGCGGCCTCTCCGGCGATGCTGGGGCCGTCTCCTATCCTGTTCTCCCTCGCCACTTGAAAATGCCTGCGCAGTTGTTGCTGGCGTGAACAAACGCTTTGCTTCATGGTTTTCATAAAACTAGACATCATTCTGTAGGTGCCTCATCCAGGAGCGCCCATCTCCTCATTAATTAGACAAGTCCCCTCTCCCACCACTGGCTGAGGGGAAAGGCGGCCAGCAGGTCTAGGCGACCCTGGGGCTCTCGGCCTTGACAAAATGAGCTAGAGGTGGCCAAGTCTTGAGCAAAGGGATTCAGACCCAGAGAATGCTGCTGCGGCCTGGCCCCAATGGCTGGAAGAAGAAGGAAAGGAGGGGAAGGGACCGAGGATAGCAAGCTGGGCAGGACAGGGAGCGCAGGGCTCTGTGAGGCACCTCCATGGGCCTGGGGGTGCTGAAGCTGTGTCCAGACCCCAGACCGGCTCGGGGTGGGTTTTCAGACTCCCGGGGGTGCCCATCCTGAACTGCCCAGCGGAGAAGAGGCCCGAGACCCCGGGCCCCCAGATCCCAGGCCTCAGGAAAGGAAGACACTAAATCCTCATTATAAGGCTTTTTAAATGCACAGACAGGATATTAGCGTTGAAACAGCTTCTATTACTCCAGGGCAAACTTTAAAAAACATAATATTTATAGAAAACCTCATTCAGCTCGCCCTGTTTGCTCTTTATTTCTCCTGCAATTACTGCTAATCTGCAGGGTTTTGCTTTGGCATCTCCGCCTGTTGCCAGTCAATTACAAAGCCACCCACTGGCATCCCCCACCCCCAGCCAGCCCCAGGCTGCAGGACTGAGCCCTGCTCCCAGTTCCCTCCTCCTCCTCTTCTTCCTGCACAGGAGCAAATGCCAGCCAGCCATCCAGGTGCTCACACACCCGGGGCCGGGCCTTTCTCCCAAGGCTACCTGTCTGACCACACGTCTGTCTGTCCGAGGAGCCCGCTTCGCTGAGGTCTGGCGGCTTCCGGCCGCCAATGTTCCTGGACCCTAAACTTGCACGTGGCCACCTGTGCACCTGTGAGCTGAGCCCAATAAGTCGGTCCCCTGCCTGCTCTGGGCCACAGCCCCATCAACCACCATGTCACACTGCTGCCGCCGCCGATGGACATGCCACCACCAACTTGCCCCCTTCCTCCCTCCTTCCACACCCCCTTCCTTCTTTTCTCCAACCATCCAGCCATCCAACCAGCCATCCGTTCATCTCCCAAGTGTTCGCTGAGCTCCCCCCGGCCCCCCACACAGCTAGAACAGCAGTGCAGACGCATCGCCTGCCCACACACAGTGCCCAGTCTGGGGGTGCCAAGCGTAAGAGAGGATTGAAGTTCAAGGCTTAAGGAAGACCTCGCGGGGGCCCCACCGGGTGCACAGGGTTGGATGTCACACGGGGACCAGGGAGAGGTGGGAGGGGAGACCCCGCAGGAGCACACGCCCTGAGGCCAGCAAGGGCAGGAAAGCCTTTGGGGGCAGAACTGGTTCCAGTCCTGGCTCCACCTGGGGCAGCTAAGTGATGCTGGACACCCCCTCAGCCTGCGTTTCCTCCTTGCACATCCTGTAGGATATGGGGGAGGAAGGCGGACCCAGGCCACCAGCGGCACGGGCCACACAGCAGGTGCGGACTCCGTCCCATAGCAGGGAAGCCAGAGATGCCCCCAAAGCAGGTGGTGGGCCTCTCTCACAGAGCAGTGGTGAACCTCACTGTGGGGCACCCCCCACGGCTGGGCCGGAAAGGCCAGGGGCTGCTGGACCCTTCTGCACCCAACCCCTGCTTTACCACGGCCGGGCCTCTGGCCCCAGCTCATCGTTGTCTCCCTTCACTGTGAACTGCGGGCTCCAACTTCACCAGCTCTAAAGTGGGAGCAACAGTAACTCCAAGGTCCCCTTGAACATTGTGCGCAGAGCACGGGAAGACGTGTGGTCAGCTGGGTGACCCTCAGCTCAGGGCCACCTGGGGATTCATGGGAGGGAAGGCTGCAGAGGACTTCAGAGGACACTCTGTGACCAGGCCCTGCTCTGCCCCTTGGAATCTAGCGCACAAGTTTCTGGAGCCCTGGACAAGTGGCAGTCACAATGTGGGCATCAGAAAAGACTGAGCAAGACCCAGTCAGAGTCCTGGAGGGAGCTGCTGGAGCAGGAGAGATGGCAGATAGCACCCTCGGACCAGTGCATGGGGGTGCAGAGGAAGGAACACCACCTTGCTGTGGGGTGGTCAAGGAAGGCTTCCTGGAGGAGGTGACATCTAAGCTACCTGGCTCTTGACATGCTGCAGCCCCTCCTGTCTCCCTCCCAGTAGGCTTATCCTGAAGGGAAGGGAGGAGCCAGCTGATGGGGGAGAATGATGGGGGACCTGATGGGTAGGGTGTTTTAGGAGGAACACACCCAGGGAGGGGGCAGCTCAGTGTGCCTGCACCACAGGGGTCATGGGAAGGTGGAGGAGCTGCAGGAGCTGAGGCTGGGACTAAGCAGGCCCCAATGGAAAGAACTTTGTGCTCCAGGCTAAGAAAGTTAGACTTGAGCCGCTGGGACAGAAGGGCATGATGGCGTGACCCTGGCAGCCAGGGTTGGAGGCTGGGCCTGGGGCAGGGAGGAAGGGGGCGGAGGGAAATGGCAGAGCCCATGGGGCTGGCTGGTACAGGGAGTGGGAGGGCCTCCTGCAGTCCGTAGGACAAAGAAGGAAAAGCTGGTCAGAAAAGAACTGAGCAGCTTTGGCTGGCTGAGTCTCAGGAGCTCGGGGACCTTAGGGGATGTGTGGGTCTGGGGCTGCCATGTCCCAAGTTGGGGTGGGGGGCGTGGCTCGAGGAGGCGGATCTAGGACAGGCGATTCCGTGCATGCCACCTGTGCCCACTGTTCTTTCCACAGCATCAGTCTCCAGCCTGGAGTGGAGCCTGGCTCGGGAAGATGAGATGGGGAGGCTCTCCCAGGCAGGCTTCACCGCTGTCCTAAAACGGCCTCAAAGATTCAGCGAGGGAACATTCCTGCACATCCCCAGGGACTGCCAGGGAGTGTGGGCGAGGACAGACAGCACCGGCGGAGGGAGGCGGTCCTGGGAGGCAAGACCCCAGAGGAGCTTGCAACCCCGTGGGAAACAGAGTGCCCACTCTGCCCCCACCCAGTGCCCTGGGAGCATCTCCGGCCCTTGCCAGGCTCCTAAGGGACTTCCAGGAGGCAGCTCACAAATGCCAGGCTGGTGCCGCCAAGAGTCGAGATGCAGAGAGGAATGTGTTCTGCCTGCACGTTCTGGGACAGTGTCACCTAGGCAGTGCCCCCTGAGGCTGGCCTTGAAGAAGGAGGAATTCGCAGAGCACACAGGAGCTTGGCTACTGGTGGGTGGGACAGCCAGGGCATTTTCAGCAGAGTGAAAGGCCTTTGCAAAGGATGGAGTCCTGGAGGCTCTGGGCACACCCTGACCCCAGTTCTGCTTGGACTGGGAGTGGGGTCCGCAGGACGCAGCAGAGCTTAGCCTGTGACTACTGCCGGGAGGCTGACCACAGTCGTTCTGGCTCCCAGTGGCCACTGCTCCTTTCTCAGTGGCTGCCTGGCCTCTCCTGCTGACTCCAGCTGCTCAGGGTGGGCTCCACAGCACCTGTTCCCAGGTAAGTCCCTCCCAGTTGGGGTCAGCCCTTGAGCGCTTTCCCTGGAGTTGGGGACAGGCTGTGGCCCTGGAGAACGAGGCTGCAGGACAGGCTGAGGGCCGCCGGGAAGAAGCACCAAGACGTGGGGAAGCCCACAGCCTGGGAAGTGCTCAGGCTGGGGCCACTGGGCTGGGCCCAGGGGAAATGTTCCCCTCAAAGGAAAGCACAAAATTCACATAGATTTCCAAACCATGTCCATGGGAGCCTGGAGGCCAATGACCGTGGGAAAAACACACACACATACACACACACACACAGGCACACACACGCACACAGGCACGCGCACACACCCGGCCTCTCCTTCCAGTTCAGCCCAGCTTAACTGAAGGATGCGTTTCTCCTCACCCTGCAGTGGGGGTGCTTCCTGCCTTGCCTCCCACTGCCCCTTTCCCAGGGCTGGCTGAGACCCCCCACCCCCCTCTGGCCTGTGCTACCGTCATTTCCTTTGCCAAAGTAAGGGCAAGGAGGGGCTGTGCTGGCTTGCGAGGCTTCCTCTCACCAGGGCCCCTAGGCTTCCTGGGTCCCCCCACCCCCTCTCTGAGAGCACTGGGGCTGTTGGCTGGGGGCTCACATTTATGTTCCCCATTATTCTTTCCAAGATCCAGTTTCCCTACCTGATTTTGTGGCTCAGGGAGGAGGGGAGGGAAGAAGGGAGTGGATAAGATGGGGGGTTGGGTGTGCTGGGTCTTGGGAGCCACCTGAATTTTGCCCTGGGGATTTGAGGAAGAGCCAGGCTGGGAAGCGGGGAGAGGGGGACAGATAGGTCACTCCATGCAGGGCATCAGAGTCTCTGCCCAGTCCCTCTCTGACCCCCCTGCCCCCACAGGCAGCACTTGGCAGGTGGGGACAGCCCTTAGCCCCGCACCCTGCTGGCTGGGGGGGTAGGGGGGAGGTATGGAGGGGGCACTTGCCGGCAGGGGGAGGGGGGCACTCTGCGCTTCCCCACATCTCAGCCCCAGGTCTGCGGGAGCCAAGAACGTGACTCCAAGAACGTGACTCCACTCGGCGGTCCACGCTTGGTACATACCCAAAAATACATCATCGCAGACCCCTGGCTCCAGGGCAGGCAGGCACGCAGAGGTGGGGAGGTGGGGAGGGGGCCCACCTGGCACTCAGGGGGCCCACCTGGCGCTCAGTTCAGCAGGCACTTGCCACTGGGTTAAGAAGTGCGGCTCTCCTCTCTGCTGCCCTGTCTCTCTGCTCTCTCTGCTCGCTCTACTCTACTCGCTGCCAGTCCTCTCCCTTCCCTCCTCTCCGGGTTTATTTCCCAGGGTGTTCAGCTCTGTGCTTGCCCTGGGGTCAGAGTTGAGCACCCCATGCAGGGGGGAGGCTTGCTCAGGGGTGGACGTGGACTCCCCCAGCCTGACAGGTCTGTGGGGCCCTGGGAGCGGAAGGGGGACTTGTCCTGAGGTTGGAGAAAAGGTGCACCCGCTGGGAGAGGGTAAAGTGCGGTGGCTATCTGGGGACTCTAGAAGGTCCCTCCAGCTTCATTGGGTGGGAAGGTGGGAGTCGGCAAAGGCAGGAGATGCGACCTGCCCCAGCCCCCAGCCCCAAGGCTGTAAGGCAGCGGGGGGGGGGGGGGG
>NW_024424897.1:3242258-3244005 GCF_017311325.1 Ursus maritimus | reverse complement strand
TACTGCCGGGAGGCTGACCACAGTCGTTCTGGCTCCCAGTGGCCACTGCTCCTTTCTCAGTGGCTGCCTGGCCTCTCCTGCTGACTCCAGCTGCTCAGGGTGGGCTCCACAGCACCTGTTCCCAGGTAAGTCCCTCCCAGTTGGGGTCAGCCCTTGAGCGCTTTCCCTGGAGTTGGGGACAGGCTGTGGCCCTGGAGAACGAGGCTGCAGGACAGGCTGAGGGCCGCCGGGAAGAAGCACCAAGACGTGGGGAAGCCCACAGCCTGGGAAGTGCTCAGGCTGGGGCCACTGGGCTGGGCCCAGGGGAAATGTTCCCCTCAAAGGAAAGCACAAAATTCACATAGATTTCCAAACCATGTCCATGGGAGCCTGGAGGCCAATGACCGTGGGAAAAACACACACACATACACACACACACACAGGCACACACACGCACACAGGCACGCGCACACACCCGGCCTCTCCTTCCAGTTCAGCCCAGCTTAACTGAAGGATGCGTTTCTCCTCACCCTGCAGTGGGGGTGCTTCCTGCCTTGCCTCCCACTGCCCCTTTCCCAGGGCTGGCTGAGACCCCCCACCCCCCTCTGGCCTGTGCTACCGTCATTTCCTTTGCCAAAGTAAGGGCAAGGAGGGGCTGTGCTGGCTTGCGAGGCTTCCTCTCACCAGGGCCCCTAGGCTTCCTGGGTCCCCCCACCCCCTCTCTGAGAGCACTGGGGCTGTTGGCTGGGGGCTCACATTTATGTTCCCCATTATTCTTTCCAAGATCCAGTTTCCCTACCTGATTTTGTGGCTCAGGGAGGAGGGGAGGGAAGAAGGGAGTGGATAAGATGGGGGGTTGGGTGTGCTGGGTCTTGGGAGCCACCTGAATTTTGCCCTGGGGATTTGAGGAAGAGCCAGGCTGGGAAGCGGGGAGAGGGGGACAGATAGGTCACTCCATGCAGGGCATCAGAGTCTCTGCCCAGTCCCTCTCTGACCCCCCTGCCCCCACAGGCAGCACTTGGCAGGTGGGGACAGCCCTTAGCCCCGCACCCTGCTGGCTGGGGGGGTAGGGGGGAGGTATGGAGGGGGCACTTGCCGGCAGGGGGAGGGGGGCACTCTGCGCTTCCCCACATCTCAGCCCCAGGTCTGCGGGAGCCAAGAACGTGACTCCAAGAACGTGACTCCACTCGGCGGTCCACGCTTGGTACATACCCAAAAATACATCATCGCAGACCCCTGGCTCCAGGGCAGGCAGGCACGCAGAGGTGGGGAGGTGGGGAGGGGGCCCACCTGGCACTCAGGGGGCCCACCTGGCGCTCAGTTCAGCAGGCACTTGCCACTGGGTTAAGAAGTGCGGCTCTCCTCTCTGCTGCCCTGTCTCTCTGCTCTCTCTGCTCGCTCTACTCTACTCGCTGCCAGTCCTCTCCCTTCCCTCCTCTCCGGGTTTATTTCCCAGGGTGTTCAGCTCTGTGCTTGCCCTGGGGTCAGAGTTGAGCACCCCATGCAGGGGGGAGGCTTGCTCAGGGGTGGACGTGGACTCCCCCAGCCTGACAGGTCTGTGGGGCCCTGGGAGCGGAAGGGGGACTTGTCCTGAGGTTGGAGAAAAGGTGCACCCGCTGGGAGAGGGTAAAGTGCGGTGGCTATCTGGGGACTCTAGAAGGTCCCTCCAGCTTCATTGGGTGGGAAGGTGGGAGTCGGCAAAGGCAGGAGATGCGACCTGCCCCAGCCCCCAGCCCCAAGGCTGTAAGGCAGCGGGGGGGGGGGGGGG
>NW_024424897.1:3200353-3242248 GCF_017311325.1 Ursus maritimus | reverse complement strand
GGGGGGGGGGGGGGGGGTGCCTGGCAAGGCTGCCGAGCAGGGAGGAGGCCAGCCAAGAAGTGCAGTGGTGTGTTGGGGTGTAGGGGGGCCACAGGGTAGAGGTGCTGGGGGTGGGGCTGCCCCCACATGTGCTGCCCACATCTGTCCTGCCTCAGACCTCCATGCTGCCCTCCCCCCGCACCCCTGTGCTGCTGGGGGTGCGGCGTGGGAATCCAGCCTTCTGGGATTCCACCTCAGCTGCCTATCACTTCAAGCCAGGCCGTCTGCTAGCCAGAGGCCACCTAGGGACCCAGGCCATTCCACCCAGGCTGTCACCCCCTTTTGGAAGGGATGAAAACGAGGAGAAAAATGGAAGCTGTTCTTTCTATACTTCTTAGGGTCTCTGCCAGTGAGGGAAACTGAGGCCCAGAGGCTGCACGTGGGGATCCAGTCCCACACACTGGAGAGTGATAGCAGGTGGCAGGCCTCCTGTCATTCTCGGCCGTGGGCTGGCAGCCAGAGGGGGACGTGTGGGCTGCTGTCTTCAGGCTGGGAGCGGACAAGAACCACCTCTGACAGCTCAGCACTTCTCTGGACCACGCGGTGGCTTTTGGCCTGGGCAAGAAGCGCCTCCCACCCTGCTAAGGCCAGCCGTGGGAAGGTGGGGGGGGGGCACAGGGAGGTTCACGAGTGGCCTCAGTGGGGACCACCCCATCCCTGCTCCATCACCCCTACCCGAAGGGGATCTGGCTGAGCTGGAGGAAGGCTGGACGGGGAGCCTCTGGCTTGGCACCCTGGCTCCCCTCAAGGCCCGGCTGTGGCTCCCCAGCAGGGTGAGCTTAAGGGAGGCGCCAGACGGCACCAGACTTGGAGTTTCTGGGGTCAGTAGGATGCTGGTGGGCATGGAGAAGGGGCTCGGGGGGCAGGGTTGTGTGCTTACATTGCACACTCTAGAACTGTCTTCCAAAACCTCTCCCAAGCTACAAACACTGGGGGACGGGAAAGGAGACTCTCAGAGAAGGCTTCACTCCCCGGGGACCCGCTGCCTGACTTAGAGCGGGTCTAACATCTTCTCAGCCCCCTGGTGGCGCAAGCACTTAGGAGCCACCCCATGCCAAGCAGCGAGTCGGGTCAGAGGGTCCAGAGGCCCGAGGGCCACGGAACCCAGCTCTGCCATTCACAGCCCTGCTCTGAGCCTCAGTTTCCTTATTTCTAAATGGCGGTGATAGCACCACCCCTGCTCCTTGGGGGCTTTGAACATCAGAAGGGACTGATCAAATGGCCCATGGTCAAATGACACTCAAAAAAAGCACCGCTGGACTGAGGGAGAGAGACTGACCCAGGAACAAGACATTGGGGCTGAATGTGGCTTGTGGAAGAGTCTGGGGTCCTACACTTTTCAAAAGGCCAGAACTCCAGGCGTGGCGAGGGAGCAATGCCCCACGCCCACCCCACGTCCCTGGCGTCCTTCTCCGGGTCCAGACTGAGGTAGATGAGAAGCCACACCCTGTGGACACAGCTCAGGGCTGGAACCTGGTCACATGTCCTCTGGGCTTGTCCAGAGAACCCTCTGGAACTGGGCTGTGGACTCAGAAAGCTCCCAGGGACCACAGAGCCCACCACTGATGGTTTTGAGCTCCTATCTTTACTTTCCGTGGCACCCAGCCTGCTCATGTGGCCTCGCCACTGCGCTTGGACATGCTGTCTCTGCTCTGGGCAGATGGGCAGCTCCAGGAGGTCAAGGGCTCTGCCATGCCCCCATCTAGCCAGGCAGCCTGCGTGGGGCTGGGCACACAGAAGGTGCCTGTAAAAGGGGGCAGAGTAGAGAACTTGAAGTTACTCAGCCTGGCTAAGCTGCCTTTACTGGGGGTGGGGGTGTCTCCTCGTAGGGAGAACGAAGCAGTCACCTCTACGGTCTGGCTCTCCCAGCCCAGCATCCAAAGGCCTCTGGACTGGAGGGCTTGGGGGACTTTGCGCCACACCTCTGGGGAGTAAGTGGGGAAGTCTGCTCCCCTCTGTTCCCCTTTTGACTGCTCACCCTTTCTTGAATGCTGCTCTGTCCCCAGAAACCTGACGATGCTACCAGAGGCTGCCCCAAATAAAGCACATGTCTCCTGGCATCCTCCGAACTCTGGGGTGGCCACACCAGCTCCCCTTCTGGAAAGATGGGCTCAGACGGCAACATCTCGCGAACAGGGCCTGTGCCGACCTAGGATCTAGGATGCCTGCTCTAAAAACCCACCCGTGTGCATACGTGGGCAAGCAGGTGCCACATACACACAGAGTGGCATGCATATCTGCATGGACACATATACACTAATGCACAAGGCCCTCTCTACACACACGTGTGCACGCACACACACACCTACATGCCAACCCTGCCCCCATAAACGTACCCGTGTGGCACACACATCGGAGTGACCCCCCCCATTGGCGGGCCACTTCTGCACATGCCCTGGGGCCGTTCAGTTGGTCAGCTGACAGGGGATGTCCCGGCGCCCCATGTGGAGATGGGGCCCTGCACCTGGGCTGGGCAGTGACATCTGCCACAAATTCCGTCCACGACCCCCCAGGCTGGTGGCATGAATGCAGCATCCTTTGGTCAGAATGCCAGCGGTTATCAATAAATGATGAGGGGAGCAAGGGGAAAGGGGCTGGGAGCAGCTGCCCCCCCGAGGGGAGTGGGGAGGGGATTCTAAGGGCCGCCGCGACTCTCCGGACTGTGGACCCATTCCAAGCCAGCTGCTCTGCGGCAGTGCCCCTCCAGCACAGCAATAAAGCAAACACCACTTTCAATAATTCAGCAGCAGGAGAGAGGATTTAGGAAGGAAAAGCTCAACCCGGCATTAGGAGAGGGGGCCAGAGGGGCCAGAGCAAGGGGGCGGGGAGAGTGGAAGGAGGCAGGGAGGGCCAGCGAGGGCCAGGGGAGGTGGGCCGGACTTCAGATTCTTCTTCCTGAGCAGTGACATATGGTGGCCGCCGAGCCCCGCCTCCCACGACAAGCCCGGGAAGCCCCCTGGCTCTGCAGACTCTGGGCACGGTGAGGGAATGCAGGCAGCCCACCCATCGTGGGCCAGTTGTCTTCCCCAGAAAGCTCTTCTCCAGGCAGCCCCCGAGATCTGGTCCCCAGGACTCGTCACATGGATCTTAGTGGACCTGAGCCCCCCCGCTTTGTCTTCTACAGGCCAGCCCTCCGAGACACGCCATCTGGCTGCCTGAAGCTTCCTATCTGGGCGAATAGCCCTGGCCCCATGGCCATCTCCCTGGGGATGTCCCCTGAAATGTCCCCCTGGCTCACGGCAGCCACCTCCAAAGTGAACCCCACGTTCCAGGGAGGCTCCATCTGACCAAGTTTTACCTCCCATTATCTGGGAACATGCTTTTTACTCATGCAATCCACAGAAAAAAGCAGATTTTGAGGGCAACCGCTTATACCTAGCATGACCACACCCTCCAGCATGCCTGGGACACCCCTGGTTTACACCGTCATTAGGAGGAGGGCCCCCAGCTTGGATGGTAAGTTACTTGGTCACTGTGTCCCCCCAGCAAAGTCATACACTGAAGCCCTGCCCCTCTGTGCACTGGTGTTTGAGGGGGGCTTTGGGAGGTGATTATAGCTGGATGAGGCCATGGGGGGTGGGGCCCCTATGATGGGATAAGCGCCCTAATCAGACTCACAAGAGAGCTTCCTTCCTGCCTCAGCTTCCCGCCACATGAGGGCGCGATGTGAAAACTACTGTCTGCGGTTCAGGAGTGAGCTCTCATCGGAACCCGACTGTGCCGGTGCCCTGGTCTTGGACTCCAGCCTCCGGAGCTGCGAAGAATACGTGTCTGTTGTTTCAGGCTCCCCAGTCCGTGGACTAAGACAGTCCTCTAATCACATCAAACTCACCGTTAGTTAAAACCTCTAAGTCTTCCTCCTCTTACACCCATCCACTTAGAATTTTTGGACCCAAGAGCAAGATTTTACATTAATTCTTATTAAGTGTAGTTAAATTTCATCTATGCTTCTAGCCAGGAGACCAGGCAATCTATCGCTTAGTCCTCTCAACTTCAAATTGACTAGAATCTGATCACCATGCCTGTGACACACTTACGTCAATCACCGATAAACCTCATCACTAGGACAGGGCTGAGAGCAGAGCCTTGCGGCATACCACCAGGGACTGCTCAGGAGCCAGCATTCTTTGGAAATAGTCATTCAGGCAATTCTGAAGCACCTAATCATAATGTTATCCAGTCCTTGATTAGAAGAGGGGATGGCCAGGCTGGACCTAATTGAGGAGGTGATCTTTAGATCAATCTGGAGGAGTCGAGGAAAAGAGCCCTAACGTGCTCCTGGGAGAGGGAGCACCCCAGGCAGAGGCCCTCTCACAGGATGTGCCTAGCTATTCAGAGAATGGGCAAAACGGTCCATGAGCTGGAGTCATGAGAATGAGGCGGAGCAGTAGGAGAGGTGGTCAGAAGAGTGATGGGGCCAGATCACATGAGGTCTTACATGGGAGGGTATTGTGAGAACTCTGCCTTTCTCCAAGAGAACGGGGAGCCATAGGAAGATCTGAGCAGAGGAGGGGCACGGTCCAACTTAGACTTTAAAAGCATCATCATCACCCCCAGTAGCACATTCCTAAAAAGACAGGGAGGGCTAGATCACTTCCACTCACTCTGAAGATTTCTTCAGAGTCAGTGCCCACTGAGAAGTGGGGATGACTTCTTGACCTGATTAGGCGGAAATCGAGGAGGGGGAGAGGAGCACATGCACCTTGAAACGGGAGGAGGAAAAACTCAGACTCTGCCAGTTTGTTGGGAGGTGCTGGGGCTCAGCCGGCCTCGGGGAAGCCACTCAGCATTCTGGGCAGTGATCTCTTGCCTGGCCTGCACAGAGCAGCTGCAGAAACTGTAGAGACTCTGCTCCTGTCCTCATTCCTGGGTCCCCCTTCTTCCCTCTCCCTGCAGCTCGTCGGCAACTGTCAGCGAGCTGGCAGGCTGGACACCCAGCGAAGGAGCCGTGAGATTTCCTGCTGGTTTTGGCAGAGATCACATGTGCTGTGTGCCGAGTCCCGGCACAGGAATAACAGGGCAAGTCCTGAGAGACGGAGCTGCAGGGCAAGGGAATACCTGTGGAGGTGAGGTGGGCCTCCACTTTTGAGTGGTTTTGCCTTTGTTCCCACAGACCTCCTGGAGGTGGCCCCAGCAATGGCAGAAACCAAGGAGTTCCCCACCTGGGGGGAATGACTGCCAGAGCATCGGTCTGGTTGGTTCAGTGTATCCCAAGCACCGAGCACAGTGCCTGGTACACAGCAGGTGCTCACGGACATGTGCTGACGGGGTCCCTGCGCTGCTCCAGACCTGTCCCTACACAGGAGGATGTGGGGTGGGGGCGGCGCCCTGGCTGTAGTCTGCTGGCTGGGGTGGAGGGGGAGGGTGATGTGGAAAAGTCAACTTAAGGAGTTAACTTAATGATAAATATTTATTATATAAAGTATAACTTAGCAGAAAAACAATTTCTAAGTTGCTTAAAGCAAGTGTACGGTCACCAGGCTCCAGTATCCGGTGTCTGCCCGCAGCGGGAGTCAGGAGCAGGGGTGTGACGGCTCAGAGGAGAGAAGCAAAGTGCCAGCAAGACCCAGGCTGGCTGGAGGAGTGCGGGGGGTGGCCCTGGTGCTCAGGAGAGGGTGGAGGGACCCAGAAGCAGAGGGAGGAGTGGCTGAGTCGTCTGTGCTGATTTCTCCTCTCCAGCCACCCCGCCAAGGCCAGCGAGGCCCTAAAGTGTAACCACCACGTTGCCAGGGACCTGCGTGGTGAGCAGACACAGACACTGATCTTAGCCATCGATGGGAATAAAATCTGCCTCTGTTGGGACTTTCCCCCCAGAGACCACCTGCCCTTCCGTCAGCGTCAGTGAGGGCCAACAGGATCACAAGGTGTGGGCCGCCAGGCCGGCCTTCACCCCATCGAGGGCAGATATCCAAGTGCCTGGAAATGCATAGGCCCCTCCCATCGTGGCTTCTGTCCTATGAGGATCACGTCAAGGCCTCACCATCCCCCTTCTCTCCCCCCAGAGAGCTCTCCCCGTGCTCCCCCGGGCACGTTCCTTGGGCAGAGCTCTCCACCCTGGAGCAGGTGGGGCGGCTGTGAAGTCTGAGAGAGAGAGAGATGTGTGTCTTGCTCTCTGCACCGTGACCTGCCTCCCGCTCCCCGAAACCAGATGATAAATTACTCTGCCCAAGCGGAACACGCCCGGGCAAGCCTCCTTTCCAACTGTAATTAATACCCTGGGGAAAACACAGACTCGGGGTTTTTATACTTTCGCACAAACACGCACGAGTACATGGACTCTGCTTTCTGTTACCCTCCAATCCTCTCTCAAATATTTAATGTCCTGCTTCTTTTATGGGTAGCACAAAACCACCCAGCTGGATATATCCTGAAAGCCAAGGAGGCATTGGGGACCCTTTCCAGTCCCTGTGACACAGAACGTGGGATTTGGGAGCTGACTTTCTGGGCCGTGGTGCTCGTGTGGCTGATGCAATATAGCTTTGGTCTTAGCAGAGTCAGAAAGGGCCATGGGTTTGGGTGAACTCTTTGTGGTCAACATTTCTGGGCATCTTCTCCTACTCTCTTCTTTCCATCATGGCAGCCTAACTAATGCATTAGTCCAAACACATGTATGCGTACCGATCAGAGAGCTCCAAACATCTGATGTTCCTTAAAAAGGCTCTACAATGAGTTAGGAGCTTTGTAAACCCATGAAACTACACAGCCAATGACTCTGCCAATGGAAATGCTTCCTTGAAGGAGAGGAGAGCCCTCACGGGCCAGGTGGGGTGGGGTGTTCTGTGTCCCATGCCGGTCAGTTGGCTTCTTTGGTGTGGCAGGTGGAGGCGTCTATGAGAAAGGCTCAGACACCGAAACTCAAAAAATCCATGCTCTCTTACCAGGAGCATCAACTTTGCTCAATGGAAGTTCTCAGGATGAAAAGAAAGCTTGGACAGCCAGGGCTATGGTCTGGCCACAGCCACTTGCAGCATGAGCCTGGACAGATCATTCGCCCATTCTAAGCCTCAGTGTTCCCATCTATAAGATGGACCCTGCTGTGAGGGTCAAATGGGTAACAGGTGTTGAATGTGCTGGTGGCTGTCTGAGGCCCTTGTAAGCTGGGGCAGATAAAGGTAAGAGTGTGGCTCCGTCCACGCCTAGACTGGCAGAGGAGGGTGTGAGGACTGGGATTTGGAAGAGCGTATGGCCTTGGCCTCAATGGGCCCTCCTCTCTGCTTGGTTTCTCTTGTTGGGCGAGGAGCACACTGTCTGCAGTACACCGTGACACACTTACACAGCAGGCAGCGGGGGTGCTGGGGGCTCTGGCTTCCCTTCTCTCCACTTTCTCACCTCCCCTCCCACTGAGGTACTGTTCCACTCCATATTCTTTACCGTCAAAATGTTCCTGAGAAGAGGTTCTGTGAAGAGCACACTGCAACCATCTTTCAGGAGCTAAGCTCCTGCTACCACAGATTCCTCCTCGTTGAGGAGAAGGAGGCCAATGTCAAGACAAATCGAACAATGGCATTTGTCTCTGTACCCAGACCGTGTGTTCCCAGGCCTACAAGCCTCGAACCGGGGCTGACTGAGAAGGGGAACGGGGACGAGGGCCAGGGGGATGAGGGCCAGGAATGGACCTGTGCGTCCTCGGGGCTGCCTGTGTGTGTGCACACGTGTGCGTCTCCAGACAGGCCCCGTGGTCACTGCACATGACAGGATCTGTGTTTCAACAGGAAGAAGTTTCCATTTCCAGTCAAGATGGAGAAATAGGGACTGACTGACGCTCCCACCTGGCACAACAGCAAACAACTCAGGAATGGTTTTCAAGACACAGGACAGCATACAAGGAAGGACAGGGGTCCCTGAGAGGCAGGAAACCATGGAGGGGAGCCCCCGTGGCTCACTGTGTGCAGAGCTTCCGGGCCAAGATGCAGGGACCCCAAGTAGAGCCTGGTGAGCTCCTTGAGCTGAGGAGTCAGGGCTGAGAGTCTGGGGACAGCAGGATGGCTGGACAAGAGTATAACAGAGTGCTGGAGAGGAGAGAGCTGGATGGAGGGAGACCCTGGAGAACCACAGAGCGTCCCCAGGAGTGTTCAGCTGAGTCCTAATCACCATGCATTGGAGGAAAAGCCCTGAGGCTCAGGAAAGAACCACATGAAAGGATTATGGGAAACTCTGCTCATGCACATGGGACCAGGAAAAGTGCATGTTCCCACCTGCCTGACCAGAACCCTTCATGGTTCGTGGAGCAACAGGGAGAGTGCTCAGAGGGCCTTGCCTTCGTACTGGGATTATTTGACCCAGACTAACCATGGCTCAGGCCCATCTAGCAAATCTTAGAAGTAAGATCTCAGAGAAGGGGGTCAAACTGTATGCAGGTAATTTAACCATTTCTAGAACAAAACTCAAGAATATTTATAGGAATAAAGTAGCCAGCACCCCACGAGGTAGAATTTACAATATCCAGCATCCAATCAAAGATTACTAGGCATGGGGCACCTGGGTGGCACAGCGGTTAAGCGTCTGCCTTCGGCTCAGGGCGTGATCCCGGCGTTGCGGGATCGAGCCCACGTCAGGCTCCTCCTCTATGAGCCTGCTTCTTCCTCTCCCACTCCCCCTGCTTGTGTTCCCTCTCTCGCTGGCTGTCTCTATCTCTGTCGAATAAATAAATAAAATCTTTAAAAAAAAAAAGATTACTAGGCATGCAAGAAATGAGGAGAAAAATCAATCATTTGAAACTGACCTGGAACTGACACACATTAGAATTAGCAGACAAGGATGTTAAAACAATTATAACTATATTCCACTTGTTCCAGAAATTAAGTAGAGACGTGTAAGATATATAAAAAAAATGTGCACATTGAACTTGTAGAGATATATACTACAACATCTGAGGTGGAAAAAAATACACTGGATGAAGTTAATGGCAGATTAAACACTGCAGAAGAAAATACTAGAAGGAATCAGAAAACAGGACACATTTTGTACAGAAGAACAAAGAAGGGAATGACAGCAGGCTTGGAGACCATGGGAGCCAGGAAGGCCCTGAGCCTTCATAGCACTGAAAGAAAAAGTACCTGTCAACCCAGATCTCCACACCCTGCAAAAACGTCTTCCAAAACAAAGTTGAAATAATGACTTTTTCAGACATACAAAAGCTGCAAGAATTTATCACCGGAAGATTGGTGCTATAAGAAACACTGAAGGGAGTCTTTTGCATAGAAGGGAAATGACACCAGATGGAAATATGGATCGGCACAAAGGAATGGTGATCACCAGAAATGGGAACTATATGGATAACCATAGGAGATTTTTTTTCTTATTACTTAAATCTCTTTAAAATACGACTATATAAACAAACAAATAAAAATAACATGTGTTGTAAGGTTTAAAACATATGTATATAAGGCCAGGAGGGAGAAATGGAAGTATGCTTACACTGCATGTGAAGTGGATTAACATCATTTGAAGGTAGACTGTAACCAGCTTAAAACCCCCATAAACTCTAAAGCAACCATCAACATAAAAAAACAAAGAGCTAAAACTAGTAAGTCAAGAATGGAAATAAAATGGAATACAACAATTTTAAGAACTCAATTCAAAAGAAAGCGAAAGAAAAAAATGGAAAAAGGATATAAAGAAAAATAGGAAAAACAAAAAATAGTGAGTGATAGACTTGCTTCACGTTTGAAAATCAACCAATCTAATTCATCAAATTAACAAACTAAAAGACAAAAAGATCTGATTATTTCAATAGACACGGGAAAAGAATTTAATAAAATTCAACATCCACTCTTAATAAAAACCAATAAAAACTCTCAGCATACTGGCAGTAGACTAGGGATGAAAAGGAATCTATGAAAAACCTACAGCTAACATCATAATTAACAGTCAGGGAATTACTTTCCCTTTACTATCAGGGAACACAACAAGGACATCTGCTCTCATAACACTCCTATTCAACAGTGTGCTGGAGGCTCTAGCCAGTGGAACAAGGCAACAAAAAGGAATAAAAGACATCCAGGTTGGAGAGGAAAAAGGAAAACTGTCTTCATTCACAAATAACATGATCAGCGATAGAAAATATGATGAAATCTACAAAAAACTACTAGAACTAGTAGGTAAGTTTGGTAAAGATGCAGGATACAAGATCAATATACACAAGTTTTTAAAAAATTTCTATACATTAGAAACAATCAGATATTGAAGGAAAAAAATACCATTTAAAGTGGCATAAAAATAAAATATACTTTAGGGTAAGTTTGACAAAAGATGTGTGAGGCCCATATGCTGAAAAGTGCAAACCACTGATGAGAGAAATTAAAGAAGTCTTAAATAAATGGAGACGCATAACTTGTTTATGAGGCAGAAGACTCAGTATTATTAAGATATCAATGATACCCCAATTAATCTATAGATTCAATGCAATCCTGATCAAAATCCCAGCAGGCCTTTTCCCCCCTACAATTCACATGCTGATCTCAAAATTCATATGGAAATTTAAGGTGCCTGGGCACCTGAGCGGCTCAGTAGGTTAAGCATCTGGCTTCCACTCAGGTCATGATCCCAGGGTCCTAGGATTGAGCCCCACATTGGCTCCCTACTCAGTGGGCAGACTGCTTCTCCTTCTCCCTCTGCCCCTCTCCCCTGCTCATCTCTCTCTCTTGCTCTGCTCTCTCTCCCTCTCAAATAAATAAATAAAATCGTGTTTTTTTTTAAGGAAATTTAAGGGGCCTAGAATAGCCAACACAACTTTGAAAAACAAGAACAAAGTTGGAGGGTTAACATTACCTGATTTCAACATTTGTTACAAAGTTGCGATAATCATGAGAGTGGGGTAGGACATCATGGAACCAAGTCCAGAACTGGACCCACACACATATGACAACTGATTTTTGCAAAGCAATTCAAAGGAGAAATGACAGTCTTTTTAATAAATAAAATTGAAATCAACACAGATACAGTTCAGAAAAATGAACTTCAATCCATACCTTGTACCATACGCAAGAAGGAACTCAAGATAAACCAGAGACTGAAATATAAAACCCAACACCTCTAAATTATCTAAAAAAAGTACAGGAGAAGAAAATCTGTGTGATCTTGGATCAGGCTAAGATTTCTTAGATACAACATCAGAAGTATGGTCTACAAAGAACAAATGGAAAAACTGGAATTTATCAAAATTTAAAACATTACCTCTTTAAAAGACACTGTTACAAGAGCGGAAAGACAGATGAATTAGGAGGAAATGTCTGCAGAGCATGTACCTATAAGGGACTTGTACTCAGCATATAGAAAGCACACCCCTAATGCTTCAGTAAGACAAATACCCAATAAAACCCAGGCAACGGTTTGAACGGACACTTCACCAGAGACGATGGACGTCAAACAACCCCAGGAAAAGACGCTCAGCATCACTTGTCATCAGGGAAATGCAAACTAGACCACACTGAGGTACCACCCCACGCCCGTCACAATGGCGAGAACGACCGCAGCCAACACCACCAAGTGTTGGAGAGGGCGTAGTACGGCAATCCGCACGTGGCTGGCAGGTGTGTGAAATGGTAGAACTGCTTTGGAAAAACAGTCTGACATTCACTTTACGCTCACCATAAAATCCAGCCATTCTGCTGGGTGGGTATTCTAGCTAAGAGAGAAGAAGGCGTGTGTCTGTACAAAGACTTGTGCAGGAATGCTCTCAGCAGCCTCACGTGTAATAACCACAAGCTGGGAACGACCCCGGCATCCTTCCAGGGATGAATGGAGGAACACCCCGTGGTGCCCTGGGAGCACGGACTACTACTCGGCAATAAAAATGCGTGAACTATTCATGCGCACCGTGACCTGGGTGAGTCTCGGGACCCTCACGCTGAGTGAGAGAAGCCCGCCAACAAAAAAGAGTGCATATGGTGTGATGTTAAATGTCTAGAACTCCAGGGGATACAAACCGTTCCAGAGCGACAGGACGCCGATCGGCGTTTGCCTGGAAGGGGGCCTGGAGAGCGCAGAGGAAGAGATGAAGGGACACAAGGGAACTTCTGGGGTGAGCGGTATTTGGACTGCAAGGATGACGTCATGGGTGTAAACGTGTCAAAACTTACCAAACTGCACACTCTGTAACACACAGTTGACTGAATGTGCATGCCTCGGTAAAGCCGTTCAGAAAACAGGCTGCAAGCCAGCCAAATGACCGCATCACCCCTTGTGGGCAGACGCCTTAACCTACAAACAGATCCACCCGAGGCCTCCTTTGGTCGCTTCCCTGTGAAATAAGACTCCGTCGACAAAATGGCACATCGAGAAGGCTGCCTCGCAAGCGCAGACCTTGTGGGTGAGTGTGGGGCAGATGCGGTGCCCTCTGTCCATCTCCTCCCACTTAGAACCGCATCGAACACTGACAGAGGCAGGACGGCACTCCCGCAGGACCCTGTCACGCACAGGAAGACGAGCCCTGAACTCGGCCTCGCTGTCCCTATCCCACCCGTGAGCGGAGCCGGAGCTGCCCCCTCCACGAACCCGTGTGGCCCCGCAGTGACCAACCTCCCGGACGGAGCTCCCTAGCCATGTGGCCCACTTTTGAGGCACGGCTGTACTTGGGGCAAAAACAATACAAGAGATCACGAAAAGAAATGTCCAGTGTGTGGCTCAGGAGGAGGTCAGACTGCCACCTCACAGCTTTACGTTGCACTTCTGATCTGTGGACAACGCTTGGCTGTCCTTGTGCACGAGGCCTGAGACCCGGGAGCCCGGGAGGGGAAGCCAGCTGGGGGTTACAAATACACCGCAAACCTGCATTTTCTTATTTGTTCACAACAAACATACATGACTTGTATGATAAAATTCTCCCCCAAAGTAAAATTTTGCGAGTGAATTTGCAGAGGGGATGGGCTGCAGGCTGGTGAGAGGGAGGCTTGGCTGCGAGGAGCATGCGGACCGAGGGCTGGGGTCAGGAGGGTCCAGTGTGCCCCGTGAGTGTCACCACTGGGAAACTGAGCCCATTCCACAGCCTCCTGCTTGAGGAGGCCCGGCCGGGCAGGGACACGCACCACTCCAGGTTCTGAAGGCCTCACGGTCCAGGGGACGGGCACCTGCGCGCTGAGTGGGGGTGGGAGGGGGTGGGGGGAGGACAGAATGCTTCTCTGGCTGCTGGGAGTTGTTAAGCAATGTCACCCAGCCACACACTCCTGTCCCCTCATTTCCCTTCTGGCTCCTCCGGCCCCCCGGTCCTGCGCTCCCGGCACAGCCGGGGCCGGTGCTTTGGGGGACGAGAGAGACGTCAGCGACGAGGCGCTAAACCAGCTAAACCCTCCACCCTCTGCCCCGCACTGAGCACGAAGCCCCAGAAACCCCAGCATTCATCGTCAGCAGTTCCCAGGATGCTCGACATGCTCGCATCTGTCAAAACTATTCAGGGAAAAAAAGAGAAAGTCTTTATACCTTTTATTCAGCCAATTTTTCCCGAGGCACTGTGGGCTCTCTAAGAAAAGAAGAAGAGAGAGGAGAGAGAATTACAATCAATGTTGCCACCGCACATCTGGCCGCCGGCTGCGATGTGCTCACTGACTAGTCAGAGCTGGAGGAGGCGAGAGCGCTGCCTTCCCCGGCGCCAAGGAGACTGGCCCGGAGAAGCCGGTCCGCGGCTGCACCTGGAGCGTGGCTGGGAGCCCACGTTCCCTTCAACACAGACAAAGGAAAACAGAACGCTGTGGGCCCCGCGGGCCAGATTTTCCTGACGCATCGTCTCTGTAATTGGGGATACTGTTTTCTCTCTCTCTTCTGTTGGCCCCAAACTCGGAGTGACCCCTTTCTTTTTCTCCCCCACCCCACCTGGCTTTGAGGTTACCCACACATGGAGACTTTGCAGACTATAAATGGTGGCATTTAATTCCAAACGGGGCCCTCCCCTGTCACTCTGCACGGATTTGTTCCTGCCTCCCAGGGGTCTGTGTGGGGTCATGGCATGCAGATCGATTTTAGTATTAGTCAAAGCTTAACACGCAGGAAAGCGGACGGGCTGCTGTTGCTTAAAGAGAAGTAAGAGAATTCTGAATCCCCCAAACACGTGCTTTCAGAAGCAGCCGTGTGCCGTGTGGAGCTGCGGGCAGCTTCCGGGAGTGGCTGTCGGTGGGAGCGGCTCAGAGCCGACGCCAGGCTGGCAGGGACCACGTGTGCACGCATCATAAGGTCCAGGGACCTGGGGCCAGGGAGACCAAGGCACCTGCCTGAAGTACAAAGCTGAGCGCGGGGGCCTGGGGGCTGCACATGTGTGTCTGGACCCCTAATCCTGCCCTTTCCTCCGAGGGCCCGTCAGAGACTAGAAATGACGGGCGCGTGTGTGTGCAAATGTGTGCACCATGTGATTTTTCCGGACTTAAATTTTCCTTATTTATGTTAATAATGTTTCAGAATTTTTTTTTAAGATTTTTATTTTTAAGTAATCTCTACACCCAATGTGGGGCTCGAAATCACAACCCCGAGATCAAGAGCTAGTCGCGTGCTCCACCGACGAGGCCAGCCCGGCGCCCCTAACGTTTCATAATTTCATGTGTACATATCGTGCACATCATTTCTAAATTGTGGCAAAATACTTATAACATTTAACATTTTAACGATTGTTAAGTGTACGATTCAGTAGCATTAAGTCCATTCACATTGCTTTGCAAACACTGTCTGGTTCTAGAACTCCCCATCACCCCAAAAGAACACTGCACACTCGTGAAGCAGCCCCTCTCCCTTTCCCTCTCCCCACTGTGCGCATGCGTTTTAAACTTATCTAAACAGGATAAAAGCAAGCAAAAAGCCTCTGGAATCCGAAGGCAATCAGACTGGGCCTCTTTCTTGAGACAGAGAAACATCATGGTCATTGGACCACCATCGACATCATCATAAAGAGCAGGTCGCCGCCGCCATCCAGGCCCTCGACAACTGCCGCCTCATTCGGCCCTCGATACCCTAAGGAGCGTGCGCTAACTTCTGTCCCCGCTTTTCAGATGAGGAACCACACGGATTTGGCTAAGCAGCAGCACCCTCAGTCGCAGGGACAGCTGGTTTCCCTGGCAGATCCGCAGGCGCCCCGCACCCCCGTCACCCACTGGCGGACAGCGCCCTTCTCTGCGGCACAGGAGCATTTAACGGCACGGAGCCTGCCCTGCACGCTGCTGGAGTTTGCGCGAGTCACAGTGGCTGCATCTCCTGGACAAGCTCCCCTCCCCACCCCCACCTGCACCCCCCTCACCCCCCAGGCCTCCCGGGCCGGAGCAGAGCGGGCTGTGGGCCACGGTGCGCGGCGATCTTTCACCACGCGGTGGGGAGGCCCTCGTCGCGGCGGCCTGCCGCAGCCTGTTTGTTGATCGGCATTTTCCCTTTCCTGCAAGATGGCAAGAGCAACTTCTGGCACGTCTCCACACGCGGCTCACGAGCGACAGGGAGGAGGGCGGATGGGAGTGGAAGGCCCCGCCAGATGAAGAAGGCGTCACCACAAAATGAGATGGATTGAATCAATCAACTCGCATCAGCCTCGGCCTTCAGTTGATTTGGGGGTTTTCTCATTGTTGACTTTTTTCTTGGTTTCTTCAAGTGAGTTTTCCTCCCAATTCAATTCAATTTAGTTCCATTTAATTCAATCCATCCAGCCCCGGTGAGCAAACAGCCCAGAGTGCTGGTCTGGGCCGAGTGCACGGCTCGGGGGCTGGGTGAGAGGAGTCCGCTCCTCGGCCCTGCAGGAGGCTCTGTCGGGGCTAGTCTCAGGGTTTGGGGTAGAGCGCTGCTCCTGCCCGCCCCTGCATCCCTCCCACTCTATGACTCCCACGCCCCCCTCCACGTCCTCTGTTCTCCAGGCTCTGCACCCTAACTTCGGATCTCCTGCAAGTGCCAGGGACGCTCTGGAATTCCCAACCGGGCAACGTCAGCACAGGTCCCCATCCCTACCCGCCTGCCCTGATCTCCAGGGACCCCTAACAGCCTTCCAGTTCCCCAAACTGTCTCCCATTGTCACGAGTGTCCTCATTTGGTCAAAGCAGAAACACCTGGTACAAACACAGTGTTACACCTGCTCAGTCCCTGTCTGGAGGCTGGGACCCACGTTCATCTCCAAAGAGCCTCTGTGTTTCCAAAAATCCAGAACCAGAAGGGTATTTGCAGGGCCTGCTGAGCCTGATGCCTCTGCCATCCGCGGTGCACGGGGGTCCAGCCTGTTTGCCCAGCGCTTCAGGCCAGGGCCCTCCCTGTCCTGTTGGGGTACGGAATCTCCAGGGTAATGGAGTTCTCCCCCATGCCTCAGTGTGTGGAAAGGAAGCAGCTCCCATTTGGACCCACTCCTGCTGCGGCCCGGCCACCCTCCAGGGGTGAGCCAGACAAGGACGGGCCGACCTGGATGGGGCTGCCCTGTACTTCTGGGATGAACGGTGGTGTCCCACCCTCTTCTACTCCACCACGTTGCCCACCTTGGCCCACCACCCGCGCTGGGGGCGAGGGATGGAGAGGGAGGGAGGTGCCTGGGGCCCTGCTGAGGACACCCCAGGGCAAGCTCATGGGCTGGGAGATAGGGAGCTGATTCTCAGCCTCACTGTTAGCAAACACTGCTCTCCACTGCTCAGCGGGATAATCAGTTATGGTGGTTTTTGCCTGGATGATCGGGTTCCTAGAGGGACACAGCTCATTAGGCCAGGGGTGCTGACTTCCGCAAGTGCGGGGTGGAAGACCTTTCAGCCAAGTCCCAACAGAGCAGGCTGCGGTGACTGAGCCCGGAGGGTCTTCACCCAGTCCACCCCCATCGCAATGGCGTCCACAAAGTCTGTGGAGCCACGAGACGGCAGTGACTCTGCCTAGGGGGCCCTGGAGGGTGCGACTCACGCGGAGTGGGGCTGCTCTCCACCTGCAGGGGTGGGAACGCCCGCTGACCAGCACGGCCGCCTCCCACACTTGACTGTGAACCCCACGTGCGGAGCCAAGCATGGGGCTGACCCACGGGGAGGGAGCGCATCTTTGCTGAATGAATGGAGGAACCAGACGGTGAACATTTGTCTCCAGAGACCTGAACTGCACTACTGTTGAAGAAGGGGTTGGGTCCTTCTAGAGTGTTCTTTGCTCCTGGGGCTCCCCGTCGTGGGTGAGACTCACCCACCCACGGAGACCCTCTCCCCGTCTCCCTGCCTGCTTGCTTCTGCTTCACACCCGAGCCCACGAGCCCCCAGCATGTGGCCTAACCCGTGGCGTCGGTCTAGTCCCTCCGTGCCGACCCCGCGTGGGCTTTCCTCTGCCAGTTCCATCCTCCAGAGTGCTGTCTTCTCCCGATTCAGCTCCCTACAGATGGCCCAGGTGACCCGTGGGACCCTGCTCCCTCTGTCCATAAAAGGTTCTGTTCTCCGGAGATTAAGCTGCTGCTTGCCTGTATGGCCTTTTTCATGCCAGCACCATGTGCCCATGAGTAAGACCAGTTTTTAATGTGGATCGTGCCAAACAGTTCGCCAGAAAACCTCCCCGAAGGTTGTAGCACAGACCCTTCCGTCTCGTGAGGGCTCTCTGCTAGCCGTCACCGTGGTGCCCCGGTTGGGCGCGGACTCACCCCGCCGTGGCAGGAATGGAGAGAGTTGGACAAAGTAGAACTCGTGTTCGTGGCAGGTTGTGACTCCTGTTTGCCGAGGCCACCTCTCTCATCACCATCTTGGCTCTGATTTACTGAGTAACTATGATGTGCCGGACACATCAGTCCCACAAGGTAGGCACTGTCGTCCCCGATGCCGGGGTGAGAGAAGACACCCTCACACGTTCACCCCGCTCCAAGCCTTCTGCACTTGCGGGGATGGTACTGGGACGATGCATCCTGTGCACGGGCAGGAATGAACTAGTCAGCCACAGGGGCCGTGGCTCTAGGATGAAGAGGAAGGCGGACTCTCCTCGCAGTGCGGTCCGGGAGGGCCATGCTGGCAGACGCTGAAGGGGTTAGCCTGCTGCCAGAGACCACAGACCCATTTTTGCAGGAGGAGGCTTGGGTGTCTGAAGCAGGGAGAGGGAGTCGGCCTGAGAAGACGCACGGTCTTCATCTGCTTGGCTGCTGTAACAGAATGCCCCAGCCTAGGTGGCTTGCATGGTGCCGGAGTCAGGGAGGCCCAAGGTCAGGGTGCCGGCAGGTCCCGTCCAGGAAGAGCCTGCTTCCCGTCTTCCCGCTGTCCTCACGGGGCGGCACAGAGCCAGCCCTTGTGTCTCCTCCTCCAAGGACCTTAATCCCATCACAACTCGCCACCCTTACCACCTCGGCAACCCCGGTCACCTCCCAAAGGTCCCCCAATGCCATCACGGTGAGGGTTAGGATGTCAGCCTGGGCATTTGGGGGACACGCTCGGTCAGTCCGGGGCACCCAGAGGGCCAGCGCCCATGCTTGGCTTTGCTCCTTCTGCGTTTCTGCGAGCGTGCGGGGACAGTGCTGGCTCTCAGGGACGTCAAGGCAGAGTTTCTTTAGCATTGAACGCAGCCAGGAAGGGCCTTGGGGGCCCGCTGCCCACCCAGGTGGTGGCCCTGCCCTCTGGGGGACTCAGGGTGGCTGTACGAGGCCCGCCCGCCCGCTGGCGCTCCTGCCGTCTTACCTGGGATTTTATTAAATGGCCTGTTTTGTGCTCTCTCTAAGGGGAATTGGAGGTGAAGGGCGCAATTTTATAAATAAAAAATTAACTGTGGGTGGCTTAAACATGACTTTTGATGATGGAGATCACGACGGCACAGCCACTTCAATTTAAAGGGTTTTTTTTTCCCCTTCTGAAAAGAAATTCACCTTTGGAGAGGAGAGAGGAGAGGAGGGGAGAGAAGGGAAGAAGGAGAGGGGAGGGCGCTGGCTCACATCTCAGAGGCCCCAAGCTGCTGTGGGAGACACTGGGAAGTTCCGTCAGGTTCTGGCAGTCAGTCTGGCTGCAGGGGCAGCCTTGGGCTCTGAGCACACAGCCCACCCAGGCCAGAAGGAAGGGCCCCCCATCCCCACTATGGGCCTCCACGGGGGGGCAGCAGGGCTGGAGTGCATTTACTCTGTGCTTGGAGCCGCCCAGATCCCTCTCCCCGGAAGCCTGGCGGGACTCGGGGTCCCTCTGCCAGAGTACCCCCTGCTAGGACCCCTCAGGCCACTCCAGTGGGGGCAGGGTGCACCCTGGGCTTTGCTCACCCCTTGCCTGCAGGGACGCACCCCAGACCCTGTCATCACAGCACTGCTGACACACACCCAGAGCACATGGGCGAAGGCAGGTAAAGCCCACCTGGCTGATTCATGGGCCTATTGCTTTCAGCATCTGCACAAACCCTCCTATCTCTTTGTTTCCCAGGCCCTGCTTTTCTCTGACCTTCTGTGGCCAGCTGGCTCTCCTGGCTGCACTGGGCTTTGTAACGTCCTGATGATGCCAGGCTCAGCCCAGTGGCCTTTGTGCTGCCTTGGCCCGGAGCTCATGCTATGTAAGAGGCTCTGTCTGGGGGGGGGGGCACCGTGCCCTCGGTGGTGGGGAGGGCTTGGGGAAGATGCTTCCATGTATTAGCTGAACTCAGCATGGACCTGGGAAGGGAAGTGAGCTCGCTGGCCCCAGGGCAGGTAGCCACCCACAGCTGCGGAGCCCCGACAGCATCCAAGGTATCCACGGGCACCGCTGTGTATCACCCTCCTGCCTCCCAGGTCGGCCTGGTGTGGAAACTGAGGCCCAGAGGTCCCCAAGGCTGACACCATCCAGAGACCCTGCTGTGGACGTAGAAACCCCCAGGGTCCCCCAGTCACAGAGGGGAAGCGGGGGGGTGCACCATCAGTAAGGAAGTCGGGTTCAGTGTGGGGTTGTTTCATCATGTCCGCAGAACCCCACGAGGCCGACAGCACGCGGACGAGATGCCTGCTGTCCTGGCAGGAATGCATGACCACCCGGAACTCCAGAATGTGACCTTATCTGGAAATAGGGTCTTCGCAGATGCAGCTGTTGAAAGGTCACGATGAGGTTGCCCTGGATTAAAGGGGGCCCCAAGTGCAATGAGTGTGCCTCCGAGAACCGGGGAGAAGACACAAGGCAGAGGACAGGCACGGGAAGCAGGGATGCAGCCACAAGCCCAGCAATGCCTGGGCCGCCAGGCGCTGGAAGAGGCAGGCAGGATTCTCCCCTAGGGCCTCTGCCGGGAGGCTGCTGACGCCCAGGCCTGTGAGGCAATCACTTCCCCTGGTTTTAAGCCCTCGGTGGTTTGTCACAGCAGGCAGCCTGGGGACGTCCCTCCGGAGGTCTTCTCCACATCCCTAGAGCAGCGCAGCACTTGTCCAGCGGCCTAGCAGCACGTCCCTTCCCCTGCGTGACTCTCCGTGACCTGACCCCCGTGACCTGGGACGCTCACCTGTCCCACAGGGGTCTTTCCAGGGCTCTTCTCTGTGAGCTGGGCGCCCACGCTGGGGTCGCACGACCGGACCGTGAGAAATACCTGTCAGCGTGAAGGACCTCAGGAGCACGGGTATTCCCCTGGGGGCTATTGTGAAGCCACTTTTTAAATTTGTTCTGGGGTTTTGGTTTTTGTTGGATTCTTTTTTTTTTTTTTACTGTGATAAAATACACATAACAAAATTAAGAATTTCAACCAAAATCTGTAACTTTTAAGTGCACAGTTCAGTGGCATTAAGTACATTCTCATTTGTCGTGCACCCACCCATCTGCCTCCAGAACCTTGTCATCGTCCCAAGCTGAAACTCAGTCCCCGTTAAACACGAACTCTCTGTTCCCTCCCCCAGCCCCTGGAAAGCTCTATTCTACGGTCTAACCTGTGAATCCGACAACCCCGGGGACCTCTGTAAGTGGACTCACAGGGCCGTTGTCTTTCTGCGACTGGCTGATTCCACGTAATGTAAGGTTTTCCAGGCCCGTCCGTGTTGTGGCAGGTGTCAGAATGCCCGTCCTTCTTACGGCTGAGTGATGTTACAGCGTGTGGGGATGGACCACGTTTGCTCATCCATTCATCTGTCCACGAACATTTGCATTTTAAGCCATGTTTGAAGACGAGAATCATACAATTGGCCATGTTTCCTGTTTGGCCACCTGCAAGTTCAGAAAACCACAGCAAAAACTGTGGCTCAAACTCACTCATCGAATCTGAAAGCCCCACAGCTGTATGTTTCTGTTCTATCTTTCCTGTTCTCTGATCTTGACTGCTATCTATTCACACGTCTCCATTTTATTTCATGTCGTTATGAAAATGGATACGACACCGTCTGTAGAGCACGATGGGGACGGAAGCTGCGAGCCATTGAGGTCTGATGTTCTCTCGGTCATTGTTGATGCCACGCCGGGCCACGCTCCTCCCCGAGCGTGCACCCAACCTCACGGCTGCCTGGTCTCCAAGTGTGTTTATTCGCTCAACGAGACCTATCGAGTCCAGGCCGGAGGGGCACGGCGATGCGCGAGACGGATGCCGTGCCCACCCCTGGAGCGTACGGACCGTTGTTCTTGCACACCTTTGGCTGCCCGGTTTCCTGGCCACGACAGCATCCTGGTGTCTGATTACGCGGAGAAGGCTGTTCTTCTTTCTGATGCAAACCGAAGGGGCGGCAGAGGTCCCGTCCGTGCTGCTCCCCACGGAGCTGGGCACTGCACGCCATGTTCTCTTCAACACTCAGCTGAAATGGAGTTCAGTGATGGCCATGTCTGGGCGGCCGTCCAGTCTCCACTTGGCTGCTCCGTCTTGGCTCCCGTCCCTTCTGTTTCTTTAAAAGCTGGCTCTTGAGTACGGACAGTCAGCCTGGGCTAGGTTCGAAGCCATAGTTGGGATGTGTTTCCAATGCCAGTGAGTTCTCAAGACCCGTCCGGCACCCCCTGCCGGTGACCTTTAGAAACCTGAAGATGCATGGCCTCTCCGCAGAGAGAGGCAGGTCCGCACTGAGAACGTGGCCCCCCGCAGAAGCACTGGGTGGGACGCGTGGGGTGGCGCTGCCTCGTTGGGTCTGTGAGCAGCGCCAGTGGGGGATGGGGAGGGTGGCGGAGACAGGCCAGGGAGCTGAGACAATGCGCTGGACAGACAGTGCGTTCGGCTCGCAGACGACCGTTCGTTGGCTTCCTAGAGGAGGCATGTTTTCTATCAATAATTTAGACATGCCCTTTCTCCTTTGGGAGACGGGCAAAATCTCATTTCCTGAGCAAATCCCCTAAGAAACCAACCTGTTCATTCCTCTAAGATTTTCAGAAATCTGTCTCGATCAACCTACTTACAAAACAAAAGTAGTTAATGGGCCGAGAGCGCTGGGAGCTGGGTGTTAGGAAAGCTGTCTGTAGAGTCGGCGGGCGCCCGAGGGCCCGGGAACCGTCCGGGACCACGTCGGGGAGCTCTGCCCGCCACCTGCGCCTCCCCCACTGGCCTCTGTAGAGCGGGGAGACAGAGAACGGAGCTGCACTGTTCCAGTTTAACGCAACAACTAGAGAATCACAGAAATAGAGGAAAACGACGCAGAGATTTCCAGTTTGGGAAAAATCATGGGATGGGGGACCCGCAGCTTTTCCCCACAGCCCCCAGGGAAGGGAAGACCCTGGGCTGTGCAGGGAGCTCACAGCAGAGGGGCAGACCTGGCACGCTTGTCAGACCTTCAGAGTACTCAGCCTCCAAGTGCCTCAGTTTACTTTCCTGTAAAGTGGGGGTGAAGATACTACCAGCCCCCTGGTGCCCTTGTAAGGATGAAGGGAGATCAGGTGCCGGGCCCGTTCCTGGGGAGGGGCGGCTGGCGATCCACAGACAAGAATGGCAGGACCTGCCCCCTGAGCCGGCAGCCCACCTGGGCTGGGTTTCCCCCAAATAGGAAGGAAAGGGTGTGGCTATCCCATGCCCCCAGCCCTGGGGCACAGGGGAGGCAGGGAAATTTGCAACAAATTCCAAGAAGGTTCCTGCCCCTACCGGCCCCAGAGTGATGAAGAGGCCGGCAGCTCCTCACACCCTGGGAGGGTGGGGGTTTAGAGACGTGGGTGGGCTGCGTTTGCTCCAAGGTGCCCCTCTGTCGGGAAGGAGACTGAAACCCCAGTGAGCGCGGCACCACTCGGGTGAGCTAGACTGTGCTCCCCAAACTAGCTGGTTTACCCGGGAGGTGACAGCTATAAAGCGAAGACGAGTGGTTTTCACTTCTCGAGCGTGGTGTTCCCATGGTTTAGGGAGCACTCGGCACAGATCACCCCAGTCTTCCCCAGGGCTGCCAGACGGGTGTCTTCGTCCCTGAGCACATGTGGGGAGGCTGAGGCTTCTCCAGGCGGCCGCACCGGCAGTGGCTGGTGGCCTCGGGTGGTAGGGATGTCACTGTCACTGTCTCTGGGGGATGAGGCTGGAAAGGGCCAGTGGGTGTTGACACGCAGAGCGATTCAGCGTCCAGCCTTATTAATCGACAGGACCCGGCTCTGCAGAGCTTCTCCTACAGGCTCAGAGCTCCACAGGCTTGACAGACGATCTGGGGGACCATGACTGCTGCCTTGTTTTCTGCAGGGGTGGACGCTGCCTGCCAGGTCCTTACTATGACCTGGGACCTGCCCCTGAAGGCTGGGGAGGAGTCTTCCTGCCTGCAGAGCCAGGGCAAGGCCCCCTCCCCTGGATTAGCAACGTCACCTGCCTTCCCCCCTCTTCCTGCAGCTGACCGAGGACTCCTGAGACCCCTGAACCCTGTAGACCCACTTCTGGAGCCGCCACGGAGCCTGGGCACCCGGCACAGTCACCACCACCTGCTCACGCACCGGCAGCCAAGGTGTGTTTGGGGGTCCAATGCCCCCATTTGTGCTGGGGCTGCGGGTTTGCACAGGGACGTGCTGTGAAGAACGCAGAGCCCATTCTTAACCCACTCCCTCTGTTCAGCTCCATCCTGGGCCGTTCTGCTCCAACCCTGCCACATAACCAGGCCTTTTATCTTTCGTATCCTGATGCTTTGACTTCAGGGCCTACGTGAGCCTGGAGGGGTCTGGCTAATTCCTAAAGAGAGCAGACCACTAGCCAAGGAGTGTGCCCTGAATATGCAAACCAGCCAACCGAGAGCCTCTATACGCTGGGGGCCGTGCTCCCCCTGCCCTCATCGCCTCAGGGCCAGGTACCAGACGAGACAGAGCCCACTGCAAATACTCAACTAGCCAGTCCTATGCCTGCCTACCTTCTCCCCCCCCTCCCCGGTCCTTCCCATGGAAACCACAACAAAGGCTCTTGCCCACACTTTCCTGTTCCTTCTGCCTCCTGACCGACCCTGGTGCTTCCCCCTGAGGGGCACCTCCTGCTTCCAGCGAACAGTGAGCGTATAAGAATTCTGTCAGACCATCATTCCTGTGTCTGTGTGTCTCACCATGCCTGATTGAACAAATCCTGGGTCCCTTTAAAGCACCTGCTGGTCTCCCCCTCAGGACCTGGGCTCTTGCAGGGGTGAAGCTGAGTGCTCCCCCCGGGGGCGGGGAGTGAGTTAGTGCCCCGTCCAGCTTAGAGACTGCACTCTGCCCAATGGCCGCTGCCACGGTCAGCTCAAAAAGATGCTCCCTGTTCAGTGACTCCCTTTTGGGATTAACACATCTCCGCTCGCTTTACCAATTCCAGAGTCTTCTGCTGGAAGCGGTCTCAGAAGTGGAGAGTGAACGTGGCCTCCTATCATACCCACGTCCTGGCGAGCATCTGCCTGCGACTAACCCACATTGACAAGCGGCTAATTTGCAGATTGTGCCCTGTATCGACAGTTCTGTTTATTTAATAATAGATAGTGGCTGTGCTCTGCTCACGCCCAGAGTCTTTGCTGAGACGGGAAACATGATAAATTGTGAACGTGTTTATGCTGACATTCTCAAGGCCCTGAGGCTCACGGTCAGGACTTTCAATAATAATTATAAAAATGACTTCTGTTAGGGGAGGGGCCCCTAATGAGGACAAGGTGTGGGCAGACCAGCCTCCATGGTTTATCAACACGGGACGAATATTTGCTTTGACAGACAGACAGACAGATGTGCTGGGGTGAGTTTCACCGCCCTGCCTGACCTGGAGGACACCTGATTTACAAACACACTAGAGCTGAGCTGAGGTTCACAGGGAGGATGCCCAGCGGGGCTCGTTGGACAGCTGCCCCCATCCCTGGCTCTCCGTGCCCCCCAGCTGCTGGCTCAGCCTTGCGAGTGAGCTAGCGGTGCCTCTGGGCTGCCCTCCCTTTGCCCCTTCCTTTCCCAGCAACACATGCCCGGCCGTGCTTCTCTGAGCCCTGGCTCCACCCTCCCTACAGGAAGTTTCCAGCCCAGCCAATCCAGGTCCCTTCTGGACATGGCCACCACCCAGCTTCCCGTGCCAGGGTCACTGCCAACTCAGTGAGCGGGACGGAGGGCGGTGGCTGCCCCTGAGAAACCCCTCAGCCCCGGCATTTCCCGACGCGGTCGAGCTCCCCAGGCTCAGAGACTAAGCAGACTTGCTCTCCTTGCTCCTCCCTGGCATCCCCCCCGAACTGTCCCCCTAGCTTCTACCCACTCTCCCTCCATGCACCTCTGCACCGACCCTCTGTGAGTCTGGCCTCAATGCTGCATCCCAAGCCCGACCCCATCGGATACCTCGGCAGCTGCCTGCAGGCTCGGGAAGGTCGGGAAGGTCCAGCCCCTTAACCCATGGTGGCTCACAATGGGTGCCAACCTGCCTTATAGCCCCACAGCCCCCAGCTCCCCTCTCACGACTTGACCCATGGCCCAAGTAGAGCTCCTTGTGGCTCCTGATAAACTTGTTCATGCTTCTGGATCTTTCCTTTCCCTGCTGGAAAAGACCTACCCCTTTCTCTCCACCGACAAATGCATTCAATGGAATTACCGGGTGGCCTTGGTCAGCCCTGTCTTTCTCAGCAGGATGTGGGCCTGTTGACTGGACCCTCCCTCCTCCCTGAGCAGCCCCTGTCCTGCGTGGGACACCCATACCTGGTCCCCCTCCTGCCGCTCCAGCCCTTCCTAACCCATCCATCCCCCTTGCAGCTCCAGCCTCCTCCGGAGCGTGACGGAATATCCTGGCTCCCGCAGGCTCAGTCCTGGCCCTTCTGTTCTTACCCTGTGCTGTGCTCTGGTCGTGCCACCACCTGCATGCTAGGGAGGCCTGAGGCCACACCTCCAGCCACAGTCCCCAAGGGTCAGGCCAGCTCCAAGTGCACCTGTACTGGACTGTCTCCCAGACTCCTCCAGCTGACAGGCCCAAGGCTCAGGTTCCTCCCAGAAAGCTGGTCCTGTGTCGGTGGTCCCCATTTCAGTACATGGAGCCCTCACCCATCCAAGTGGCCAAGTCCTCGTGCCCATCACCCAGCCCGTCCCCGATTCTGTCAGTTTGACCTCTAGAGCACGTCTGCGGTTCATCGACCTCTCTGCACCTTGTGCCACCTCCCCAGCTCGGGCACACACTTCTCACCTGGACTGAGTCCCAAATGGTCTCCCGCACCCACTCGGGCTCCCACCAGCCTGCTCTCATCAGCCAGGGAGACATTGTCATGATGCAAATCTGATCGTGCTCCCTCCTTCCCATTAACACACTTCCATTGCTTCTTGGAAAGGCTTGGTCTGGCATACAAGGTCCTGTGCAGTCCTGCAGCTGCTCCTGTCCCCCTTCCCATGCGGGCTCCAGCCACAGGGACTTTGCACCTGCCCTTCCTTCTGCCTGCAGCACCCTCCCCTTCCAGGCAGCGGTCCATTCTCTGACCTCAGGCTAACCCCTGTGGGACTACGCAGGATTGCTTCTACTTTCAAAGCATCTTGGACCCCAGCCCTCTGGCCCTCTGTGCTTCTCACCTCACCTTCTCCCTAGTTCGGGCATCTTCGCCCTACTCCCTAATCCCAGGGCATTGTCGGATCTTAGGCAACTTAAGATGAGAACACAGACAGCTAGCTGTATGAAGCTATCATTCAGATCCTCGGGCCCTGCGGACTGAAGAGATGCCCCAGGTTCACATGCATTTTGGGGGAGGCTGTGTTTGCAACAGGGGTAGGGAGTGCCCCTGTGGTCAGAGAATAATGCTCCCTCCATGTCCACGTCCTAGCCGCTGGGACCTATGACCATGTCAGGCTACACACCGAAGGAGGATTATGGTAGCGGATGGAGTTAAGTTTGCTAATCAGCCAACCTTAGACTAGGAGGGTTATCTTGGATTATCCAGGTGGGTCAGAGGAAGGCAGGAATGTGGAAGAGGGAGGCAGGCTCAGCGCGAGGAGGTTCAGTGTGAGAAAGCCCCGGCCACTGCTGGCTCTGCCGGAGGAGGGATGTGGTGTCTTGGGAGCTGGCAAAGCCCAGGAGGCGGACTCCCCAGAGCCTCCAGGAGGCAACCTGCGACAGCCTGACTTGAGCCCCGTGACCCCCGCTCAGACTTCTGACCTCCCGAACCATGACGTGACACATCTGTGTTGCTTGAAGTCACATCTGTTACAGCAGCTGGAGACTCCTACGCTCTTCTTGGGGGAAAGGCCCCGGAAGCACAGAACCCCGGCTCTGTTTACCATTGCCAGCCAATCTCTCTGTTTCTCTATCTGTCCATCTCTCCTCTCCCTTCCGGCCTTTACAAGCTTTGCCGTTTACAGAGAACGAGACACACATCCGACCTCCCCGGAGGACCAACCCGGCACTAGAGAAACGGATTCACCATGGAGACTGGAGGTCTCAAAACCTCGGGGGGCCCCCTGACCCCCCTCCTCAAGGCTCCTCCCTCACAGAAAGGAGAAGGGTTTTCTAAATCCCCTTCCTGGGCACCGACCTGCGTGAGCCCGCCCTGAGCCTTCTCCCACGTCTGTAGGTCTGTCGCACCCTCTCAGAGCCCGGAGCTCTGTGAAGTTGCTCTCGCAGTGGCCCCTGCTTCTCTGGACGGAGCCCCAGGCTGCTGGTCCCACTGTGGGGGTGCCGTGTGGGAGGGGCACAAGGACACCTGACACCAGGAGCCTGGGACAGCCCTAGTAGCACCTGGCCCCGACAGATGCCTTGCAGGAGGACATCCCGTCTCCTGACCTCCTCCTGGCCTCTCTCAAAGAGGGGTACAGCCAGCGGGGCCCCCTCCTCCTCTAAGTACCCGCCTCCTTCTCCCCCACCCCAGACAAAGCCAGGGGGAGGACACAGATTAATTCAACTTTTAATTACATTCACTTAACAAGATTATCCAGCTGAGGTTAAAAAAAGAAGTCTGCCTCCCAGATGAAAAAAACCCTCTTTTTATTTATATCCAGAATATACAGAACCAGAAACAAATATTTCTTTATGGGCCATTTAAGATTTAATGTTTAATTTATAGCCACTTTCTCTGGCGGGGTGTCCAGGCACAATGTCAACATTTTTAATTAAATGAGAAAAAAAAAATTTTTTTAATCACAAAGAAAGATATGTATTAGAAAAGCCACATTTGAACCAGTGAGCAACAGCCCTGGTTCCCTGCTCCTGGATTTCAGCTCACAGGCTGGACAGTTTGTGTCCAGCCGGTGAGGCAGCCACCGGAGCCCAGCAGCATGGCTGAGCATGTGAGGCTCCCAGCTGTTTGCTGAGCACCTACTGTGTGCCAGCACTGTCCCAGAAGGGTTACACATGCGTACGTCTTTAATTCTCCCAGCTATCGCAGAGGAGGCAGGGGCAGGGAGGGATGGGCTTATCGTCAACCAAGCTCAGAGAGGCTGAACATCCTGCATGAGGTCACACAGCAGAGGTAAACGGATGAGGAGCCCACTTGTGGATCCATGAATTCCCAAACCCGAGCTCTTTCCTTGCTCCCCATAGCCTGCCGAGCATAGGCTTGGGAAGGAGCCTTCTGCCAAGCAAGTGCCAGGACTTCTGAGTCACCAGCAGGTAAAGGAAGTGACCCAGGTAGCTGGGCTGGGGCATGGAGCTGTGCAAGGAGGACCAGTTTACTGTTGGGTCCCTAACACCCAGGCCAGGAGGCTCCTTCCTCTAGGCCTCCTAGAGGTCATTCGGTGAGGCTAAAGTTCACGAGGGTACAACATTCCAGAAGGGGCTCAGGTGTCCTGACGTCAGGGAGCAGGGACCCTGAGGTCTGGAGGAGGCCAGCTGCTGCCCAGGACTGACCCCTCCTGGTTCACAGCCCGCCCCTGGGTAGTGGCAGGTAAGGAGTGTCACTTGCTCCCAGGGGCCCTCTGCCAAAGCAGCCCCCACCCAAAGGAGGCCCCGCCCAGCCAGGGGCGGGCAGCTGATGACACTTGGGCATGCCAGCACCTGTCCTGCTACAGCTGTCTGAGGAAGCGGCCTCCCAGGGGCACAGTCCCTGCCCCCCCTTCCTGCACTCCAGAGCGCTGTCCCCAGCAGCTGTACTAGGGCAAGGCCATGCTAATGTGAACCGAGGATGAGAACAGCAGGCAGCCAGAAGCCCAGGCCGGCATAAGCCAGCAGCTTTAATGGGGTGCTGTGTCTTCCCCTGGCGGTCGCATCTCCTGGGCACGACTCTGGAAGATGCCGAATCAGCACCCGGACGGGCGGGGGCCACAGCAGCTCAGCAGCCAGCACTTGGCTTGGCCTCCCGGCCTGGGAGTTTCCAGCCTGGGGCACCACAGCTCAGGGGCAGCGTACTTGCATTTCTCCCTCCCAGTCCTGCTCCTCCCCGGACAGCCCGGGATGGGAGAACCCTCCTGCATCCCGGGGACAGGGGTCCAACCAAGCCCAAGACGTTCATCCTCTGCTTGAGGCCAGGGCTCCTGCACCCTCTGCTGCTGGGGCCAAGGATGAGCTCGGCTGCCCTCCAGCTGTTCTCCCGGGCTTTTCCGACCTGGGGGGCTGGGGCCATGCCACCCCGCAAACTCTTGGTCATAGTCCCTTAAGAATTTAGGAAGCCACCTTCCACTGCGTGAACTTCCACGCTCCAGAGGAAGGCGGTTTGCTGACAGACCAGCAATGGGGGTCCATTTTAGCCCTCCCTACCCCCCCAGGAGTGCCCCCACCTTCCTCCATCTACATTGGCTGTTGAGGTCAGAGACGTCTCAGCTCTGCTCCTCCCTGTGGGGAGGCAGGCACTCTTGTCTCTGGAGCTTCTATTCCCATAAACCGACCCTTCATTTCTCATGTGAATCCACTTTAATTACAAAGCTAAATAATGAGAAGGAAATATTAAAATTAAAAAAAAAACTCCCCAAGTTTGCTTGTGCCGGCCACCGGCTCCGAGAGCCAAGGCCCGGAGTGAGGATGGCACCACGCCACTCACTAAAAGCATGAGTGTCACTAAATCAATAATTCATTTACTTTAATGAGATAAGTACTTTGAAAACTAATTGCAAACCTGCTCCATTTACTCCGACCCGTGATAGCCCTTAATGTAAATTGCAGACCCATCGCTGTGGGAAGGAGAAAGACTTTGGGTGGAAGACACCGTGTCATCTTCCCCCTCCTCCTAAGAAAGAAGTTCTGGGCTGAGGGGGGGATGTGGGAACCAATGGGCTCCGTCCCTCCACCTGCCCAGCGGCACACCTCCAGCCCGAGGGGTGGTTTGCCTCCGTCCACTGTGAGAGGGGATCATCGGGAAACCAACACATAGCAGCACCCGAGGACACTGGGAAGTGACCGTCCTGGGGCCTCTGGAGACGCTGAGGGTCCGCTGCAGCTCTCAGCCCTTCGGGGCTGCACGCAGCTTCTCCCTGGAGCCTCAAGCCTCAGGAGGAGTGCCCAGTTCCAGAGAAACCATGCAGGATGTCATGTTCACCTCATGCTTGGCTAGTGACATGCTGAAGGTCCCCAGCGTGGCGTCCCCAGCGTGGCCACCCCAGCCTGCAAACCCGGGACCGGAAAGGCGCTCCAGGCAGCAGGGGCATTGGGATCAGGCAGTGCAGCCCGTGCTGAGCTGCATGCACCCCCAGCACATCAACCGGGGGGCTGGCTGGAGAGCCAGAGAACCCTCAGGGTCAGGGAAAGAGACCCGAGCCCTCCTCACTGTCCCTGGCTATTGTTCTGGGCTAAGAAAAGCAAGGAGGGCACACTTTTCAGCTTCTTACATTGAAGAGTTCCGAATCCTCCTTTTTCTCTCTGTTTTCTCGTCTTACTGAAAACACATTCTAGTTCCTTAACCTAAGTCCAAGATGGCTTCTTGACGTTTTCGGGGAGAACCCATGTCATTTGGAGATCACGCAGGAGAACCTCCATTTGCTTTGCGGCTGGGCGTCGGGCTGGTCCAGCTCTCAGAGCCGACCCAGTGCAGGGAGCGCTGTGCCTGCAGGCAAAGGCGAAGCCCGCGGGGCGGCCCGCAGGGACACTCCCTCCATAAGAGAGATCCCGAAACTGTACCCCCGAGCCTCACAGCCCCCTCATCCGTCCTGTACTGAGGCGACAGCAGAGGGTAGACTCTCCCTCACGCAAAACCGCTGGGCAGGTAGCTACGGCGCTGCTGCCGTTATGACGCCACATTTCCTAGGTACCGGGAGCGTGCGAGACCAGCCCGGCTCACGGGGGTCACTGTGGAAATGGGGCAGGACTTCCCTCAGCTGGAATGACGCCGGGGCCCTCACAGACAGAGCCCGGACAGAGTAAGAGGGGCTAGAGGTTCTGGGGGCAGGGCTCCAGGTGCTGCTCAGGGGACGGAGCAGGAGACGTGCAGACCCTTGGAGGGGTGAGGGTGTGGCACCCGGAGCTGTGGGAGATGACCCCGTGGCTTCCCAGCGGACTCCCACCTGCTTTTCCTGCACTGCTGCTTGCACAGACAGTAACCTGCATTACCTTGAACGCAAGCAGACCATCCCAACCTCCCTTGGAGGTAGGGCAGTGGCTGACGCCAGGCTCAAAGCACCGTCCCAGCAGATGTGGCCCCAAAGACCCATGTTCCCGGCTCTGTGCTCAAGGGAGGGCTGCTCTTTCTGCAGACACAGCTGGCTTTGCAATTCTACCCCCAAGACTAGCCCGGAACCAGAAATGTCAAAATTCTCTTTGCCTTGTAAATTCTGCACTTCAGGCTGAAGTGTGTACGGGAGTGAAGAGAGCAGGGTGGCCAGGGATGCCAAATGCCGTTTTCCTGTGGTTGCACTTCCCTCTCGCCTGAGACGCCGCCCTGATGCCCAGAGGGAGTGGAAGACTCGGCCTGACATCTGTAGGCTCTACCCCAGGGCCTGCGCTCTCCTCGGGGTGAGGACAGTGCGGGACAGGGTGAGCACAGAGCCCTTCCTGAGTGGAGTCAGCCCGGCAGGACCTGCTACCATGTGGTGGGAGGATGCTCTGGGTCCCCAGCCTCCTGGGTCGAGGGCACCTGCCCACACACGGAGGCATATGGGAAAGGTACCAGCATGGGAGGGCCTGTCACCTAGAAAGAGCCTCTCCTATTTTAAGAAGACAGGTTGCAAATAAGTCTCATCTGGGAGGCGATTCATGGAGGCAGGGGAAGAGCAGAACTTTTAGCAGCCGGTAGGGGAGAGACGCTGCTTTGCAACCTGGAGGGGAACACTCAGCCGCCACGGGAGGGGCTGGAAGCGGGTAGAGCAGGGACACGCTAGACGTCACCCTGTGCCGGGCTGGCAACCCTGTGCTCCCCAGGAGCTGAGGAGAGGCCAGGGCCCCGGTGCAGCAGTGAGCCTGGTGCTGCTTGGACCACACAGGTCCGGAGTGCCCCCTGGACCGGACAGCCTGTGTTCTGTGGCAACAGGGCATCTCTTAAGAACCCAGCTGTGACAGCTTCACACACATCAGTCTGGGTCTTCTGGGGCCCTTCTGGCAGCCTGCCAACTCTGCAGGTGCAGCAGCCCCAAGATGGGGCCAAAGGTCAATGGGGCAGATGGCCTGAGTGGCCACAGGCTTTGGGAGGGAAAGCAAACCTTCCAAACAGAGCAGCCCTGGGGCCGGCTCACAAGGGCTTTGGCTGATAGCTGCCAGCTCCGAGGAGCTCATTAGCGGGAGGAAGGCCGCCAGCAGCACACATAGCTGGTGGAGGTGGTGAGGGGAGCCGGTGGGATTGCCCCAACCTCAACCCTCTGGCTGAATGGGAGTGTCAGAGGCTGGGAAATGAGCAAGCAGGTGCAGCAGACGCATCGCCCAGACTGCCCCTTCCAGTGCCCTGGGGGCGGGGTGGGGGTGCATTCCGAAAGCCAACCTAGGCCTGTGAGCAGGGCACCCGCTGGGTCTGCTCTCTGGATGGAGCTCCAGAGCAAGGACTGAAAGGGGGCTTGAATCAAGGCTCTGCCACATCGGGCTGGAAGGCTCCGAGCACATTCCCTGGCCTCCCCATGCAAGTTTGCCTGCCTGCAGGTCGGGGCCCATAGCAGCCCCTTGAACTCAGTGCCCATCATAGCGCTTAGCCAAGTCAGCTTTTGAGTGGCCCTCCGGGAGCCCCTAAGAAGCAGGTCTGAGCATCAGCCCCATTTTACAGACAAGGAAACAGAGTATGGACTCAGCCCCTTCCTGCCGTCACTCTCTGGGAGACACGGAGCCGGTGGAGTCCTGTGCACAGAGCCCCTTGGGAAGCCCTCCCCGCCGTGTCTTGCTGCTGTTTGCAGAGCTCCTACCTCCCCTGCCAAGGCTGGGCCCGGTCCACCTGCCTCCTTGTCTAATCAGCAGATAAGGAGAGTCAGTCCGGCCTGAATAGCCTTCACTCTCCACCACCCACGCCCAGGGTTGGTCCTCAGAGTCACAGCCCGGTGCCCCACTCTCCACAGCACATCTAGTGCAGACCTCAGCTCCCACGTGCCTTAAACCCCTTGTGGGAGCCCCACATGGGGCCCCGCTCTTCCCTCAGCACCTCAGAGCTAGGACCCCTGGGAGGGAAGAATGTGGGCCCGTGATAGGTGCCAAACAGAGTCAGAGGTGTCCAGAGGCTGCTTCTAAGAGCAAGAGGTCAGCTGGTGGCCAGGCCTGAGACCCTGACTCCAAAGGGACCACTGCCCTCCAAGGCCAAAGCTAGCACCCCAACGGCCAGGCCTCTGCACAGAGAGGCTTGGTCACGGGCCTGGGGGGAGGATGCAGCCAGGCTGCAGCCAGCTTGCTATTATCTGGGCCCGAGGGGTGTCCAATGCCCTGACCACTGGGAAGAGGAGAAACGGCTCACGAGGAGGCCACCGAGTAGAGAAAACCAGGATGTGAGAGAGATTTTCAGTTCGCATCATAGATTCATGCTCAGAATAAACCTCAAAGTCTATCCCCAGCTCTGAAGCCCCACCTGCTCTGGTCCATTCACCCACAGACCTCACCACCCTCCTGCTCTTTCCATAGGTACCACTGGCCTTCTTGCTGGCTGTGAAGCCCTCCAGGCACACTCTACCCCAGGGCCTTTGCACCTACTCCAGCTTTGCCCCTGCCCCAGCCAAACCCCACTTCCCCAAGGTCTTTGCAATACAATTTCTCACCTAGATTAAAATCACAGTTCACCCCCCATACACACACACACACACACACCTCCCACCCCCACTCCGTGGCTCTGAGCCCCCGCACCACAACGCAGCTTATTTGTATATTCTGTTGATTGTCCATCCCCCCACCCGAGCACAAGGTAAGCTCCATGAGAGACTTTTATCTGTTTTGTACAGATGTGGACACTTAGGTGGCTCTAGAGTCCGAGACAGGGCCTGGGTCAAAACCGACACACCATAAATACATTTGAGCAAACTAAGGAGGAAGTATGAGCACCCATGAACTAATATGCACAGAATTCTCCCCTCCCCCCTCTTGCAAGCCCCCACCCCACAGCAGTGGCGTCAGAAAGAGCAGAGAGCAAAGTGAGGGGGGCCTGGAAGCCAGAAGTTGCCGGTGGAGCGATGCCTACCAGCTTCCACGGAGTCCTCCAGGACTGTGCTTGCCAAGCTGCTCTGTGCACTCGAGTCTCCCAGGAATTTCCTAAAACAGAGAATCGACTCAGCAGGTCTGGGGTGGGGGCAGGGGCACCGAGCGAGCGGCTGCATTTCTCACAAGGTCCCAAGTGAGGTCCACGGCCCCAGGTGATGCAGACGCGGCTGGAGACGGGGCCACACTTTGAGTCCGGCTCAGACACCACGCAGGCAGAGAGCAGAATTCTGTTCTGTTCTAAACTCTTCTATTTTATCTGCTCTCCACAGCAACCTCGGTGGCGGGATCAAGCTGGGCTCAAAGCCCGAAGCCCCCCAGGCTTCCTCGCTCAGCAGAGGTCCCCAGAGTGGCTTCCTCTCCCGGTTTCCCCCCGAGGCAGTCCTCCTCCCTGAGCAGGGTCTTGGTTTCGGATGGAGTGTGGAGGGGGCGGGGAAGAAGGCATGAGAACACCTGCCGTGTTTACACAGCATCACTGGGGATTCCGGGCCATTCATGGGACTCAAACTTTGAGTGACTCTGAAATTCTTTTGTCTGTCTGGGCTGCATTCTTAACCAAAATAACCACTTTGGAAGGGCTCCTCCTGGGTCATGGCTTTGTAAGAATTACAAATTACACGGTGAAGCCACGGCCAGGCCAGGCCTGGGCTGCAGTGACTCTGAGCCTCAGTCCCACCCTGGAGGCTCCCCATGATCTGAGTCTCCCCAGCGTCCATGGTAGCTGCGTGTGGGACCCTGGGGAGGAAGGGCACCTGAGGCTGGTCCCACAGGCAGACGAGGGGGGACACAGCCCCTGCTCTCGGTTCCCTGCCGCAGGGGCAGGTGAGCCCTTGTCCCTTTCTCTTTGAATTCTACCTTAGCTGTTCTCTGAAGGAAAATCAATGGGAAGATCTCAATTAATCACATGGGGGTAAATTGATTAGGGTCCTAAATTAGGTCAGTGCCGCTGTCTGCTCCGAGGGTAGGACCCCTTAATCATGGCTTCATTCTTGAGAGGTGGACCGCAGGCGGAGCGGAAAGAGCTGTGGGCAGTCTCTGTGGGCTTATCAGGAAGGCTACAGACAGCAGCCCCCCAGGGCGGCCTCAGAGCTCGGGTGTTTATCCAGGCCCATTCTCACTGCACAGCACAGGAACGAATCCCTGCCTGGGGCACGAAGGAGGCCAGGCCGTGACTGCTTTAATAGAATCACCCTTCTCCTTCCCACTGGATGGAAACCAATCCATCTGCCTTCGGCCATGAGCGTGGGGGTAGCCCAGACAGGGAGATGTGCCTTCTAGACCCTTGGCCACAGAGCACCCGCTCTCGCTGCTTAAGGAGCACACAGCTGGGCGGATGAGTTCGGCAGGTAAGGCTGTATCCGTAGGCATCGGCCACCACCCCCAAGAACTTGCCCTTGGTGGCCACTTGGCTGAGCGGGCTTGGGGCCTTCAGCTCAGGTAGGGTAACACCTCCAGGGCCAACGAGGCATTCCAGAACCCCCACGGCTCTGAGATGCTCAGTGAGGTCCCCCCTTCTCAGACCCAAATGGACGCTGGGCCTGTCCCCGGGCTGTGGGAGGCTTACGGTTCTGGACACGTTCAGCCGGGACTGAGAACTGCAGCAGGCGAACGTTCTCATGATTTCTTCCCCATTCCTTTCCCCGGCCCAGCATCTTGGAAGAGGGCCAGTACTTTTAAGGAGCAACCCAAGCGAAGGCTGGTACTTTACAGGTGCTTTGTAAATTCTGCAGCACTTTGGATTTATGTTATCTGTTTGGCACCCTGGAAAGGCACACAGAGTTTCTGCTGACAGGGCGCCTTCTTTTCCCCAGTCAGGTGCTCCCCTGTCACGGAGGCCTGGCTGCAGTCCCCTGCCCTGCTCTGTGGCAGCTCGGCGAGTGGCTGCCGGGAGAAGAGGCTGGAGGCAGAAGGCTTCTCTGACTCTACGTGAGCTCCCCTTCCCTTCTTTCTAGGCCGGCAGGTAAGAGTCAGCGGGGTGACAGATGCAGGATGCTGAACGCCCCACGGCCCCCTGCCTGGAACCACAGCTGCATGAGATCTAGGACACTGCCGACTGCTGCCCAGATCCCCAGTGCCTAGAACAGTGCCTGGCACACAGCAGAGCCTAGTAAGTATCTGTTGGATGAACGCATGCTCGCGCCCTGTAGAGCAGTGAATTGTGTCCCCCACAAAGGTATGTCCAAGTCCTAACCCCCAGGACCTGTATTTGGAGAAAGTGTCTTTGCAGATGGATTAAGTTACCCATCCGGAGATGAGATCATCCTGAATTGAGGGTGGGCCTGAAACCCAATGACAGGTGTCCTTATAAGGGAGGGAGATTTGGACACTGACACCTCAAGCCAGCAGCAGCAGCTGGGACAGGCAGGAAGGACGCTCCCGTGTAGTCCTTGGAGGGACCGCAGCCCTGCTAGCACTGTAATTTCAGCCTTCGGGCCTCCAGACGGTGAGAGAATGAATTTCTGTTGTTTTAGCGCCCCCCCTCCGTGTGTGGTCATTTATTACCGCAGCCACAGGACCCTTGCACACACGCTCTGGTCGGCAGCTTAAGCCTGGCAGGGCATCTTTCCCGTGCACCTTGCCGAGGTCATCCTACCTGGATCTTTCTGTCTTACTCCTGGGCCCTCAGTAAATATGGGCACGGGTGATGGGCATCTCAGAGGACAGGTGGGAGCCACTACCTCCTTGTGGTTTCTTCCTGGCTGTGGCCGCTTTGGTGGACCCGGCCCAGAAGGAGGTCTGGGGAAGGACAGAGCATTAGCCATCGGGTCGTCCCTGCTGCCCTGGGGGACCGTCAGCCCAGAAGAAGGCAGATTTGTGGCAGTGCACAAAAACAGCACCAAACCTGCCCAGAAAGCAGCCCAAGCTGCATCTGTCCAGAGCTGATGCTGGACCAGTGCTGGGGAAGTTCAGGGGAGAGCGGGGGCGGACACCATCCCGACCGGCATTTCAAAGGCTCAAAGGCAGAAGGCAAACAGTTCTGAAGAACAGACCTCATTGCCTCTGGGCCTGTGGAAATGTTCCCAAGGAAACTAGACTTCATGAGTCGCCCTGAAGTTTTTAAATTTAATGGCAGCTTCCTCCCCAAAGCCAGCCCCGGGGGTCCACGATGAACTGTCCTCAGGCAGTCTGGGAGCAGCTGGCCGCAGGACCCCTCTCACTCACGAGGGGCTCATGTGCAGTGGACCGTCCTCTCCCTGTTCCCCTGGCCTGATGGGCTCTCAGGCAGGACTCATCAAAGCTTTGCAAACCCAGGTAAATTGTGGCCACCGGATTGCCGGGATGCCTGCCACTTGATTCACTTCTTAGAGGGCTCTGGTGCGCTGGAGAGCCCGATTTCCCCTCAGATACGTGGAGCGGTTTGACCTCGTTACCTCCAGGCACACAGGTTGTAGTTTCAGGGTCTCCCCGGCTGATGTGAGTGACTTTCCAATTTCCAGAAGGGGCTTAGTTTCCGAATCCCTTTCAAGATCGCCACCATTTTATACTTTTTAATTCCATTAGGTGAATCCGCTCCCATTCCGGAGATTTACGGGGCTGGGATTTCGCAGGTAAGCTTATAAACTGCTTCCCGAGAGCCCCAGGCCGGGAAAGCCCGCCAACCCTGGGCAGGCGTGTGCAGTGCAGGCTGCAGGTGACTGGACAGGCGGCCCGGAACTGGCTGGGGGTGGGGCCCCACACCGTTCAAGTCCACAAGGCCCACGGCTCTGCGTCCAGCTCGCTCAGACAGCAGGAACTGAGATTCGCTGTCGGGCAAATACTACCCAAATCTCGGGCAGTAAGACTCACAGTGAGAGGCTTTTCTGACAGGGCTGCTTCCCCGGGGCCAGAGAGGCGACACTGTCTACACAAGCTTCTGTTGGGATGTCCTGCCCTCCCTCCTGCAAGCGATGCTTCTCATCTCCATGTGCAGAGTGGCCCATCGTCCGGCAGCAGAGCAAGTCCGAGGTCAGCTGAGGAGGTCCCTGGGCACTGCCGTCCTGGCCCCTGTCCCCCCGCTGCTGCAGAGGCCTGGACAGCTGGCTGCCCCTCTTCCTCACTGTCTTGGCCTGGACCTTGTCCTATTGTCCTTGGTTCCTATCGGCCTGCTGGGTGGTCTCACCCAGGTGACATGTGTGTTGGCGGGATGGTTCTGGGAGTGGAAACTTCCAGGTACTTTTCTCGAGGGGATTCTTTGCCATCATTAGGAGTGGGACTGTTCAGCTACGTTCATGTAACTGGAACTGCCAGCCTGACCCGAAGGGGGTGCTGCTGGGCTGCGGTTCTGGCGAAGAGCCTCACAAGCCTGGGATTTCCTGAGCGACAGGAGGGTCTCTGCGATGCGAAGGGTGGTCCTCAGGTAGCTTCAGGTTGGGGGCAGGTCACCGACCTCATGATTGGATGGGTGGAAGTCTGGACCAGCCTGGGCTCCTGGATGGGGCTGGAGATTGAGTTCAATCAAGTGGCCTATGATTTCATCAATCATGCCTACGTAATGAAACCCTCATACAGACTCTGGGCCCCGAGGCCGGGGCAGCATCCTGGTTGGTGAGCCCAGGGATGTGCCAGGACAGGAACATGCCTGATTCCAGGGGGGTGGGCATGGAACTCCCAGCTCCCTCCGGGGTCTCGTCCTGTGTGCATTCTTTACAATAAAACTAATCGGAAGTACAGGGCTCTCTCGAGTCTATGAGACATCACAGAATTAGAGCACTGAGGGGTTCTAGCGAATTCTAGTGAATTATGGAACTGAGGGGTCATGGGAACCCCTGAATTTATAGCTGGTCGGTCAGAAGTACCAGTGGTCTCTGAGACTTCTGGCTGGCGTCTGTGGGGGACGGGCCCCGGCCTGTGGGGTCTGTTGCTAACGCCGGTGATTGGTGCTGGAGCTGGAGCCCGCCTGCTGGGTGGACACGGGCACCACATCTGAGCCGTGTCTCCCTGGGTCTGGGCCCTGGTCCCAGCTCTGAGTCCAGTGTGGCATAGTCCTGGGCAAGTCGCTTCACCCCGGGGCCTTCCTGTCTCATCTTCAAGCTGATGGGTTGGGACCCAAGGCCCCCAAGGTGTGTCTGGTCCTGAAACACTGTGACCGTCTATTCCGTCACTCTTGCAGGAAGCCGCCAGGGGCCCCCCGCCTGGCTGTGCAGAACCTGGCTGCCACCATTCCTCAGGGAGAGCGACGGCTGAGCCACGGGGAAGCCCGGGAAGGGCCAGTATGGAGACCCGGGCGTACCGGGTGCAGCCAGGAGTTGAAGCCGAAACGCCCAGTGCAGGAGGGAGCGAGTGGCTCCAGCTTCAGTGTCTGGTGGGCTTCCCAGCGTCCCATCTGTGGTCACCCCCCAGCCACAGGCTTCACCTGCACACGTCACCGGGCCCTCCGTCTCACCCATGTTCCTCTTCTCTCTTCTCGCCTCACATCCATCCTCTCGCTCTACTCCTGAAGGGCCCAGATCATCACACCAGCATCCAGGCTGGCGTGTGGACGCACAGGGTCAGCAGGGTGTTACGGGTCCTCCAGCCCAGCCCTGGCCGACCCCACGTTGCCTTGGCGCTGACCCCAGTGCTTCCCAGCCCAGTGGGCCTCTCCTCCCAACCCAGTCCCAGAGACTCCCCTTGTTACAAAGTTCTTCCCTGGAAAAGACTGAGGTTTGCCCCCAGTGATTTCCCCATGGTCCAAGCGCTGCCCTCTAGACCACAGAGGTCAAGTTCAACCCCTTCCTCCAAGACAGACCTCTGGTCTTTTGCCCTGCTTGGATCTGGTTGTTCACATCCCACGTCCCAGCCTGCGGGGTCAGCAAGTGTGTCTGGGCTGTCCCCCGAGCTCTGCACCACAGCTCCCGGACCCAGCCTCCTCCAACCTCATGGGAAAATGAAGCCAACTGCTCCTTTGTGACCCAACTACCTGACTGCACCCCGTTCCACATCTCCTCCTCCTGGGTCTGCTCCCCTCCTGGGCACTGGGCCACATGCATGGCCTGGCCAACTCCAGGTAATGACCTATCTGATGGCCTTGCCGTCCCAGCCCTCCCCTCCTTGCCCCTTTGCCTCCTCCCCTGGTGGCCTGTGAGCCCTGTCCCCACTTGTTCCTCTCATGGAGGATGCCGACCTCCAACCTCATGAGTTCAGCTTGCTCCTCGTCCCCCGAGTGTCCCCTTCTCTCTGCCTATCTTCACATCCTTCCTCGTCCAGCCTAGATGCTGTTCTGGGGTGAACAGTGTCCACCCAAAATTCACGCCCGCCTGGAACGTCAGACCTTAGTTGGAACTGGGGGTCTTCGCAGTTGTGCCTGGTTGGGTTAAGATGAGGTCCTAGTGGATGAGGGTGGCCCTAAATCTGATGCCTCGGGTCCCTGTAAGGGCAGACTCCCACAGACATGCAGGCACACGGGCTCTCCTGGGGGAGGCAGCTGTGCGAAGACAGAGGCGGAGACCAGACGTTTGCAGCTACGATTCCAGAAGCCCGAGGCTGCAAGAGGCCAGGACAATTCTTCCCTGACCTTTGGAGAAAGCGCAGCCCTGCTGACACCCTGATTTCAGATCTCTGGCCTCTGGAACCGCAAGAGGATAAATTTCTGTTGTTTTAAACCCCCATTTTGTAGTAATTTGTTACAAGAGCCCCAGGATGCTCACCCTGATGTCTGATTCAGCCCTTTAAACAAACACGCTGTCCTTGACCCCCGGTATGCGGTAGGTGCTTCCTAAGTGCTTGCCCCCCACCTGCCTCCAGCCTGCTGGGGCCGGGGCCGAGACTCCCCGGCCCCCCACACCCCAGGACGGAGGCCCTACACCCGCCTGCACAACTGTCCACTGTCCAGCTGGGCTCCTCTTCCCAGTCTCCACGGGGACCGTGTGACAGTGTCTCTGCTCTGCCTCAACCTCTGACACCTGACTTCCGGGTGCCCTCACCTCCCACTCCGCGGAGAAATCGGGAGCCATCCACTCCCTGCCTCTCCACCCTCCTTCTAGGGGCGCTCAGGGTCCTTCCTCCTGGTCGGTCACATACTTTCCTTGTCATTGGCATTTATTTAAAAATAAAACCACAGGGGCGCCTGGGTGACTCAGTCATTAAGCGTCTGCCTTTGTCTCAGGGCGTGATCCCAGAGTTCTGGGATCGAGCCCCACATCGGGCTTTCCCACTGGGAGCCTGCTTCTTCCTCTCCCACTCCCCCTGCCTGTGTTCCCTCTCTTGCTGGCTGTCTCTCTCCCTGTCAAATAAATAAATAAAATCTTTAAA